>NC_090450.1:251596880-251899911 GCF_031143425.1 Pleurodeles waltl
GGAGTTGCTGGTGTGCGACGGGTGCAGTGGCTCCCGTCGCGATTTTCAGTGTCTTCTTTGCAGACACTGAAAATCTCAATGGGGCCCTGTTAGGGGGCTCCTGCACTGCCCATGCCTGTGGCATGGGCAGTGCAGGGGTCCCCAGGGGCCCCACGACACCCGTTCCCGCCATCCTGTTCCTGGCGGTTTTTACCGCCAGGACCAGGATGGCGGGAAGGGGGTCGGAATCACCATGGCGGCGCTGCTTGCAGCGCCGCCGTGGAGGATTCTCTGGGGCAGGGGAAAACCGGCGGGAAACCGCCGGTTCCCCTTTTCTGACCGCGGCTTTACCGCCGCGGTCAGAATTGCCCCTGAAGCACCGCCAGCCTGTTGGCGGTGCTTCCTCCGTCCCCAGCCCTGGCGGTCCATGACCGCCAGGGTCGGAATGACCCCCTATATGTCGCAAGTAACGCCAACACTGCCTTTTGGCCACCCTCTACAGATGCAGACAAGGAGATGACGCAGATACCAGGCCACCTTTGGGAGTTGGTGGACCCAAGCTAACAACATTAGTGGCTAATGCCCTAGCCCCAAAGACTAAAGAAAGATGTCATAATTGCGGGGAGACATTTAGTGGGGCAACATGGGTGTCGGACCCGCGTGCGGTATTCATGCTGAATGCAAAAGGATTCATAGCAAAGGCATAAGCAAACGGCCAGAGGGATGTTCTAATGCTAGTCTATGGGAGGAGCGGGCCTCACAGTAGTGGACAAATTGGTGGGTTTTTAACTACCAGGACATGTAAAACACATACGTATATGTCTTGCCTTTTACTTACATAGCACCCTGCCCTATGGGTTACCTAGGGCTTACCTTAGGGGTAACGTATTTATAGAAAAGGGGGAGTTTAAGGCTTGGAAAGTAGTTTTGAATGCCAAGTCGAAGTGGCAGTGAAACGGCAAACACACAGGCCTTTCAATGGCAGGCCAGAGACATAATTAAGGGGCTACTTATGTGGGTGGCACAATCAGTGCTGCAGGCCCACTAGTAGCATTTAATTTACAGGTCTTGGGCACATGTAGTGTACTGTACTAGGAACTTACAAGTAAATTAAATATGCCTATTGGGTATGAGCCAATGTTACTATGTTTTTAGGGAGAGACCACCTGCACTTTAGCACTGGCTAAAGCCAACAAAAATGAGGTCAGAAAAAGAGGAGGAAGGCAAAAAGCTTGGGGTGACCCTACAGAGAGGGCCATTTTCTAACACCCACACAAACAGACACATATGCCCATACACACAGTCATACACACCCAAGAACAATTTGTGTTAGGAGCCAGTTGCTTCTGTTTGACTCCTGGCGGTTGCACAAGATCTTGAAAATCTCTGCAGTCATTTTGGAACCTCTGCCTTTATAAGGCCACTCCCAAAGCTATGCCTTTGCTTGGAAATCCAAATCCTGAACTAGCACCTTCTACCTTACCTGATTTTTTATTCTAGTAAGGATATCCAGCATTGTAGTGATTACATTCTCCCTCGCCAATGCTTCCTGCCATTCTCTACCCAAACTTCAGTGCCTCTTCCTCACAACGCCGGCCCTGCAAAACCAAAAACAACACACTAAGTACATTTTCTGAAAGCAGGTGCACAACTGTCTAGATTTAGAACTCAAAGGACTAGTGTCTGTAAAGGTAGTAAGTGTACAACCTCAGTAGTGTTTGGAACTGCTGTGGATTGTTTGCGCTCCAAATATAGAGGAGTTCGGATAAGAAAAAACAGTTCAGTTGAGTCTGCTTATGCTCCTCTGATGAGTGCTCTCTAGAACTTAAACTCAGAGCACAGAACTATGAATTCAGGCCACAATATTGGCCCAAACCAACCAGTATGATGAGTGGATTGTGATGAGAGATTGAGTGTAAATGGTCTGTTATTGAGTGCCATTCTTACTGAGATTCGCTGAAGAAGAATGGCATAAGCCGTACACTTTGAATATGAGTCATCGTCTCTCTGCATCTTCCACAAACATTGCAATCAGAATTCAGCTCTGATTACTGACTTCAATGAAAGGCACAAAAAACTTAGGGCCAGGTGTGCAATTCACAACAGACCTATGCGCTCTTTCGTAACCGATTTTCTCGGCTCATTGGAGATTTTGTAAAAAATAATTATTTTCATTAAATTCACAAGTCCTTTATTTCAACGTCAGAAATATGTGCATTACAGCATTACAGCATCTGACAGCAAGCAAGACTGGATCAACGTGCAATCCCTTCCACCTCGTGTTCTGTTCTGCCTTCCTCCCGCATTCTCCTAATACATTCTACATTCTGTATCTTACCTAACACAATTCTACTACGTACCTTCTACTGTTATAACTATCCCCAGTACCACACATCTCCCCGTCGAATACAACAAAAATAATACTAACAAACTAAAATATAATCTTATGATGAGTCTTAACAAGTGAATATTCTTATTTTAAAATATGATAAACAAATAAAACTAATCTAATGCATACTATGCAAATTGTTCACATTTTCTATTTAGAAAATAAATAAATAAATATTGTTTTTACATATAAATATAATCCTCGTATTTCTTTGGTCTACCAATTGTCCTTTTACATTTTCCTTTTTGGTGTCTCAAGTACATTTTATCCTATAAAAAACTGTTTTCTTCACCTAATATTGTTTTATTGTTCACAGTGACTCCACTCGCATTGTTTCCATTGATATTAACCTTGTTTCGTACACTCAACTTGTTTTCATCCATTTCAACATCGCCCATCTAATCATACTTTTGTCTGTTTTCCATTATTTCACTGCAAACGTATTTTCCCACAATCAACTGTTTGCATTTAGCCAGTGTACCTAAATGCCACACCTTCCCATCACTGAGTAATACTGAATTACTAAATATTTTCCTCACTTTTAAAGGTTCCGTAAACCTGCTTTCTTCCTATTTTTTATTTTTTTTTCCCTTTTAACTTTAACCGAGATACCACATTCAACTGCCACAATCTTTAAACCCTGTTGTTTGTCATATTAATATGCTTGGCTTCACATAATCTTTCTTTTAAATTTTCAGGTGACCACTCCGCCAATCTGTTCGTGGTGCCCATGCCGTATCCTTGCCTACAGGCTCTTGTCTCCTCATAAGAACAAAGGGACTCTTACCCATAGTTTTACTTGGTGTATTTCTATATGACCATTATGTTTTCAAAACTTTGTTTTCCCAACTCATGTTATTACTCAGTGGCCCCTGTATTGAGAATTGAATTACTCTATTGAAACACTTGACCAGACCATTTCCCGAAGGATGGTATAATGATATAGTTTGCTGTTTTGTTGCTTTCCTTTTCATGAAATCCTTAAACCTGAGGTAAATTGTGTACCATTTTCAGATATCAATTGTTTAGGCAATCTTTCTCTCGAAAATACTTTATTCAAAAATCTAATTATATGCTCAGTATCTGCCTTCCTGACAATACGTATCTCTGGCCATTTAGAAAAATGATTCACCACTACAATATTATGGGGGTCATTCTAACTTCGACGGGCGGCGGAGGCCGCCCGCCGAAGTTCCCCCACCAAAATACCGCTCCGCGGTCTAAAGACCGCGGAGGGTATTTTGGGATTTGCCCTGGGTTGGCGGGCGGCCGCCAAAAGGCCGCCCGCCAGCCCAGGGCAAATCAACCTTCCCACGAGGACGCCGCCTCAGAATTGAGCCGGCGTAGTGGGAAGGTGCGACGGGTGCTGTTGCACCCGTCGCGTATTTCAGTGTCTGCATAGCAGACACTGAAATACTGAGTGGGGCCCCCAGGGGCCCCGCGGCACCCCCTACCGCCATCCTGTTCCTGGCGGGAGACCCGCCAGGAACAGGATGGCGGTAGGGGGTGTCAGAATCCCCATGGCGGCGGAGCGCGCTCCGCCGCCATGGAGGATTCTGCAGGGCAGCGGGAAACCGGCGGGAGACCGCCGGTTTCCCGCTTCTGACCGCGGCAGAACCGCTGCGGTCAGAATGCCCTTAGGAGCACCGCCAGCCTGTTGGCGGTGCTCCCGTGGTCGGTGACCCTGGCGGTCACCGACCGCCAGGGTCAGAATGACCCCCTATATATTTTTCCGAGTAACTCATCCTCTACAGGTTCCATAATATAAATACCTATTTCTCTCAAGACATCCTGGGGCAAGAAATAGGTATTAACGGTGGTCGGTAAATTTTTAATGCTTTGTCAGAACAATTGCACTTTACACAGTTCCTGACTAAGCTTTCAATATCAGTATCTGAACCTGGCCATCAATAATTCTGTTTTACTATTTGCTCTGTCTTAGATATACCTAAGTGTCCTTCATGACAGAGAGCCAAAATTCTTTCTCGTACTCTCTTCGGTGGTACAAATTTATGACTTCTGAGTAGCAGTCCATTTTCTTCATTTTCTTCATTGCGTAACTCCCAGAATATGTGCTGTTCTTTGTCAACTTTTTTTCCTCAGGCCACCCATTTTCAACAAAACTTAAAATGGGTTGCATCCCTTTATCTTTGTTCATTTGATGTTCCATTTCATCCATATTAACACCTTCCATTCCTTCATCAAACACACCATCTACTGTATGCTTCCATCCAGTGGACAATTAATTTATTCTTCGCCTTGTAATGGCATGCAAATTAAAAAATCAGCTATTCTATTTTTCACTCCTGGAATATACTGTATGTCATGAGTGAAAACTAACAGCTTGACAGACACGTGCACTAATCGCGGGGATGCTTTCTGCAAACCACCGGGTGTAAGTACTTTTATCATAGGCTTGTGATCAGTTTTTAACAAAACTTTGCAACTCGACACCTATTGTCCAAAGTGAGTCAGACCCCACCCACAGGCTAGCGTCTCCCTTTCAATAACTGCATACCTTTCTTCTGCAGTTGAAAGAGGTCGCAATGCTAACGCTGAAACCCATTCCTTTCCTTGTTCATCAGTTTGAGACAACACAGCCCCCAAACCTTTTTACTTGCATCCGTTATAATACAGATCTTACATTTGGGGACAAAGCGTTATAAACGCGGAACTTTGCAAACGTCACTTATAGGATTTGTGAATTCCTTTTGACATTCCTCTGATCATATCAACTTGACTTTATTTTTTAGTAGGTTTCTAATGGTAGAACGTTTTGCTGAAATATCATCTTTATTCGTTGAAGTGGGTGCACTACTTATTCCATCTTTCAACTTCTGCTCAGGTTTAATACCTTTACCACTTATTCTATGACCCATGTGCGTTACTTCTTGTTTTGCAAATTTACACTTTTCAAACTCCACTGTTAATGCTTTACATTCTAATATTTTCAAAACCTATTTAAGTTTGTCATCATATTCCTGCTTTGACTCACCCATTACCAGAATAACATCCTAAAAAAATTACTTTCTCTAGGCCTTCAGAAAGTTGCTCATAATGCGATTAAACATTCCACCAGTCGATGCCAAACCAAACAGCACTCTTAAAAACTGAAAGCATCCTATGGGCATCATGAAAGTAGTATATTTTTTGCAGTCTGGATATAATTGTACATGATGCTACACAGACTTTATATCCAAGGTAGAAAACCACTTTCAGTCTTTTGTATTAGCTAACATTTCAGTAAATCTGTGCAATGGATATTGATCTACAAGTATACCTTTGTTAACTTCTCACAATCGTACCTGTCCATTAGATCGCCTAACCACCACCAAGGGAAAAACCCATTCAGCTGACTCAACTATAATGCCTTTCTCTACCAGTTCTTTTAATTTCTGTGTAACTTCCACTCTTATAGACAAAGGGATATGCCTTACCTTGTGTACACTAGGGATGGCAGAATCTTTTAACTTTATCTGATAGCTATAACCCCTTAGCAAACCCACTTCACAAGAGAATACCTTAGGAAATTCATTACGTACTTCTTGAGTGATATTTTTACCACACTGAATGGTCGAAACTGATTAACTATTGTTGGGATTTAATATTATCCCTAATTCACCTTGGCAATACCATCCTAATACTGAAGGACCTTTACTAACAACATATAACTTACATATATCACTTCTCCCATTAAATTCAAATTTAGCTTTTTTGAACCTAATTTAATCGATATTTTCTCCAGTGTACGTTTTTGCTATGATATCAGGAGTTTCTAATGTGGTGCTTTTTCCAAATTAATCCTTCCACACATCTC
Organism: Pleurodeles waltl; assembly: GCF_031143425.1. Classification (NCBI taxonomy): domain Eukaryota; kingdom Metazoa; phylum Chordata; class Amphibia; order Caudata; family Salamandridae; genus Pleurodeles; species Pleurodeles waltl. Next base: position 251,603,066 of record NC_090450.1, read on the forward strand.
TGTTAATAATGCTAAATAATGAACCAGAATCCACCATAACACTAACTGCAAGTCCATCAATCATAATATGACATACTGGTTTCATTCTAATGCATTCTTCAATTTTCAGGACATCCTAGTCAATGCAAAAAACACTGTTAGAATCTGAATCATTCTCAATTTCTTCCGAATCTGATTCTTTTTCTTCATGAACGTATTTCACTTTTCCTTCTTTTACATACTCTTGAGGAATGTCCAACTGTGCCACATTTAGAGCAATTTTGATCTTGTGTAGATTTTTTTTTATAATACACTAAGGCCCTCATTACGACTTCAGCGGTCTTGCAAAAAGACCGCCGAAGCTGCGGGCGCCACAATACCGCCAGTGCTGGCGGTATTGGTGGCTCCCTATTTTGTCATTTCCGCTGGGCCAGCAGACAGAAACAGGGTTTCCGTCTGCTGGCCCAGCAGAAAAGACACATCAGCATTGCAGCCGACTCATAATAGAGCCGGTGACAATGTTGATGTGCAGCGGGTGCACCAGCACCCGTCGTGCATTTCACTGCCCGAAATTCGGGCTTGAAATGCGCGATGGGGATGTGCCTGGGGGCCCCATGCACTGCCCATGCCAAGTGCATGGGCAGTGCAGGGGCCCCCAGGGGCACCCGAGTCCTCCCACCGCCAGCCTTACCATGGCAGTGTTTACCGCCATGGACAGGCTGGCGGTTGGGGACTCATAATCCCCAGGGCAGCGCTGCCCTGGGGTTTATGACCGCCTGGCGGTCAAGTGGAAGGGCTGGCGGTATGGCCGTGGCTAATGTGCCATGGTCATAATACACTGGCGGAACACCGCCAGCCTATTGGCGGTGTTACTGCCAGTGTACCACAGCCGCCAGGGTCATAATGACCCCCTAAATGTTCTACACTTCCGCATCTGTAACATTTTTTATTGTGATCATCTTTTTTCTTCTTTGTATTATCATTTTTCTCAGCCAATATTTTTCTTGGTGAATATGAAGTGTTCCTATATTCTTTTGTAGATTTGACGACATTGACCATTTTTAAATCAGGTTGAGATTCCTCTACCAGTGCCTTTGCACGTCTGCCTTGTTAGTCCTGCTTTCCTCACTAATGTGACAACATCCTTCAATTGAGCTTTGTTATTCATCCGTAACTGGTCTTGTATATTTGGATTGCTTGAGTGCATAATGATTTGATCCCTTATTAGTTCTTCCTGCAACCCTCCAAATCTACATGTTATTGCCAACTGTTTAAGTTGCGCCACATAATCTTCCACGCTTTCATTTATTTCTTGTTTTCTGTGGAAAAATGTATTATATCTGTACACAACAATGCAAACAACTAGTGAAAAATGACCATCAAGATCCTCGAGTGCTTGTGTGAAAACATCTCTTTTTTGTCTTGGTTTCTTTTCAATGTGATTATATGTTTTTACACCACCTGGTCCCGGACAATGTAAAATGATCTTATTTTTTCCATTCAGCTGTAAAAATAGAATAGGAAGTGCAACTAATGGAAGTGTATTTCTCCAAATTTTTAGTTTTTTTTTTAAAAGTTTGTTTGTTAGATGTTTTTTCAAGGCCACATGGCACCCTAAAAGCAATGGAGGCTTGGAACAATAGAGAACAATAACTAGAACTAAGCACCCATGAGCTATGTAATAAAGCTCACACTAATGGAGGGAAATAAATTGCCTAAGGGGCAGTGACCATTTTGGAAACCGACGGAGCTGAGAAGACGATCCTGTGACTTCAATATACATTTTATACTGAAAGTAATAACAGAGATAGACTGCAAGCTCTCCAAGAAAAGGCTAGACAAAACAGGAGGCACATAGTGAAATCTGCAGTACTGCAGGAGAGAACAGACAGGATGAAGGTGGAAAGTTAGAGGCTTTCTCACATTTGTTATAAACAGCTTTATAACATGGGGCAAAAGGATGAGACAGAAGGCAGGTAATATTTAAATAAACGTTCACTACCTGTTCTTGAAAGGGAACAAAAGGTTAGATCTGTCCATTGAAAAATAAGTCTTATTAGCCATGAAATCATTGAAGTGTGTGAAAGCACCAGGACCCAATGGCTTCTCAGCAATGCAATATAAAATCTTGAGAGAAATGTTGCTATTAACACAGCTTTGTACTGCTTCCTGCTTCTGGATTCAATGAGACGACGAGTGGCGGGGTGAACTCGAGAGGTTGTGGCAGTGTTGTGTGGAGCGGTGCTGAGCTGCCGTGCCGAGCCGCATTGTGCGAAAGCAGAACCGAGCCGTTGAACCACTCTGCACCACTGTGCCACTGGATGCCTCTGAGTGTTGCGGCTTGTACGTTGCAGCACAGAACATGTGGCTGCCTTCGGCCATCAGCCGTCAAGAACCCGCGCAGAGTCTGCCTTCCCCAGTGGCTATGTATTGTTTGCCCTGAGAGGAGGGGGTGGAGGCAGAGGCTGGTAGGAGCAGGGCCAAAACCATTATACATGACAACCTGAGGCCAAGGGAGTCCGATCTACCAATGAGTATATGCAGCACTTTTTCGACCCTCTGCCCAGCCCCACACCAGCCCCCAGTAAACTGCAAATGGCAAGCACGAGTACAGAGAGATTGAGTTCAGGAGCACTGAGGGCTAATCAGGGAAGCCTCAGAAATCTGCTCAGAGCCGCAGAGGCGGTGGGGCAAAGGTTGGCAGTGGCTAGGTTTCCACTGCACTTTGGTTGAATTCTGAGCCTGTAGCAGTGGCCTCAGTAGGTTCAAGTGTGGCTTGCAGAACTTCTGCCTCATCCCGCCCAGACCCTGGGTAGGAGGCACACAGCCTCCCGCTCGTTTGACTCCAATTTGGTGACCTTCATTGCTCATGTAGACCCTGCTATAGGGCACCACCTGTAAAATTGAAGCCATCCTGCCCTCTGCTGTCCTTGCGCCTCGTGGATAGGAAGCCACGTGACAAGTCCATCACCCCTCTCAGGAAGCTACATTCAACCTTACAAGGTGAAACATGGAGGGGACAGTTCGATCCTCCTAGGCTCCACATGAATAACAAAAAGCCCACCTCCCGCCTGAAATGAACCTCTGAGGGGAAAGAGGGGAAAGCCTCTCTGGTCCCCGAGCCCACCCGGTCCACTCAGAGCACTCAGAGCACCGTTCAGGCTACCCCAGCCTGGAAGACACAGCTAAAGGCCCCAACAGGGTGCCTCATTACATACTTCCTACAAGCGCCATCTTTAAACTGCGTCACACCACACATACCATTTGTTCCTCCCACAAGTGACTTTGACAGGGAAGTGTCCAAACTCCTTTTGGACAGTTTCACCTCCAGTGGGCCTCCAGATGATCGGTGTAGTCCTACAGGGAAGTGCAGGTCTTATTCCGGGCCAGAACTGGGTAGTGCCTCTGGAAGTGAACCTACAAATCCTCGGTACCCTCACAACGTCTTCATCAATTTCCTTGCACTGGAAGCTCAGAAGTAGGACCTAACAGCCTTAGAAGTTGCAGCGAACATTAAATAGGTCACAATTCAGGCCTGAGTAGTCTCCTCTCAAATTCATCTCATCAACAATAACTCACCCCTGGAACTCTACTCAGAATAGGTGTCCTGAGTCTCCTGCAGTCAGTCCAATTAGGACGGGTGCATTCGAATTCAACCAAGTACTGGGAGATATCCTTGCATCCTTTATACATAACCTGGACACTAAAATTAAAAGAACACTCCAAAGCTCTTCAGATCACCAGAAGGAACCAGGCTACTATCCCTTTAACTATCAACAATGAAGCTCAATTTTCCACAGCCAGAGCATTACTGTGTCAATCCTCTAAAATGGAGTTACAAATAGATCTCCAATTGATTGCAGTGCACCTAGTGGACCTGAACATCAAGGTATACCTCTTTGAGAACAATATTCACAACAGTCAAGAAGTGTGGTTGTGCATCTGCTAATGTGCTGCCATTGTCAATAAATGGGCAACTCTCCCCGAAGTTTTAAACAAACTGGCATCTACTATCAGGGATAAGACTGGTACCCCTGTAGTTAGCAGGTCAACAGCATTCCATAATCCAGGTTTGAGGGCTGAAAGTGTAGCTGTTCACCTCCCAACTCAATAACAGATTTAACAGAAAGTCCCCAGCCAAACTCTGGTATTCAAGGCACACCCTAATATCATAACCTCCCGTCTTGCTCAATGGGAACAGGTACCTGCATCAGCACTCAATCCATAGTGGAGGAAACTACGGAGACCCCACCTAACCTAACACAGCCAGGTGTGCAGCTCTCCAGGAGGGCTAAGAGAAAACTAAGGAAACAGCACAAAAGGGCCATTACAACTAAAAGAGTGTCAACCCTGTTAGTCACCCAGAAACAACCTCTTCTAGCAGCAAATGGTCCTGTTCCACTGTACTCGATCTTTGCCTGTAAAACAGTAGTTAATAAACCCACAGCCATGGAGAGCAAGGAACAGGATAATAAAACTCCAATCAGGCCACCATCATAGGGAAGTCTGTCTCAAACACCTGCCAAAGACCTGCTTTGGGCACCATAAACTTGCCTGCACCTCCCGCCTGCTTGCCTTATGATCCACCCGCCTTTGGTTTAATCCAAAACACACTCCCCTCAGAGGACGTCCCAGGCCCCACTCTACTTAGCACCCTGCTGGCAAAAAGAGCCCAATCCTCAGAGTTAACCTCCACAAAAGTGATCATTGAGGTAGTGTCAACCCCCAGATACCGCATTAAAGATCAACATGACATCTTATACAGGGACAACATACTCCACGTATTGAAGCACATTCCCTCTCTGGTGGATACACGATTGGATGACCTCACCTGGGTCAGGTACTCAATCCTCCATGGGGACACTCATAGTGAGTCGACTCTGAGAGGACTGGGCCAACACCCACTCCAAGCTGCCCTTATCAAGGAAGCATCTCAGTGGGCTAAAGAGACAGTTCCGTCCTCTGTGACTGCTGTTAATTAACTGTAATGCTATTCCCACACTGCATCCCAAAAAACAGGCCCTAAAATCCCTTGCACTCACAATCGAAGAAGTACTAAGTAAATGTGTTAGCTCACCTTCCAGTAATCGTAGGGGACATCAACAACAGATCGCTGGGAAAGCCTCTCAGATTCCCTAGGCCATCCTCAGACGCAGCTCCTTTGTAGAGCCTCCTTGACAGCTATAATTTAGTCTCCACGTGTTCTGTTAAAGGACTCCAAGATCTGCAGTGGCTCCCTCTTTCTACTTTCAGGAACATACCCACCATTGATTATATACTCATCACTGACAAGCTGGCCTCCAAGCTCTGCCACTTCGAAGTAGATGACAGGGACAGTGTGACCACAGACCCCTGCAGGCAATCCTACAACTAGCCACCAAAGCCTTGCCACAGCTTTACTCACTCGGAGATCCCACTGGGGAAGAATGCCAAAAAGTAATTCCTAGGATTAAAAGGAGAGCAAAGTTTGTCACAAAAGTGACTGCACGGAATACAATAAAGGAGACTGCGCTTGCACCATTTGGCTCATCCACACCCTCAGGATATTGGGAGGACCTCCACAAAGAACTTTATCAGGCTTTTGGGGGGAGGATCTAGGCACCTCCTTAGACGGGACTGCCCCTCTCAGACACCTTCCCTAAATACCAAAAACAAGGAGCTATTTGCTTGCAAGCGAAGACTCCAAAGCACCCTAACAGCAAGAAGAAGAGGTGGCAAAAATCCTCAAGGACAAACCATGACAGCACTCAGAGCAGCTCATAGACAGAGAGTCTTGCAGCAAAGAACTATGAAGATCGAAGCAGAATGGCTGAAAATGTTCACCTTCCAAAAAAGAGAAAAGCCACACTCAGCTCCGGAAGTATATTAACAACCTCAGCAACTGCAGTCAGTCGAAGGAGAATGGAGTGGCGGATCAAGTGTGGGTTTGATAACGCGTCCGAACCTTGATAATTTGACTTACAAGGGGACTCGTTTTAGGCCAATGAATCTTTTGACCACGTTTATGGACTTCCCAGAATGAGATATCCGTTTAGAATTTCAATCAGTAGATCAATAACCTCATCAGTATTCACAATAACTAATCAATCAAGCAAATCAATAACCTTTAATAAGAATCAAACACACCATGACCTTTCAGCCATGAACAAGGACACAAATCTAGTTAGATTTAGGATATTTATTCCCTATTAGTTACACTCTAGTATCACATTTCTTAGTCGCAATATCAATAAGCACATCAATACCACCATAACTTGGCAACTCGAGTAAGACTTTATCAAATCATAGGTCATGAACATTAGAACAAAGCACGACGTTAACATGAGTCAACTTTAGCAGAGTATCATTAGTACATTATTCAACAAAGCAAGGATTCAGTCATTTGTCTATTTGCATCCGAAATTAGGGTGCTCCTTAACTATCCTCTAATTAGCATCAGCATGTTGGGCTTCATACAAAACAATTTAGCAACACAAATTTGGAAAACATCTAGCTATGGCCCCTATCAAAAGAGCAGTTGGTACCTAGAAAGAAAAGGCAAACAGACAATTACAAATTATCATCAGATAGTTACCCATCCGAATGAGTCAGCATGCAGGATCAGTCTTCGTCCTCAGGACATCCGTCGATTCGCCATCAGCCAGGATAGAACAGGTAAGTCTCAGTAAGGCATAGCAAGAAAGCTCTTCCCTCATAAGGAGGAGAAGTGCATATCAGGCAAGGGGTAGGATGAGGATGGTTTAAAATCTAAGGCAGCTAAAGACAATGGGGGTCATTATGACCCTGGCGGTAAAAGGCGCTTACCGCAGTGCAGAAGACCGCCAATACACCGCCGCGACCGCGGAATCCCGCCACAGCTATTATGACCCACATTTCGGAATCCGCCAAAATTCAGACACCCACACAACTCCGCCACACCAAAGGTCAGTGTTAAACTGGCGAAAACAAAACCTCCACCTTCATGCCAACAGAAACACGCCCATGCTATTACGACCCACGAATCCACGCGGCAGTCTTTCAGCCGCGGTATTCCATTGGCGGTACACACTGCCGCGCTCAAAATACACACACATCTCCAAAACACCGCCACATTGGACAATTCCAAATACACACACCTGATACACATACACACACCACTCCCACACACCCAACACAATATAAAGCACACACCCACATCACCCACAAACCCCCATGACCAAAAAATAGAGACGAAGGCCAGAGAAAGAGGACAGAATAGACAACCCCACCACACAGAGGCACAATCACCATCACCCACACAACATCCACGCACAAAACATCACACACCACTACACATCACCACACTCATCAACACATACACCACCCCACACATCACCTACACCACCCCATGTCACGCCAAAGACACCCCCGGTTTTCCGAGGAGGAGCTCAGGGTCATGGTGGAGGAAATCCTACGGGTAGAGCCACAGCTATTTGGCTCACAGGTGCAGCACACATCCATAGCCAGGAAGATGGAGCTATGGCGCAGAATAGTCGACAGGGTCAACGCAGTGGGACAGCATCCAAGAAATCGGGAGGACATCAGGAAGAGGTGGAACGACCTACGGGGCAAGGTGCGTTCAGCGGTCTCCAGGCACAACATTGCGGTTCAGCGGACTGGCGGCGGACCCCCACCTCCTCCCCCACAACTAACAACATGGGAGGAGCAAGTCTTAACCATCATGCATCCAGAGGGCCTCGGAGGAGTCGGTGGAGGAATGGACACTGGTAAGTCAAATCTTAACTATTACATCCCCCACCCTACCTGCATGCTATCACACACCCTCCCCCCCTCCCCTATCACTCCAACTCTTCACTAATGTACTAATAACACAAACCACACATCCCAACACCAAGCCCTGCATTCAACAACAAAGCATGGTCACCCCTCACTAAAGCATGCCCACAGCACATACCCATAACACCCCCCCAACCATCATCACACAAGCCACCCACACTGGAATTCTAGCACTGGGGTACACGCTCACCCACCCATTGCACACCATGACACACACACATGCAATAATCATGCACTTATGCCCCTGCAGGATCACGAAGGACCGTCACCACACCGGAGGGTCCAGACAACTCCACTCCACCCACAGAAGAGGCCCACAGTGACGATAGCAGCTCTGCCCTACTGGATCCTGATGACCAGCCCAGACCATCGTGGGCCTCGGGACAGTCGGTTCCCCTTGCACAGGCACAGCCCAACACTGACCTTCCACCCTCTGGTAACACAAGCACAGCACCCACCCAGCGGGCCCATACCTCCCTACCCAGGACACGTCAATCAGCGGTGTGTCCACCACTACAGGGAACCCAGGATAACCCACCACCCCAACAACAACAGGGACCTGGGGGCAGTGGTAGTGGGCACACGGTCCAGGGGACGGAGGCACAGGAACACAGGGGAACTGGGAGGGCTGCTGTGCGACAGGGGGGGGACAGGCCAAGGGAACCCACTCTCCACGAGGCCCTCTCCTCCATCATGGGAGCATACCACCACTCCCAGGAGACGATGGCAACCGTCCTGGCCAAGTTTCAGGAGACCCAGCGCATGCAGGAGGAGCAGTATTTGGGGTTCAGGGAGGAGCTCAGGACCATCAGCTCTGCCCTGGGCACCATCGTAGGGGTGCTGAAGGACATACAGAAGACCTTGAGGGACACCGTGGCACTCCAAGGGGCCCCTGACACTAGCATGGACGATGAACTGCACACCACCTCCGCCGGCGCTAGTGGACAGGACGCCCTGCCACAGGACCACCACACCAGCACCCCACCCCCTGCAGATGGACAACCACCCTGCACGCGGTCCCTGAGATCCAGGAACAGGACAGAGCAAGATGGCAAGACACCCGCCAGGAAATGAGACCACCCTGATTGTCATCCCACTGTCCCACTTTGTTACCCTGTCATTACTTTAACTGCCCCAGCTCCACTTCCTATGCCCATATGGGCAGTGCAACTGTGTGACCAATGGACTGGACTCTGCCATGGACATTCCTCCACCGTCCCCCATCACCATAGTACAACTCCCCTCCATTTTTGAGCACTTCAATAAACACCCTTGAACCACAAAACAATCTGGAGACAGTCTGTGATTTGGTGAAATGTATTATCAATGACAGTGTCAAAATGCGTTTCTAGTTGTAAAGCCAACATACCTATGTCACACATCACAAGTCCTTGAAGGATGCAAGCAGATAACACACGTTGGTAACCACACCTGTGAAACCGTAATGGAAAGGTACAACTCAGTTACCAAATAATGCTAGAAATTACACACAGGATAGAGGAAGACGTGTGACAGTGAATGTAATGGTAAAAATGAAAATGTTCTCACCTGTGTGTCACTGGAAATATTGCTGTATGACTGACTCCCTGTTGTCGTTGTCTTCTTCCTCAGCTTCATCCTCATCACTGTCCACAGGCTCCACAGGCTCCACAGCTGGCACAACACCGTCATCTGGACCATCCTCCTGCAGAAAAGGCACCTGGCGTCGCAAAGCTAGATTGTGAAGCATCGAGCAGGCGATGATGATCTGGCGCACCTTCTTCAGTGAGTAGAATAGGGAACCACCTGTCATATGGAGGCACCTGAATCTGGCCTTCAGGAGGCCGAAGGTGCGTTCGATCACCCTCCTAGTCCGCCCATGGGCCTCATTGTAGCGTTCCTCTGCCCTGGTCCTGGGATTCCTCACTGGGGTCAATAGCCAGGACAGGTTGGGGTAACCAGAGTCCCCTAATAGCCACACACGGTGCCTCTGGAGTTGACCCATCATATAAGGGACGCTGCTATTCCGCAGGATGTAGGCGTCATGCACAGAGCCAGAGCACAATGCATTTACCTGCGAGATGTACTGGTCTGCCAAACATACCATCTGTACATTCATCGAATGATAACTCTTCCAGTTCCTGTACACCTGTTCACTCCTGTGGGGGGGGACCAGAGCTACATGGGTCCCATCAATAGCACCTATGATGTTGGGGATATGTCCAAGGGCATAGAAGTCACCTTTCACTATAGTCAAATCCTCCACCTCAGGGAAAATGATGTATCTCCTTACGTGTTTCAGCAGGGCAGCCAACACTCTGGACAACACGTTGGAAAACATAGGCTGGGACATCCCTGATGCCATGGCCACTGTTGTCTGAAAAGACCCACTTGCAAGGAAATGGAGCACTGACAGCACCTGAACGTCAGGGGGGATTCCAGTGGGATGGCGGATTGGTGACATCAGGTCAGGCTCCAACTGGGTACATAGTTCCTGGATTGTGGCACAGTCAAACCTGTAGGTGATGATTAAATGTCGCTCCTCCATTGTCAACAGGTCCACCAGCGGTCGGTACACCGGAGGATTCCGCCATCTTCTCAATTGCCCCAGCTGACGGTGCCTAGGAAGGACAACAGCGACCACAGAGTCAACAAATTTCCAGGTATGTACCCACAGATACACAGAACACTACACCAAACACAAAACCATTCCTGTATGTGTGTTGAGTGTAGGCCTAGCTATGTGTGACGCAGAAGTAAATGAAGCCATGTGGGCCCCTGAAATGGCGGCTGCCTGACCTCTAAACCGGGACAAATGGGAATGTGAGGTCACTGCGCTGGCGTTGTACCCCGTCGCGGTAGGCGGTGGTAGACCGCGGCGCAATGCTGCATTGGTTGACATTGGACCCTATGGGTCCCAGGAGCCAATGACGAAGTGCGCCGGCGGTGATGATACGCACTGCCGCGGACGTCACCGCCGCGGACGTGACCGCCATTTTCTATCACTTCAATCACTCGATACCTGATCTTCGACAGGAGAGGACCTACACTGCAAGTGCTGCTGTGACCTCTGTCTGGAAGCGACGATGGCTGCTGCGTCTGGGGAAAGGGCCCCTGCCTTCACTGCTCAGGAGTTGGAGAAACTAGTAGACGGGGTCCTTCCCCAGTACACGCTACTCTACGGTCCTCCAGACCAACAGGTAAGTACACTGGGATCACGTTGTATGGGCTATGACTGGGTGGAGAGGGCTGGTTGTAAGAGGGAAAGGGGCAGAGTTCCGGGAACATGGATGCATGTGAATGCATGTGCCACGTGGCAAGGGTAGGGAGGGGGGACACTTACATCGACGGTGCAGTTGGTAATGACTTCTACTCTTCCCTTGTGCATGTCATGTAGGTCAGCGCTGACCAGAAGAAGGACATTTGGTGTGCCATCACCAAGGAAGTCCGGACCCTGGGGGCCCACCAGAGACGGGGCACCCACTGCCGGAAAAGATGGGAGGACATTCGCCGCTGCAGCAAGAAGACGGCGGAGGCTCAGCTGGGGATGGCCTCCCAACGTGGGAGGGGTGCCCGTCGCACCATGACCCCCCTGATGTTCCGGATCCTGGCGGTGGCCTACCCTGAGTTGGATGGGCGCTTGAGGGCATCACAGCAGACACAAGGGGGTGAGTACACTATCATTCCTGGGACTTTGCACGCAGTTGAGGGGTCTGGGTGGGGGAGGAGGGCTGTAGGTTTCCCTAGGCCAGGGCGACTTCCATAGGCTAGGCCCTCCGTAATGCAGGCCATGTGGCACTCCACCCCACTGCAGTAGAGTGCCAAGTACAGGTATGCATGCCCCTGTGGCATCCATGTGTGCAGATGTCCACCATAACCATGTAGGCCAGATCCGAGGAATTGCATCTGTAGAGGCCAGGAGCACGGCATAGTGCAGGGGGCTGCTGTGTCTGTATTGTCCGCCAACAGTAGCGGTAAGCCATGCACTCAACCTGTCTTTCTTCTGTTTCCCCACCCCTTTTTGTGCTCTCCCTGTTCTTGTGTGCATCAGCATCATCAGGCGGAGGTACAGTGGCACCGGAGCATGAGAGAACTGCATCCCACATGGCCATGGAGGGCCACACCACGGACTCAGAATGCACCAGTGGGACGGAGGGCGAGGGGAGCTTCACGTCGGCCACCGGATCACCAACCAGCGACACGGACTTGTCTGCCGATGGGAGCTCCCTTGTGGTGGCGGCACCATCTGTGCCCCCCACTTCTACAGGTACAGCCACCACCTCCCCTACCAGCACCGCCCTCCCAGCAGCCCCTCAGCGTTCGCCCCGTGCCCGCTCACCCAGGAGGGTGGGCATCACCTTCGCCCCAGGCACCTCAGGCTCTGCCCCAGTCACCCCTGCTGCCCTCAGTGAGGAGGCCATTGACCTCCTCAGGTCACTCACTGTTGGGCAGTCTACCATTGTGAATGTCATCCAGGGTGTAGAAAGGGAGTTGCAACACGGTAATGCATTCCTGGAGGGCATTCATTCTGGTCAGGCTGCCCTTCAGCGAACCCTGCAATCTCTGGCCTCAGCACTGATGGCAGCCATTGTCCCTGTGTCTAGCCCCCCCCCTCCAACTTCCTCCACCCAGACCCAATCCCCTGTACCCCAGCCCATCCCAAGCAAACCATCTGACAAGCATGCACACACCTCAACACACAAAAGTAGCTCAGGCAAACATAGGCACCACACATCCCACAGGCACTCACACAAGCATCACACACATACAGACACAGCAACATCCACTGCCTCCACTGTGTCCCCCTCCTCATCGTCTCCCTCCTCCCTCCCAGTGTCGCCTACACTCTCACCTGCATGCACTACATCTACAGGCACTAGGACTCGCACCAGAACACCCAGCACCACACCCCGCTGACCTGCACTCACCACCCCCACTACCATTTACACGTCCCCTGTGTCCTCTCCCAATGTGTCTGTGACACCCCCTCCCAAAGTACACAAACGCGGGCACTCACACACCCAACATCCATCCACCTCACGACAGCCTCCAGTACCTGCACCTGCACCCAAAACACCTAAAGTGACACCTCCTACAACCACCTCCTCTTCCTCCACTCCCAGACCCCCTTCAGCTACCCATCCCAGTGTTCGTCAGAAACTGTCCCTCTGCAAAGTTGACCTTTTTTCCCCCACCCCCACCCCTCCAATTCATCAGTCCCGTCGTAGCGCCTCAGCCAAAAAGCCTCCAGTACCAGTGGTGCGTGTTCAAGGTGTGTGGAGTGCACCGGCCACCAGGGCAGGCAGTGTGACACGGAGCCAAGGCACTGCCAGTCCTGCCCCTGTAAAGGCTCTGAAGTTGGAAAGTGGCCGACGGGACCGGCTGAATACTCCTGGAGGCAAAACAACTCACAGGGGTCCCAGGGGGATTGCAGAGTCAGCTGTGACTCCTCCAAAGGTGGTGAAAGGCCAGAAGAAGTCTGCACAGCCTGGTGTGAGCATCACGGCAGAGAAGGGCGGCATCCTTCCAGGCGGCCGGGACGCCACCGCCAGCACCATCGTCACTGGTCAGGAGACCACCACCAGAGTCATTGCCCAGGAGGGCCCAAGTATTGTCACTGGTCAGGAGACCACCGCCAGAGTCATTTCCCAGGAGGGCCCAAGTATCATCACTGGTCAGGAGACCACCGCCAGAGTCATTGCCCAGGAGGGCCCAAGTATCGTCACTGGTCAGGAGACCACCGCCAGAGTCATTGCACAGGAGGGTACAAGTATCGTCACTGGTCAGGAGACCACCGCCATAGGCATTGCCCAGGAGGGCCCCGCCAGCCACAGCCCCGCTGGCCAATGAGGGACTGTCATGCCACACACCAATGCCCAGTCCAGAGACCACCATGGCAAAGCACCGCTGAACAGTCCAGAGACCGCCATGGCAAAGCACCGCGGAACAGTCCAGAGACTGCCATGGCAAAGCACCGCTGAACATTCCAGAGACCGCCATGGCAAAGCACTGCTGAACAGTCCAGAGACCGCCATGGCAAAGCACCGCTGAACAGTCCAGAGACCGCCATGGCAAAGCACCACTGAACAGTCCAGAGACCGCCATGGCAAAGCACCGCTGAACAGGGCAAGCACCGCTGAACAGGGCATGCACCGCAGAAGAAGGTAAAGATCGCCACATCAAGCATCGTTATCCCATGTGCAGCTGGGACTGTGATGGGACAGGAACTGTCACGGGAGACTAATCCAGTCTGGGCACTATTCCCCCTCCAGAAGCAGTGGAGAGATCCATTCACTACCTCTGTCCTTCACAGGATGAAGCACTCTGGGTACCAGTCCCCCTCCAGAACCAGTGTAGGCTGTTATGTACTTGTGAGACTGTGGCTTTGCACTCCCCAGGATGTAAAAGTGGGCAACCCACCCACTGGAGAGACTTGAGAGACTGTGGCTTTGCACTCCCTAGGATGTAACAGTGGGCAACCCACCCACTGTAGAGACTTGAGAGACTGTGGCTTTGCACTCCCCAGGATGTAACAGTGGGCAACCCTCCCACTGGAGAGACTTGAGAGACTGTGGCTTTGCACTCCCCAGGATACATCAATGGGCATGGAGCCCCGTCGTGGAACTGGCGTGGTGCTGTAATCCGGCTGAGGTGCCCCCCTCTTCCCTTCCCCCTGAGGTGTCTGTTGTTTTTCTCTCTGATGCCCCGGCAGTGTTCTCTCCGTTTGTGGACAGGTATCTTGTGTGGGCCTCGCCCATGCATTTTTTGCCTAGTGGTGCACGGACATTGAGGTGTGCATATCTGCACTAATTATCGTACTGTATATACCTTTGTATGAGTTTATATATATCTGTATATAATTGACACATGTATATTGATACATTACAATGTTTGAACTGATTTCGTTTTGTCTTTGCATTCTTCCGGGGGGGTTGGGGGTTGTTACTGTGATGTTTGTAAATGCATTGGTGTGTGTGTTGTAGTGGGTGAGGGTCGGGGTGGTGGTGTTGCGTGTGTGTGTCCCTGACTTTTGCCTCCCCCCTCCCCTATGTCGTAGGTGCAATACTCACTGTTGTCTTCGCCGCCGCCGCTGGTCTTCGTAGATGAGTAGGAAGAGAAGGGCAGGTAGGATTTGTAATTCCGGCTCCATGGTGTCCTCCTTCCTCGTGGGATGTGTTCAGGTGAGCGTTTTCCCATTGCAAAAGCTGTTTCCGCTGTGTTTTTATCCACGGTGAATCCGCCCCCGGAAAAGGTGGCGGATTGTGATACTATGGGCGGTACATTGTCTTCCGCCTGTCAGTTGGCGGTGACCGCCGCGCTGCTTGTCTGTACCGCCGTGGCGGTCGGAGTGTTAAAGTGGCTGTCTTTGTTGGCGGTTTCCGCCACGGTCATAATTCCCTTTTTTTGTCCGCCGGCCTGTTTGCGGTAATACCGCACCTTTAACACTGTCCGCCAGGGTTGTAATGACCCCCAATGTCTCTCAGAATGATGAAGAATGGTGAAGAATGGCTCGATAATGGCAGAGTGATAGCTCGTAATGGCTGATTTTTCCATGGGTTACTCCATTATATCAAAGTTGTCGAACAAGTCTCTAATTTCCCATTGGGCAATATTTGGTGCATCGTTATCTCTGTCCAATAATCCATCACACACCTTACTAGAATTTTCACCTAAGACAGTTCTCATGCGGTTGATTGGCTCCTGTGATTGACGTCTTAAACGGGTGGAATGTCAGGTAAGAAAAGTTACACTTGTCGCTCCAGTCAGTAGTTCCATTGTCTTCTCCTAGTCCACGCGACCTTGCACCTGTTGCGAATTACACTGTTGCATTCAGCAAGAATGTCTCCTTGAGTAAGTCGGGTCCCATGAGAAAGAATTTACTACTGCTACACACACATATCTCTAGCTTCTGGAAAAGTACAGCTTTGTGTCCTTCAGGAAGACAGCACATTGCACGTTAGAAAAACACATTAATATGAGACCAGGCAGCTAGGCCCAGACCCTAGCTAACTATGGCCTAGTGATTAATTTAGCATAACCCTAATACATAACTCTTAATGCTAATACAAAGTCATACATTAGTACACTGTTAAATTAATTATTAGTCTGTTTCATTAATCATCGTATACATTGGTGGCTACTCCCCGTGGGCACATTTCAAACGCGCACATTGATTTTCTTCTGGGTTAACATATGTTCTATGCGGCTTCGTTACACATTATATTGAAAGCTTTTCATGTTAATATTGATTATAAAAGTCACACTCCAACAGGTTAACTACGTTAAACGGTTATACTCTAATAACCTGGTTACATGACACATAATGCTCTATTTGTCTCCTTTCACACCCAGCCCGGTCCATCTCAGAGCCCTCCGTAATAGAAACTTTAAAAATGAGGAACTACAGAGCCCCGGGGCTCAACTGGATCCCTGCCATTGTCTTCAAATATGCACAATTCTTCTGGACCAGGCTGCTCACTCTGCTCTTCAACTACACCTTTGCCACTGCAATGATTCTCTTGTCTTAGACAGAATCAGTTCTTTTCATTATCCACAAAAAGGAGACTGCTCAAACCCTTCAAATTATCAACTCATTGCCTTGTTAGACCTACAAGCAAAAGCCTACACCCGAATTTTATTGGATGATCTGGAGGCGTGGGTTTCTTTCAATCCAGATTCAGGCCTAAATGTTCCTCTACGGACAACATCTTAGCGCTGGCATACCTCTCACCCCGAGCGACCTGGCCCAAGCAACCACCTTTATTCTGCTGTTTCATCGACTATAGTACAGTGTTTGACTGGGTGGACGGGGGCACACTGTGGGCGAAATTAACAGCCTGAGGGATCCCGGCACAGCTTGTCAAGGCTGTAATATATCTATATAAGGTACCTGGGTCCGGATCAAAACCAGTCCCTCCACAAGAACTGCCAAAGTCCCAACTAATAATGGTCATAAGCAAGGCTGCATGCTGGCCTTACTTCTCTTCAGCCTTTTTACAGCCAACCTGGGCAAAACACTGGAAGGTGGCAGCCTAATTACTCCAAGACTGGACAAGGTGTGTCTCTAAATTTTGCAGTATACTAACGATATTGTAATCACGGACCACTCAAGAACTTGCCTATAGAGAGCGCCTAACGGCCTCTACAGGTACAATCAAGTGAATAAAGCCCTGTTAAACCAGGGAACCACAAAAACCTCATCTTTGGTAAGTACCCACGTAAAATTAGTCCAATGGCAGCTACGAGACCTGCAAATAACATTGACCAGAAATTAGAACTATTTAGGTGTTTGGCTTTCTGAAGGGGCCAAACCAGGGGCCCACTTAAAACATCTCAGAAGCAGGGGAGATGGGTTTATTCACAGCCTGAAACACCTAAACAGTCAGCTACACAGCCCAAATGCGGAACCTATATTAAAAGTCCTGAGAGCACAACTGACCCCACTCTAAATTATGGTCAACTAGCCTTCCCCGGAACATTGGATACGTACCTCATGAGCTTTGAAATCTCAGCTTACAAAAAAATCTTCAGTTCTCCTCGGCAGGCCAGGAAAGCAAGGCTGTGACTGGAGCTGGGCCTTGGAAGCCTGGATTTTTCTTGTCTTGGGAACCTAATACAATATTACCTTAGGATCCTGAGGGCCCCAGCATCCTCTCTCAAAGCACAGCTCAAAGTAATCTTTGAAGAGGAGGCATCTCCATGGCAAATATAGCACTCTGTGGCAATCAGTCACTTGAAAATTGAGACTTGCACATACAGGACATCCCGTTCTTGGCCTTGAAAAAAACAATCAATGGGCAGGTTACGAAAGTCTTATTTGAATGGGACATTGAAAGGCTGGGCCACAGATTCATCATCACCGCACTAGGCACCTCCTACATCCCGAGTGCCCACACAATTTTTGAACAACCACTGTCAGCGCAGGCACGAAGGAAAATCACCTTTCTGAGGCTTCTAGGGCTGCATAACGCAGACTTTAACCCAGCCTGGGCTCAGAGAAATGAGACCACAGCCTGCTGATAATGTAACTATGACAGAGAACCTTGGCTTCACCTGCTGTGCTGCTGCCCCGTCCAGGCCACTAACCGTCACCATCTGCTAGTTCCTTTATGCTGGACTAACGGCATCAGACACTGCAGAGAAGCGTTGGACCTGTGCTTCTCCACCAACACGCCACAGACTAGCCAGGTTGGGGACATTTACAGACGCCATCCGATCCATACTAATTAATGCATCAATAGGGTGAGAATGGCCTAGTGACAGCAGAGAAGCACTGATTTAAAGTCTCTCAGCAACTATTCACAGATCTTGGGTGGCTAGGAAACCCCATTGATGCAACTCGAAATGCAAGTTGAGGTACTAGGAACTGTTAACATATTCATTCCTTCCTTCATAAGTATCTTATATTCGACAACTAACCAGGTGGTCAAAAATGGGCAAGCTTTACAATACTTTACCTCCGTAATTCATGGACTGGCCATAGTCTCCAAAGTTTCCCCCGTTGGCCCTGATTATAAGGGCTCAAGAACGGTGGCTTACAATGTCTTTATTAGGAAGTTTAAAAACGGCCTCTAATTCTGCTATTATTTTTTAAAGCTTACAGACGTATTTTTTTTAACCAATTTTGGGGAAAAAGATTTATAAGCGGTGTATTTAACAAGCGGTTATTTTCCGTTGATTACATGTAATGATTTTAAGTAACTAAACATGAATAAATTATACCACTGGTACCACTGACAGAACATGTTAACTCCTTTGGGCCAACCTCGTTATTCACTCCATCAATGAGAAAGGCCTACATACCTCTAAAGCCAGATAAAGACCCAAGAGAATGTTAGTCCTGTAGACCGATTGATCTTCTTAACCTAGATACCAAATTGCTCACCTAACTAACAGGCTTGATAAATATATGCCTGGCCTCATTGAGGCAGACCAGTTAAGGTTTATCAGAAGCACAAAATTCACCAGATAGCCACCCACCTAATAGAACATGCAAACAGGAAAAATATATCAGCCACTAGCTAGACGCCCAAAAAGATTTTGGCCCTGTTAACCAGGGTTCTTTGGAAATGATCATGCACAAACTAGGCCTCTGCACATAATTCTGTAGAAAACTCCAACAGCGAGGCTCCTTGTAAATGGAAACAAATGAGAAATAATACACTTACAGAGGGGAGCATTCCAGGGCTGCCCTCTCTATCCTCTTTTATTTGCTTTGTCTATTGAATCTTTAGCTTCCTGCATTAATGACTATATAATCCAAGGCATATCGTTTGGGGGAATCCAGCATAAAATATGCCTCTTCGCTAACAATATCTTGCTGACTTTAACAGGGCCAGTGAGATGAGTTGCTGCGCCAATTTAGGACCTTTCATGGGTGTTGAGTTTTAAAATAAACATGGACAAATCATATCTTTAATAATGCCACCCTGCCCTCAGAAGAAGTTGATCAGTGAGGGACTGATTTTGTTTCAGCTAGGCAGGATGGCATATCCATTATTTGGGTATACACATCACACCTAAACTAGATAAAATGGTCAAACCAAACTGGCCACTCATGGCTGAGCTGGAGAGTCCTTCCACTGTCCTGACTGGGGGGAATAGCCTCTGTAAAAATTAATGTTCTGCCATGACTACTTTATGTCCTTCAGGCACTGCCAACTTTGATCCAAAAGGAAGAAGTATCTCTATAGAGAAAATTATTGGCCTTTATGTTGGGGTTTAAAAGAGGCAAGATTTCTTCTGTATCTGGCATTTCCAGACATTTGCAGATGTTACGAAGAAACACATTTGAGACTCCTCCAAGATTAGGTCTTCTGAGAAACACAACAAATACATGTGTACAGCTATAGCTGTGATGGGACAGTCCCTTTGGCATGATCCCTTTGGGATATCTTATGGATACATAGGTGTTCTAGACCCGAAAACACATTCATTGGTGATATGGTAGGCATACTAATTGTAAAGAGGTGCCTCTTTTTGTCTATCACCTCCATTTCTTAGGACTGATGCTGCTGGTGTTTTGACTCTGTGCTAACCAGGCTGCAGAGTATGTGCTCTGACCCCTAAAACATGTCAAATTTCTCTAAACTCCTAACTTGACTATTTAACTTACCTATAGGTCCCTAGTATAATCGTTCCAAGGGTAACTAGGGCCTGTAAGTTAAATGTCACTAGTTGACTGCAGCACATATTGCTCCACCACCGATATGACAGTGCAAAACATGGCTGCAGGACTACCACCAGGCTTAAAATGAGAATTCGACATGCTAAAATTACCCTTATTGACAAACCTGACAACCCTCTTTGATAACCCTTATTGACATGCCTCCTTTTAAATAGTAATAGTCACCCCTAAGTTAACAGGGTGCATTGTATTTAATTTAACTGTAAAGTAAAACATATTGAAAATGCCTAAACAGCTATTTGTCACTGTAGCAGGTTCAGCTGTTCCATAGGAACACAATGGGAGTTAATGTTAACATTAAAAATGTTATCTTTGCCTCAGAACCAGATAAAATTTTACTTCCTGGACTTTTTAGAATATTTATTACAAATCTGATTCATTGGTAAATTTGAAACAACTATTTTACAAACATTACTTTTGAAAAGTTACCTTTAGCTTGCCTAAAGCCTCTAAATACTTATTTGCCTATCCCCCTGGAACTGAATAGTTCCCTGATTAGTTGTGAAGTGGTTGCCAGAGCTAATACACAGGGAGAGAAGTTGTTTCTCCCCAGACAGAACAGCCAGTTTGGCTGTGCCCTGGAACTTAATTAAGGTCAGAAGATGTCCACCCTTTTGCTGACAGATGTAGCTCACACCACAACTAATAATCCACTATCTCACATTAATTAAAATTTGGGATTAAGTAGACTACCCATTCCCACTCACACTGATTCACTTTAACCCTGAATGTAGTCTCGCCATGCAGAGACAGGCACTTCATAGATAGCGGAATGATGACAGTAGTGAGTGACTTATTCCACAGTGGAGAGCTTAAATCCTTCCACAAAATTCATTAAAAGCTGTCCAAGACTACAAAACATCCAGAACTTGGTAGCCAGACTCCTCCTCAATCTCCCACACCTCGGGGAGGTTCACTGGCTCCTGATACACAAACAAACTCATTTAAAACTCCTCTCATGCAGCCACACATTGAAGTCACTACACAACCTGGACCCATCTACAACAAACATTTGCATCTACTTCCACAAACCACCAAGACACCTTCCTTCTGAAGGACCTCTGCTTGCATACATTCCCACGTATGCACAACAAGATGAAGATGACAGGTGTTCTCTTACATAACTGGTAAAGCGTAGAATGACCTTCCACTTCACAGCTGTGCCTCCTCCCCTCTTCTAGAATTCCTCAAGAAGCTGATGACCTGACTTTTTAATTAAACAACTTACCCTAGTCAGGGCTAGGCGCTATACCTACTCAGCACCAGCATACCCTCGCTGTAATAGTGTGCTTTACAAATACAAATAACATAACAACAACAGCATCCAAAGGGGCAAGATGGAATACATAAATATCACTGAAGGGGAAACAGAGTCACAAATGGAAATTTCGTAAGCCCTTGGGGTGGAATCCTGCTGAGAACTGCAACAGAAAAAGAATTGGGTAATACGTAGGAGGACATCACATCTAGTTATAAAAAGTAATGTATAGAGAACAGCAGTACAGACTGATGTACACCTTGTACCTCACACTGCAATGTTTGAAAGAGATACACCCTAACCTTAAAGGTGAACACAAGAGATGCAGATCAAATCTGCATAATTAGGGTAGACGTGCAAAATGGAGACATTTTTGGAAGGAGGTCATTAACAAGATAAAATAAACAAATTATAGGCTTCCCAATATGGGATATACTAGATATAGTCTTGCTCGGCTTTCAAGATGGAAAAACAACATGTGTGATCATGTGTGACCATGACACAGAGCATACTATTGGTCATCTTCTTACAGCTGCCAAACATTTGATTGCTGGTGATTAGAAAAAGCCAAACCTTCCTACAATGATAAGATGGTACACCAAACTATGGATTGTTCTAGCTTTGAAAAAATATTGTATGACCTAGCATAACAGTGCCACAAGTTTCAAATCATCTTACATACATTTAATGGCTCACTACCAGATCTTAAAGATTGAAAGCATTCGATCTTAACTATAAAAGTGATTTGTGAAGTCTACTGTTGTGAAATAGGGAAGGAAAACCAACTTGATTCTAACTGTTGAAATACCAAAGAGAGTAAAGCAGAATTTGAAGTTGTGGGTGGGGAGGTGGGAGGAGAAAACATTTTAACTGGGGTGTGATGCACTATAGACATTTGACGGAACCATGCAATATGTCTGTAATACCATAACAGTGTTGATTCTCAATAAAATTATTTTCAACTGAAATTAAAATCAACTTCAACATCTTACTTTTTGCACAGCACAGGTCTAGCATTTCTACTTTGTTGATCATTGCACCCAAAATTAAGGAAGACAACAAATGGATATTGTCAGCAAGACTTAAGATATTTGTGGCACATCTATTGAAAATGCCAGCACATCGTCAGTCCTCAGCCTCTGTTATGGGCAGTTATGGCATGATATTGCCACAGCCCCTCCTAAGTTTCTGGAAGATACCATTTTAAAGCTTAAGCCATCTTGAAAGAACAAGCTTATATTGACAATGAATATAGATGCATTGATTTATGTAATATGTAAAAAATGTAGGTGAATGGTGACTACATTTGTTCTTTGACTCTATGATGCTACAGTTGGCTTAGAATCATTACTTTAAATCTGTGGTGCAGGAAATCAATATAAATGCACCCCTCAGTTGTAGTGGTGCGTTTGTTAAACATATTGATGAAGCCCATCAGGCAATCAAAAATGGCACTGAGATTGCCAAACCAATTGTGAGAAATAGGGTTGTTGGTTGATGAGAGAGTGAGCCCTCCTCAAGCAACAGCCACAATCCTTGTCTGGGTGAACGACAAAAGTCACTACCTTAACCCGTGCTTAACCCTCTGGTAGCTTGGCACAAAAGCAGCTAGGTTTTACTTAGAGGTAATGTGTAAAGTATCTATGCAGCTCCTAAACAGTTGTAATGTGAAAACAGCACAAGAAATTTTTTTTTTTAGAGAAACTGAGTAAAATCTAATAAATTATTTGACACCAAAACAACAAAAATGGAATAAGTAGAACTGGAGATATGCAATTTTAAAGATTTAAGGTATGTATAGCCCCTTAAAGCACGGAGCGCCATTCGCAGTTGTGTGAGACTGAGTGAAAGTCACAAGTTTAGGCTGACCGCTATGGTGTATGGGTTGGATACAGGGACCAGATTAGTCCAGCTGAAAAAGATACCTTAAAAAAATCCAGCACAAAGAGGTCAGTTTGCGATGGACGAGGCAATGAAGAGTAGGGAGAGCATCATGGATAGTGGTTGCTGTAGCACGAAGAGCAGTCTGGGCATCACTGACAGTTGTCGCTGTTGCATGAAGATCCTATCGGGCTTTACAGCCAATCTTGCTGCAGCATCACATTTGTGGTCACCGCAGGCTGTTGATACTGCAGTACGAAGAATTGGGTTCACCAGAGCTTTACGTTCGCAGTCGGTGCAGGCGGCAAGACTGTGGAATGAACGGGCCCATTTGTGGTCGTGAAGAGCCCTAAATTTCAGTATTTCTCTTACTCTTCGAAGAGAAGCTCAGCCGTTGCCAAACCAAAGGTTTAGGACCTAGGAGACACCTCTTGATGAGCAGGAACTCAGTCTAGCAGAGGCCAGCAGGGCACAGGCAGGCCCAGTTGCAGGTCCAGTGCAGCAGTCAGCTCTGCAGTTTCAGAGAGGCCTTTGGAGCTTATTGTGAATAGAACAGGTCAGCCAGCTGACCCTTGGAGTTACTTCAGCCTTGGGTGAAGGCTGTAGGTCCAGTTTTTCTTCTTAGACAGCAGGGCAGTCCCTCTCCTGTTGTATCCACAGGTTCAAGGGTATACTGAAGAGTGGGTCTGAAGATCCTCTTTTTCTACCTGATGCCTACTTTGAAGTTGAGGACATTTCTGGAATCTTCCCCATAAAGAAGTGTCTGGAATTTCCTTCCTGCCTGCCATGGCCCCAGTCAGTCTGTAGGTAAAACAGGCTGGTAGAAAGTCATTTGTGTATGAGCTGAGGCAATATCTTTAAAGTGCAAGTGTGCCAGGTGAAGGCTCTGCCCATCTCATCAAGTCAGGATGGCCCATCCTGCCAACACCCAGAGTTTCTATTGCATGGTTGTCTATGAGGAATACACAAAGGCCAAGTGACAACTATACCTAGTCTTGTGACCCAGAAAAATGGTTGCAGGAACAAACCCTGTTAGGACATGACAATGTAAACTTTCTAAAAGTGGCATTTTCATATTTGTGACTAAAAACCTGACTTTGCCATTAAAGAGAGTTTTAAATTACAATACTGCAGACACCAAACATGACATTTCTACCTGACCCCAAAGAAAGGTTATCACTTATTATATGAAATAGGGTAACCCAATGTTATCCTGTGGAAGAGGAAAGCATTGCACTAGTGAAAAACAATTTTGAGAGTTTTTCACTACCAGGACATGTAAAACTTAAAAGTACATGTCCATCTCTTTAAATACAATGCACCCTGCCCTTTGGGCTGTTTAGAGCCTACCCTAAAATTCAATTACATATATTAAAATGGAAGTTTTAGGGCTAGCAAAAGGTTTATTTTTTTAGACCAAAATGGTGGTTTAACACTGCTCATACAGGCTGCAATGCAGTGCTGAGACATGTTTTAAATGGCTACTTAAGTGGGTATCACAATAGGTGCTACAGGCCCACAAGTAGCATTTACTTTACCAGCCCTGAGTATGTGGTATGACATTTTATTGGAGGCTTGTAAGTAAATTGAATATGGCAATTGTTTGTAAGCTGATTTTACCATGTTTAGAGGAGGGAGAAAAGACATGCATTTTAACACTGGTTAGCAGTGGTAAAGTGTGCAGAGTTCTAAAGCCAATATAAACACATTCAGACAAAACAGGAGGAATAAAGGCAAAACTTTGGGGGTGACCCTGCATAGAAGGCTTGGTCCATCGCCAATTATCTCTTTCCAACATGTTATATAGGATGCAGTATTACCCACAGTGTGATGCTTCTCATATGACAATTTAAGACCCTATAAGTATTACAGCAACTGTGGCTCATCACAGCCATGCTACTAACAAAGGCCATATCACAAACAATAAATTGACTACTGATGCACAGGTGCCACACATCAAATCAAATCAAATCATTAACATTTATAAAGCGCGCTACTCACCCGTGCGGGTCTCAAGGCGCTAGGGGGAAGCGGGTTACTGCTGCTCGAAGAGCCAGGTCTTGAGGAGTCTCCAGAATACGGAGTGGTCCTGGGTGGTCCTGAGGCTGGTGGGGAGGGTGTTCCAAGTCTTGGCCGCCAGGTAGGAGAAGGACCTCCCACCCGCTGTGGAGTGGCGGATGCGAGAGACGGCAGCGAGAGCGAGGCTGGTGGAGCGGAGGAGACGGGTGGGGGCGTAGAAGCTGAGGCGTCGGTTGAGGTATTCTGGTCCCTTGTTGTGGAGGGCTTTGTGTGCGTGGGTGAGAAGTCGGAAGGTGATCCTTTTGCTGAGGGGGAGCCAATGCAGGTGTCTCAGGTGGGCGGAGATGTGGCTGTTGCGGGGTATGTCGAGGATGAGGCGGGCTGAGGCGTTTTGAATACGTTGCAGACGTTTCTGGAGTTTTGCGGTGGTCCCAGTATAAAGGGTGTTGCCGTAGTCCAGGCCGCTGGTGACGAGGGCGTGGGTCACGGTCTTTCTGGTGTCGGCGGGGATCCAGCGGAAGATCTTACGGAGCATGCGGAGGGTGAGGAAGCAGGAGGAGGACACGGCGTTGACTTGTTTGGACATGGTGAGAAGAGGGGCCAAGATGAAGCCGAGGTTGCGAGCGTGGTCTGAGGGGGTCGGTGCGGTGCCAAGGGCCGTGGGCCACCAGGAGTCGTCCCATGCGGTCGGGGTGTTGCCGAGGATGAGGACTTCCGTTTTGTCTGAGTTCAGTTTCAGACGGCTGAGCCTAATCCAATCTGCGACGTCCTTCATACCATCTTGCAGGTTGGTCTTTGCGCTGGCGGGGTCCTTGGTGAGGGAGAGTATAAGTTGAGTGTCGTCGGCGTAGGAGGTGATGATGATGCTGTGCTTGCGTACGATGTTGGCGAGGGGGCTCATGTAGACATTGAAGAGTGTCGGGCTGAGCGAGGAGCCTTGAGGGACGCCGCAGATGATCTCGGTGGGGTCTGAGCGAAAAGGTGGGAGGTAGACTCTTTGAGAGCGGTTGGAGAGGAAGGAGGCGATCCAGTCCAGGGCCTGGCCTTGGATCCCGGTGGAGCGGAGGCGGGTTATTAGGGTGCAGTGACAGACGGTGTCGAAGGCAGCCGAGAGGTCGAGGAGGATGAGGGCGACTGTTTCACCGCTGTCCATCAGGGTTCTGATGTCGTCTGTGACTGAGATGAGGGCGGTTTCAGTGCTGTGGTTGGCTCGGAATCCGGATTGTGAGGGGTCGAGAAGGTTGTTGTCTTCAAGGAAGTTGGTAAGCTGCTTGTTGACGGTCTTCTCTATGACTTTGGCATCCAACAATAAAGGTGATTACCAATCATGAAGAAACTTCCCCCTATTAGCACATACAAATAATCTGCATGTGTGCCCCTTTTTTACGGAAGCACAGATATGGGGAGTGAAGCAGGAGTATTTAAGACTTGATCAACATGGTGAGACGCTTCCATGGAAAAGTGGGTTTTGGGCACAGTTTAATGAGGATGCTTCCTAGAGTTCACCTGCCTATGCCCCCAAAAAAGAATTCCCAGCTTTCCACAGAGCTGCAGCAGGAAAGTGTGACAGTATAACTAAAGGGGGAATTTAAAAGGGGTGTGAAAGATTCTATTTTTGTTGTTTTATTTGGGAAAGAGATAGATGATTGGATGAGGTTCGATCTTAGATTTTCAGATTCTAATGAAGAAACTCAAAACACAAGGTACAGATCTTCCATGGGATTACCATACAGAACATTCTTCAGGCAGAGAACATAGGTGACACATTCAATTTGGTAAACCTGCAGTCTGGCATGTACATACTCCCTTATGCCCGTAGAACAATCCCATATTTGCAGAATCTAATGAAGAGGCTTAAAACTCAAAGAACAGACCTTCAATTGGTTTACAACACAGATCATTCTACTGGGAGATGACACTGGAGAGACATTCACTTCTGTAAACATTCAATATGTTATTTACTTACTCCCTTCCACTCCAACAACTGGAAATACCACTGGTTGATGCCAACAATTATCACTACAAATTTCTAGTACTGTCATTCATCCTCATTAGGTTCGTGGACCTTTAAAAATGTATGAATTCAAGGATGGCATAGCTCTAGTTTGAGGGAGTGGGATACACATACATATCTGTTATTTAATGTTAGTCAGAGAGTTATCCCATTTGAAATAGGGACTGGCTACTTCTACAAGTCTAAGTACCTAAAAGTCTTGGAATCCACCGTCTGTGTATTCCAGTCTGCCCTATGCCCTGCTACTATCATATGTTTTTGGGGCAGTGCAACTCTCAATAAATGATGGCATTGTTAGAGAGGTGGAAAAGAGGCCACCTTTGCAAATGCAGTCCAAGCTTAGACTCAGTGTACCTTCAGAATACTCAAAACTCTTCTGGGATGATGGTCATCCTGCATCCTTCTCATTCCAAATGTTAATCTTCACATCTTAGTCGCTCAGGAGGATCTAGACAACCAAAGAAAACAAGTAACAAGAGAGGGGGAAGATGAGGTCCAGATTGTGAGCTGCTTCAAATAATTGTTGGAGTGTCAAGGCAGAAAAAAACCTATTTGAATGTCTACATTTTTGTACCAAATGGAGCCTCACCTTTTTTTAACAGTGCCTTAGTAAAAGGATGAGCTATACACTTCAAAGAACTTGACGCATGGAGGTTGTTGTTCCTTGTATGAATTGGTCCTGCATATAAGCATTCTGGAGTGTTAGAAATTGGGTTTCTGGTTGGCAGATGTATGCATCCTGTCCAAGCAGAAACCACAATCCTAGTCAAGAGTGCTCCACCTCAAGTACCTTGGCACAGTGCAGAGGCAGAGGCAGAGTGTAGAGTATTTGTGTAGCACTTTAAAGAGTAAAACAATGAAAACACCACACAAAAAGATACCACACCTGGTTAGAAAAATAGAACTTTATTTAATAAATAAAGACCTACAATAAAAATCCAATATGTAGAACTTGAGTTATGAATTTTTAAATAATAAACTGTAGAAAAGCCCTTAGTAGCAAACAGCGCCAACTGGGGAAACTTGGTCATGCCAGACTGGAACAAAGTCAAAAGGTCAGGTTGACTGCGATGGAGTTCAGGCTGGCTACAGGGACCCAGTGAGAACCACTGAACAAAAGCACATTAATCCTGGGTGCGTAGATGTCGAAGATGTGGGGAGCAGGCTGAAGCTATGTTTCAGTGTCGATCCCTGCAATAGAGGTGATGCGCCGATCTTTCCCACGCAGTAGTGAAGATACCTCGATTTTCTCCACGTAACAGCAGTGATGCGTCGGGTCCGAGATGAGGCGGTTCTGAAGGTGATGCATGAGGTTGATCTAACCCGGAGAGGCGATGCATGGGCTCCAATCCATACAATGGGGCTGATGTGCTGGTTCCGATTCATGCAACAGGAGCAATACGCTGGTTCAGATCTGCGGAACGGCTGTAATGTGTCATTTCGGCTGCAGCAAGCACCCTAAACCCACCACCCAGGGTCCAGTGGGGTGGCACCACTTGGCAAGGCATGCTTACAGATGGCAGAGTCCAGATGTAGATGCCTATGAGCTACCTTGCCTTTATTGGGCACTAGTACACCTCACCCTGCTGCACCGAACCTAACGGTATCTGAAGTCCGTCACTTATATGCTGATCTGACAGCAATATACAGACAATTAATACAGTTTGTAATGCAAACATTAAACACAAACCTCGCACGAGCTGCACCAGCGCACCCTCATGCAGTAACGCCAGGTATTAATCCTGTGACTGTACATTCCATCATGGGTAAAGTACCCGCCAAACAAGAAGAAATTTTGTTTTGGTTAGCTCAGAAAATAAACGTGCTGGAAGCAGTGTTTTCCCAAATGGGACCTCAGGATAAACACAGAATATTAACTATGTGCTTGCCATTTGATATGGTTCCCACTATAGATAACTGTAATACATGGTGCACGGTATTTGCCACGCTCTATACTACCGCACACAGTACGCCAACACTTGCTAATTTACCGGAAGTGTTGAAACAAATTCAAGATGAATATGGGGCTAGCCCGGCCCTGGACTTGGAGATGAACTAATGGGCAACTTTGCCAAAGTATCCTAAATTATATTAAGTAACCTTAAAGGGGAAGCGGTCTCACTAGCAGTGCGCATGCGGGTCTGGGATGTTCCTCCACAGGATCAAGAACGTGAGCTGCCAAAGATTATCGCGGAGACCTACTCTAGTATTGGCTGAGATAGTCTAGGGGCCAGACCAACAAAACCACAATTCCAGGGTAAACCTAATAAAGATTCTACCAAGCAAGCTCCTGAGGGTACTCAGAAACGCTGGGATAAAAAAACAACAAACACCTAAAAAAGAAAGGGGAGAATCTCCGCATACGGAGACCCCACAGAATAGATATAATCTCAGAAATTAGACATTGAGCACACGAACGACACAATCTTTTGGGACTGCGTCGTAAACATATATGATACTCTGTTGGCCGAAAGGGATTGGCCACTTGAATTTGTCCGTACCTGCCCATATGGGGAAGATGTTATCAAACCTTCTTTCTCGCCCCTTGTTCCTGAGGAGCTTGCAGAATCCTACGCCATCGATGGGGCATTGGTGCAGGCACCCGTGTTATATCGCAACCACGTAGGATGGGACAAAGATTCCCCCTTTCATGTAATCCTTATTAAAAATCAACCCCAACCTCAACCCCAATATCCAATAAAACATGATGCAAAAGCACCTGTGAGGGAAATCCTCACACAACTGGAGTACCAGGGTGTAATCGAACCCTGTGCTCAGCCATTATTCCCAGTAGCTAAACTGGACCATTCGTACAGAATAGTCTTAGACTACAGACATTTAAACAGTCATACATGTACATACACTATGCAAAACTCACATAGCACAGCACTCATGAACAACATAGTGCATAAAAAATACAAAACAACACTGGACATTTCCAATGGTTTCTTCTGCCAAAATATAGCGCCTGAGAGTAGAGACTTAACAAGTTTCAGCACACTAGGCTCCCAGAAAAATTCTGTTGTTTACCCTAGGGGTACAAGAACAGTCCAGGACCGTTCGCAGCTCGTGTGACTTCAATATTGCATGACATTGACCCTAAAGCATTGTCCTATGTAGATGATATTTATCTCACGGATGATGAATTGCTGCAACATTTAAGATGGGTAGCCCGCATTGTGGGATGTGCCAAATGTGTTATAAATTCAATTTAAAAAGAAAAAAAATAGCCTTCCTTAGCGTCCTGTTTCTGGGAAATGAGCTATCAAGTGAAGGAAAGAGCCTTGCGCCACAATTCTTGGAAAAATTTGCACAGTTACAACCTCCAAATACTATTAAAAAACTCCAATCCCTATTGGGTTTCCTAAATTTTGGTGGAACTTACATTCCTGATTATGCATCACGCATAAAACGTTTATATGACCTAATATGTTCTGACTTTTCAAGTAAATTTTGGACAGTCGAACACACGCATTCTCAGAGCTTTGCAAATAAACATGCTTGCAGCACAACATTAACCACAAGGGACAACAAAAAACATTTGGACATCAGAGTAATTGCTGGTGCCATTGGTTTCACCTATGTAACTTTCAATGAGGGTGAGACAGTCCTGATCGCATTCAAATCACATTTGTTTTTAGCAGCAGAATAACGCTTTGCTCCCACTGAGAAAATTCTCACTGCTGTTCAGATGGCCGTCATTAAAGAAAGACCATTAGCCCAGGGGAAATGCATTATTGTTGTCTCTCCAATCCCAGCCCTTGAGGCTGTTACCAAAGCCAGCGTTTCAATCGCTAAAGCATTACATCCCCGTTGGATTCAATGGGCAACGTCTTTGACAGCCACTGATGTAGACTACATTTTTGACCCAAATTACAAACTCAAGAATTTTTGCAATATGAACTAGAATACCCAGTTCCTGCAAATACACTGCCTATTGATCAGTATTAAAGAGCCATGTACACCGATGGCCCAGCGCAACCTGCAATTGGCACAAAACATTAATACTCAGCTGCTTGCGCAGTCGTAAGTGGCTATATGGAGGATAATACATTTTGTCCCCAACATACTTGCACGCAAACCCTAGGGGATTTCACAGCACAATTAGCCGAGCTAAAGGCTCTGGTGATGGCACTGGAACATACGGATCCTGCACAGCTAACAGTGATTGTTTGTGATTTGTCGTACTGTTTCCAGTCCTTCAATGAATACTTGCATTACTGGCGCCAGAATGGGATCCGAGATTCTAAAGGCAACACCATTAAACACAGACTTCTGTGGGGGAAAGTAGGGATCTAAAGGAAACACAACCAAATGTTCATGTTGTACATACCTTTTGAAACCAGCGCGTTAGAATACATGTTGCTGGAAATACACTGGCTGATGAAGCCCCCAATACAGCAGTAGCTACAGCTGCTGTTGCTGCAGTAACCCGTTCTGGAACGAAACCGGACAATGACATATGGGCTGCCGTGAAAGCCACGGCTGAAGGCATGCCCTATCCAAAAGCATTTCCTGCTAAATATTCCTACCGAATAGGAGGCTGCCAAACGCCGAAGTAAAGATACCAGGTGTAGGGGTTCGAGTAATTCCCAACAAAGACATAAGATCAGAGTTGATTAAAGCAGTGCATGAGGGGGTAGCATTTGCCAATGCTGGTGTGACGGCTACAATATAATTGTTTAAAGCACATTATTGGTGACCTGGTCTATACAAACAGGCCAAGCAGTATGTCCTTTGTAGTGACACCTGCCAACAAATTAAGGATTCCACCGTCAAACGCCCAATGCAGACACCCTTCCTAATTTCGAACAAACCAATACAATGTGTGTACTTGGACCATTGTGGTCCCCTAACACTGGATAGTGCATGCAAATACATTTTAGTCGCTGTCGACGCCTACTCAAGATTTCTATTGGTGTGGCCACAACGATTGGCTGACGCTCAGACTGTTATTAAAGATTTGCGAGTCTTTAACGGTACATATGCTTTCCACTCGGACAGGGGCTCTGCTTTCGCCTCAAGGGCATTTAGGGATGCCATGGATTCGTTAGGGGTCCATCTCCATTACTTGTCTCGATTTCATCCCAAGGGTAATAGTGTCGTGGAGCAACGAAACTGTGATTTAAAGCAGTCCTTAACAGGCAGAGTCTTAGGTACGGGTCATAGTTGGCTTAATCACTAGTATGGAGTCCAGAGAGCACTTAACAGTCTGCCTAGAAGGTCCCTGGGGGGTTGTACTTCATACGAGTGCCTGTTCGGAATTCAAATGTATGTTCCAGATCTTGATGGTCCTGAAGTGGAGGCGCAGGAAACACCTTTTGACATAAATGAACGTGTCACTGTCTTGCAGGAATTACAACAGTTCCGTGAAGACAACGCCTCTGCCAGTGCTGCCTCTACAGGAATTAAGGATGTACCAATGACACCTACTGGCTGGATTCCTAAAGTTGGGGATCTAGTACGTGAAAAAGCTGCTGTGAAAAAGGAGTTTGGTCCGTCTTATCGTGCACCGGTCCAAGTCTTGAGAATACACAGTATCAGAACTGTCATTCTATCACCGTTGGCTGGTGCTAAAGAAAACCGCGTTGCATCTATCGACATTGTCAAGTTACACCATGTGGCAAATCCTGCACAGCAGACCAAGAGGAGCAGCCAGTAGTTCCAGAATCCCTCTCACTACTGGTCAAGAAGTCCATCTACAAGTTTTGAGCAGCGACGCTGACACCTCTCCGAGCTTGGGCACGGTGGAAAATGATCTTGTATTAGTTCCACTAACATCTGTTACAACAAACAATACTGGCTGGTATGACCTAGGTTGGCGTTTCACCATAAAGTCCATTCTCTGTAGGAAGATGGACCTCCTCAACAATTTTAGATTCTCAGCCCTCATTTGTATTAGGCACCTGATAGGCGTGAGGCCTGTCTGAATCTGGAAGTGAGTCTAAAATAGGTATGGTCTCAACTTCTTCAGTGCTCAGACTACAGTAAAGGCTTTCCTTTCAATAGCACACCACCTCTTTTCCCTGGGAAGTGACCTCCTAGAGATGAAAGCTACAGGTCGGTCTAGGCCCTCTTCATTAAGCTGTGAAAGAACTGCCCATATGCCCTGCTCTGAGGCAGCAGTCTAGGTGACTGAGTTGAGCCCGCTGTGATCCACATAGAACCTAAGTTCTATGGTAGTGCTGGGGGAGGAGGGGACACCTTTTGGTACCAGCACCAGAGGAATGGACCAGGGGCTACTGTGGGGATCAATCTACCCAAACTCCAAGATCTTGGAGATTTCCTCTTTGATGCTGGACCTCACTTTGTCAAACAGCCTGCATATTTGACTTTTGACAGGGAGGCTGTCTCCTCTAACAATATCATGGGTACACAGATGTGTAATACAAGGAGTGATGTAAAAAAGTGAGCAGAACTGTTTCAGCAATGGCAACAGTCCCTGTGCTGTTCTGAGATCCGGTTTGGGGAGATGTTTATGCTTTCCATTGACCCATCCTTCTCTTTGGAGGCTAGACGGTCAGAGAGAGGTTCGCTCTCCACTTTTTCCCAACCATCTGTTACCAAAAACATGATGACCTCAGATCTTTCCCAGCTTGAGACGGTTGATATGGAGGACCATTTGGGGTATTTGTGGTCTTCCCCCTTCTTCTCAACAATCTCATAAGTCGCAGTCCAGCGGTCTCGGAGGTCCCTGGGCTCCACTGGCTCCATCACCCACACTTTGAGGCAGATTTAGGAAAAGTGTTGCTGCACCCACTGCAGCGTCACTTTTCTTGCACCCCTTAATGCCACCATGTGTGTGCCATATCTAAGATATGGTGCACCATGGTGATAGTTAGGGTACTAGCATCAAAATGTTTGACGCTAGTTCGGAGCTTTGCAGGATTAGCGTAAAAAATGTTGATGCTAATCCTGCAAAGCCCATTGAGGCCCATTGTAAACAATGGTGTGCCTTCTTTTAATGCCTGCTCAGAGCAGGCGTTAAAAGTGCCAACTAAATGATGCAAAGAAATCTCTCAGATTTCTATGCGCTATTTTTTCGGTCCCCCTAATAGAGGAACGCCCCCTTTGCGTACATTATGCCTGTGCATTCATAATGTAGTGCAAAGGGTTACAAAGTGGCACAATGCATGCATTGCGCCACCTTGTAAATATGACAAAGTGATTTTGGCATTTTTGGGCCACATTAGCATAAAAACAAATGACACTAACGTGGTGCAAGGAGGGGTTAGGGGCTCTTAAATCTGTCCCTTTTTGTCTAGGTTGGAACTCACCAATGTTAACCATCTGGTTGTACCACTGCTACTTTACCTCCTGGCTTGCCTCTAAGTTTTCAGAAGCCTGTTTCCAAAACTTGGTCATCGGACTGTAGCTCACCACATCCTGAAGAGGTTTACTGACAGCTTGCTTCCACTCCTCCCTAACCAGGCTGAGATGTCTCCGTACAGCAATTCAAATGGGCTAAAACCATCCTTCTTCTGTGGCACCTCTCTGTAAGCAAAGGCCAGGCATGGTAGGAGGACATCCCACTTACACCCCATGGGCTCCATTAGGCCCTTGATTATGCCCTTGAGGGTCTCTTTAAATCTCTCAACAAACCCAATGTTTTGTTCATGGTAGGGTGTGTAAAACGTATAAGTAACTCCACACTCCTTCTACATCTACTGCATAAAAGCAGACATAAAGTTGGAGCCCCTGTCAGACACCACTTCTTTGGAGAATCCCACTCAGGTAAAAATCCCTAATTGGGCCTTAGCCATGCACATACAGTTGCAGTCCTTGGAGGGATGGCCTCTGGGTACCTTGTGGCATGGTCCACCAGACTCAGGATAAACCTGTTGCTAGAGGCTGTATGGGAATCCATGGGCTCTACAATGTTGATACCCACCCTTTCAAAGGGGGGCCAATGAGAGGTATGGGATTCAAGGGAGCTATCAGCTTTAGCCCTGTTTTCCTACTGGCTGTCAGGTCAAGCAAGTCCTACAGAAAATATCGGAGGAAATCTTCATCTGGGGCCAGTAAAAATGGGGGACAAGCCTGGCAAAGGTCTTGTCCTCGCCCAGATGTCATGCCAGAGGTATCTCACGAGCCAGCCCATTAGGAAGGCCATGTAAGCGGGGGCCACCAGGGCCATTGCCCCATGCACAGGTACCTTAGACTACTAGGCTACCTCATATGCTGAACACCACTTATCAATGTCATCCCCCACCACATAGCTGGGCACGAAACCTTTGGGTTTGTGGACCTTTCCTTCTCCAATGGACACTGCAGGTATGCTGCCACCATTTCTGCAGGAATAAATCTGCTTGGCTCTCTAATCCATCTCTCTGAGCCTGAATTCATGGGCCATCCATCTCTCCTCCACGGCCATTCTCTATTCCTTCAGAGCTTGCTCCTTCTCCAATTTAGCAAGCTCCAACTTCAGCTTTCTCTCTTCCCTTGTGTCCTCCAGCTCCTCTGAGGACAGGATCCTTGACGACATACTGCTCCCTGCATGGGGAGGGATTGCCAATCCTGAGAGTAGGTAACCCCCTCCTCTACAGTCTGCCATCCAAGGGCTCTCCTGCTAGTCTTGATCCTCCTCAGCCAACTCTTTCTCCTCACTGTCTATTAAGATCTGGTGGGCCTCTGCCCATGCCCTCAAAGTCTTTTGAACCTCTGTCTTTGTAGTGCTCTCTTTGCAGGCGCCCCCCCCCCTATCCTGGCAAAAAGCCTTGAGCTGGGCCACACTGTAGCTTTTCAGGTAGACCATTTCAAACTCCATCTTTGCAGCTGAGGTCACAGACACAACAGCCAGGAAGAGAAGTAGAGAGATAATACATTTGGAAAAATCAAAAAGGGCAATCAGGGAGAATTTATTTGAGTTGGTCTTAGATGTAGAATGGTAGTGTACACAAATGTACTATATGGCACTGCACAAACACAAGTCCTATCTTCACCGCTGATCACCAGTGTTAGAAACTGTTTTTCTGATTGGCAGGTGTATGCACCCTGTCCAAGTCAAAACTACAATCCTGGTCAGGGTAAGTCACAAACACACCGTAGATTAGCCTGCACTCACCCTCTGGTAGCTTGGCACAGGACAGTCAGGTGTAACTTAAGAGGTAATGTGTAAAGTGTTTGTGCAACACATCAAACAGTAAAACAGTGAAGCACCACACAAAAAGATAATAGATCTTGTCAGAAAATTAGAACTTAATTTACTAAATAAAACAAAACCTAAACTACGAAAATCCAATAAGTAGGTCATGAGTTATGTATTTTTAAAGAATAAAGGGGCATATCTATACTCTGTTTGCGCCGGATTTGCATCATTTTTTTTTATGCAAATCCAACGCAAAGCTAACTCCATATTTATACTTTGACGCTAGACCCGTCTAGCGTAAAAATTCTTGGAGTTTGCATCATTTTTTAGCGTGGACACCTACCTTGCGTTAATGAGATGCAGGGTAGGCGTTTCCACGCTAAAAATGACTCTAAGGCCTTTGCGCCTTATTTAAACTCCCGTGCAAAATTGACGCACGGGAGGGGGCTGGCCTTAAAAAATGACGCGCAGCCGCATTTGCGTCATTTTTTAACGCCTGGTCAGGGCAGGCGTTAAGGGATCTGTGGGCTTGGAAGGAGCCCAGAGGTGCCCTCCTATGCCCCCAGGGACACCCCCTGCCACCCTCGCCCACCCCTGGAGGACACCCATGGATGGGGGGGACCCATCTCAGGTGAGTACAGGTAAGTAGAGGTAAGTATTTTTTTTATTTTTTTTAAGTGGCATAGGGGGGCCAAACTTGGGCCCCCCTACATGCCACTGTGCCCAATGGCCATGCCCAGGGGACAGAGGTCCCCTGGGCATGGCCATTGGGCAGTGGGGCATGACTCCTGTCTTTGCTAAGACAGGAGTCATTTCCATGGTGGTTGTGCATCATAAAATGACGCGAGTCAGGTTAGCGTCAACATTTTTGACTCTAACCTGACTTGCACCATTTTTTGACGCACAACCCCCATTATTCCCTACTCCAGCGCTGCCCGGTTCGCGTCATTTTTTTATGCGCTCACCAGGCAGCAGCGCCGGCTAGCGTCATTCCATAAATATGACGCCCTGGCGCGTTGGAATGGGGTTAGCCCGCATTAAATTTTTTGACGCAAAACTGCGTTAGTGCAGTTTTGCGTCAAAAAGTATAAATATGTCCCAAAGTGTAGAAAATTGCTTAGAAGCAAACAGCACCAATGGGACTAGATGCTCGCACTAGAATGGGACAAAGTCAAAAGTTCAGGCCAACCATGATGGTTATATTTCCTCATTTTTTGCATATAACAAAGGTTCTTTGGTCATTTCTCACTTGCCACTTTCTTCCAAAGTTTCAAATAGGAGTTTTTTTCTGCTCTTTATTCATTATTAAACCATTTGCATTCAATATATTTTGGATTAAATCTCATCCACTACACGTGTTGTGTAGATTTTTCTTCAGAATAATCTGATACTTGTGACTGTACTATGCTTGAACTACCTTTGTATATACTTAT
The DNA here is from genome assembly GCF_031143425.1 of Pleurodeles waltl. NCBI lineage: Eukaryota > Metazoa > Chordata > Amphibia > Caudata > Salamandridae > Pleurodeles > Pleurodeles waltl. Next base: position 251,640,719 of record NC_090450.1, read on the forward strand.
TTTAAACATTTCTATGCCTCATTTTTCCAGTTCCATTTTCTGAATTCTGATTCTTGATAGGCTGCACCCTTGGAGTTTCAGAAGGAATTAGATAATGGTCTGAGCAAGCAACCATTATGAGCTACCTTCCTTTGGAGACAAGATTTTTTCCAAAGCAAATCAGGATTTAAACGTGCCACACTGCAATTCACCCACATAAAAAAATTAAAAAAACAGAATTGGTACACATAAGTGTAAAAGCAGCACATGCTTCCCGACTCGTAATAGCGATGGACTTCCCATCTCCAATGGACTCCCTTGTGGTGGCGATGTGGCGGTTACCTTGAACTTCTGGGTATAATTTTTTGGGGTGCCCGCACACCTTTTATGGACAATTGTTATGCTATGTTGATGCAGGCGCAATATTCCTATGAAGATTCATGGTTTACTTTGTAGAAATCCAGTGCTTCCTATTAAAGAAGATTCAAGGCCCTTTAAAACACAGAGAAGAATTTCCAAAATCGAATTGTGTTGTGAAAATGAACTTTGAAGTATCTGAAAAGTTAACTTGCTTTTCTAGACTGTTGGATTGTCTAGCTATGTTTATGTCTAAGGTGTTTATCCAAGTTAGGAATTGCAGGATATTAGTGTTTGCTAATTAATTAAAGTGGAACACGAGTCAAGTAGGAATTATAACTCACCTTCCAATGTGCCTAGTGATGGCGCTTGAAAGAGTTAATGCTATTCATAGAAAAAATATTGATTTACACATATTTTTAGTTCTCATTTCTGGTATAATTATATGCAGGAATAGCAAGATTCACATCGAAATGCAGAGCTTTGGTTATACTGAGATATCTCTAGGGTATACCCACTCACTGGTAGAATGAAATACAAGACGTTTCTGTACATTTACTAAGAAATGCCTCCTACTGCTTTTAGACAACCCATTAGGCATTCCAGACCTCATTGCTCTGCAAAAATGATGAGCAAGAGTTAGGAAGTCTAGAGTTTCTGTTTTCTCTCTTATCTATTCCCCTTCCCTACGTATACTACTGGCCATCATAGTCTGTATGTGATACTTCGTAGAGGTGGTGAGAGAAGGAGAACTGTATCACTCATGTTCGCTCTTGGGCATAAGCTTACTTGTATCTGAAGTATGACCTAGTCTATGTTATCTTCGCACCGCAGTTATGGATCCATCTACTGAAACTCAATTTTTAGAAGGAAGGACAAAGTTACAGCAGCCTGTTAAGATATGAGAAAATGATCTCACAATCATACTAAGATGTATTCAAGCAAGAGGTTGGTGCCATGCAATAGGAGTTTATAAATCGCTCGTATATATTTGTTAGCAACACTTATTATACCTCCAGCGCCTTCAGCGATTTTTTTGCAGATTCAAAGAAAGTTGCACTGTTCATTAATCAGAACCAATTGCACTTTATGGAAACTAATGTCAACGTGTACACACCTACGCCCTACCATTTTTTCTAGATGTGTCCAATTTCATTGGGCCAAAATATTGAGCATGTGGCAGGATGTGGCTCCCTTTTGTGCATGGGAGCCATCCAAACTGGCCGTTATGCTGAAACTTCTGGGACATGTAATTGCGCAACGGAAAAAATGTTAATAAATGGGATTTTGATACACTTGCAAGCCCTTATTAAAAGCTAGGTATCCCTACTCACCAGGCCTTTGTAGAACCCGAGCCAACATGAGAGTCTAACGAGTTGGCCATGGATTCTGGCTGCCCTAGATCTTCAAAGATAATTATTTTGTCAGAAGGTCGAAAAGAGTGGGCATTTCAGGGCTTTTAGATTCGGGAACTCCAGGGAATTGTATGGACATGAAGGGGCATATTTATACTTGTTTTGTGCCGAACTTGTGCCATTTTTATAACGCAAATTCGGTGCAAAACTAACTCCATATTTACACTTTGGCGCTAGACCCATCTAGAGCCAAAGTTATGGAGTTAAAGTAATTTTTGGTAGGTGGAAACCTACCTTGCGTCAATGAGATGAAAGGTAGGCGTTCCCGTGCAAAAAAATGACTCTTTGTCCTTAGCGATATTTTTATTCCCTCGTGCTAAAATCACTCACGTGGGTGAGGAGGGGTCAAATAATGGTGCAAAGCTTGCTTTGTACCATTATTTAACGCCTGGGTCAGGGCAGGCATTAGGGGACCTGTAGGCCTATTTCTATGGTGGAACACCATGGAATGAGCCCACAGGTGCCCTCTCCAGGCCCCACGGACACCTCCACCCACACCAGAGGGACATCGGAGGATGGGGGACCCCATCACATGTAAGTGTAGGTAAGTATTTTATTTTAAAGTGCCAATAGGGGCCCTGAAATGGCCCCCCCTACATGGCACTGGGTGCAATGGCCTAGCCCGGGGACCCTGGTCCCCTCTGCAGGCCAACGTGCTGGTGGGTATGACTCCTGTCTTTTCTAAGACAGGAGTCATGTGGTATAGATGGTTTTGCATCAGAAAATGATGCTAGGCTTGTTAGAGTAATTTTTTTACTCTAACCTGCCTAACTTAATTTTTTGGTGCAAAACCCCCTTCTCCCATACCGCCAACCCCACCCGTATAACGTAATTTATTTTTACGCTAGCCTAACCTTTGCACCGGCTTGCGCCTTTCATAAATATGGTGCCCGGCTGGTGCCCAAGAATGGTGCAAGCCGGTGCAAAATGGTTTGATGCAAAACTGCATTAGTGCAGTTTTGCACCAAAAAGTATAAATGTGCCCCTAAGTTTGCTCAATCTTCGCAAATTTCTGAAATGAAAAAAAGGTTCCTGAAGAGGGCATGGCAGTGCATAGAAACTCTCCTATTGTTTAAGCTAGTGAGGTTTTATATGCAGACAATTTCTTTGGTCTCTTTTGAACACCAACATTAAAAAAATGGTTGATTTGTTCAAAGTTCAAAGTGATTTTTTCGAATGGCTTGGTTGACCTTGCATAATCTTCATACTAATTGGATCAGAAGGGCGGTAGCATTCAATTTGTAGTACTGGCAGAAATGACTCCATGTAGTTGTAAAGAAAGTAATCCTTCTGAAGTTCTTGCAGAAATTGGTGTTTTGACAGTGATAGATAGTGACATCTTCCTACCTTCATTCTATGAAGAGCTACATGATATATTTGGTAAGAAAAAAAGCAAATGTTTTACCCCCAAACAGAAGGTATAATTGTAAGATTAAATTAGAACATGGTGCATCCTACATATTGTAATTGACCAAATGTTCTCACATAATCAGAGATAGAACTTTTCTTTTATTGTTGAGGATGATGCCCTACCATGACAAGATCAACTTGAGGGTGTAAATCCATTGACACAGGATCAGCCATTAAGTTTGTCCTCAAAACATTGTATATTTCTATTGCCTTAATTAATGTGGACTCATATTTGACCAAATTAATTATAGAATGTAAATCTGTAGAGAAAAAGACTTGTTCAAAGGAACAAGATGATCAACATGAAAGAGATGGAGTTTTTATCAAGGGAAAGTTATATACTTACCTTCAAATAATGCCAAATGCAAAGAATTGCCTTCATGATTCAAAGGTGGCTGAAGTCCTTGAATAGCTAAGATTTCAACAGAAGTGAGGATATATTTTTGTGCCTGTGTCTTTTTGCTGACATTAAGAGTAATGAACCAAACATATCCACTATCTGTAGGAGTATGGCCTCGTTTGTAGTGGGTACCTTGGGTACTTACACCTTACACCAGGTCCAGTTATCCCTTCTTAGTGAATGTAGTAGTGTTCTAGCAGATTAGGCTGATAGACGTAGCTATAGCAGAGCAGTTTAGGCTGAACTAGGAGACATGCAAAGCTCATGCAATACCACTTATAGTTACACAGTACTTATACACAAGTAAAGACAATACTCAGTGTTACCAAAAATAAAGGTATTTATTTGGGTGACACAGTACCAAAAATATCTGAGAGACAGTACTCCTTTTGGAGGTAAGTATTATACACAATATATACACTAGACACCAACATTAGACAAGTAAATATGCATAGAACAATGCAAACAGTAGGGAATCCTATAGAATGCAATGGGAGAAAATAGGTCTAGGGGCAACACAAACCATATACTAAGAAAGTGGAATGTGAATCACGAATCCCCCCCCCCCAGACAAGTGTAGTGTGTGCAGAATCGCTGGGAGAGTAAGAATACAGTAAAGGTAAGTAAATGACCCCCCCCAGAGCCCAGAAAAGCAGGAGTAAAGTACTGCAAGTTTCCTTAGGACACACTACACATCGTTTTTGGGATTTTGCAGCAGCCAACCAAGTCTGCAAAGAACAACTGCTGGATTATTGGACCTGAAGACCTGCAAAGGAAGGGGACCAAGTCCAGAAGTCAAAAGAAGTTCAAGGAAGAACAGGAGCTCCTGCCAACCCAGAAGAGGGTGCAAAAGGAGAGTCCCTGGTTAGTTGAAGACTGCAGAAATGCACCAAAGGGAGATGCCAGCGGATTCCTGCATGATGCAAAAGGTGTCCCACGGTGTGAAGATTGTTTCAGATGAGACTTCATGTTGAAAGGCACCAACAAGCCAAGGCTATGGCAAAAGTATGTTTTTCATCAAAATGGTGCTGGATGGATCCAAGAGGGACCTGGGGGCCTCACCTCTGTGTGAGGAGGAAGAGGGGCCTCTCAGTACTTTAGAGAGCCCTCAGGATGCCATCCAGCACCCCAGAAGCTGCAGGATCTGGGTTTAAAGGAGGTGCAAAATGCGTTTGATGCAGCACAACAAAAGAAGGTCCCACGCCACCAGAGAACAACTCAGTGCATTGAGCGTCGCAGGGTGGAGTGCTGGGGACCTGGGCCAGGCTGTGCATGAAGGAATTTTGCAAAGATTGCACAGAGGCCTCAGGAGGTGAAGAAGACACAAAACACAAGGGTACCATCGTTCTAAGAGAAGGCAACGTCTTACCTCCTCCAAATTGTGTCAGCAGGACCTCAGGACAGTCTATGTCGATGATGTCCACCCTCTGTGTCCTTAGGAGCACGCTTGTCACCGTGAGAGGAGTCCCAGGGTACCAGTTGTTGCCTTGGAAGGTGCCTGCGTGGAGCAGGGGGAGTGACTCCATCACTCCACAGGAGATTTCTTCGGTCCTTCTGGTGCAAGATGAAGACAGGGAGTACCCAGAGCATGCACACTGTGGAAACTGTTGCAGTTGCTGACTTGGAGCTGAGGTTGCTGAAGAAAAGTGTCTCTTGTAGACACTTTGTTGCAGTTACAGCGTTTCTTGGAGCAGATCCGAGGTCAGAGGATGCTGAAGTTGTTGCAGAGGATTCCTGAAGGAAACCTACAAGCAGAATCTGAAGAGAACCCACAGGAGAGACCCTAAATAGCCCTCAGAGGGGGATTGGCTACCTTATCAGGTATAGACCTATCAGGAGGGGTCTCTGACGTCACCTGCTGGCACTGGCCACTCAGAGCCCTCCAGAGTGCCCCCCCACCTTGCAAAGCAATATGGCTGAAGTCAGGGACACACTGGAGGAGCTCTGGGCACCACCCCTGGGGTGGTGATGGACAGGGGAGTGGTCGCTCCCCTTTCCTTTGTCCAGTTTCCCGCCAGAGCAGGGGAGAAAGGGTCCCTGAACCGGTGTAGACTGGTTTATGCAAGGAGGACACCATCTGTGCCCCTCAAAGCATTTCCAGAGGCTGGGGGAGACTACCCCTCCCCAGCCTGTAACATCTATTTCCAAAGGGAGAGGGTGTAACACCCTGCTATCAGAGGAAATGCATTGTTCTGCCTTCCTGGGACTGGGCTGCCCAGACCCCAGGAGGGCAGAACCCTGTCTGTGAGGTGGCAGCTGCTGTAGTTGCAGTGCAAGCCTCAGAGAGCTGGTTTGGCAGTACTGGGGGTCCATGGTGGAGCCCCCAGGATGCATGGAATTGGCTCCTCAATACCAGATATGAAATGGGGGACAATTCCATGACCTTAGACATGTTACATTGCCATATTCCAAGTTACCATAGTGAAGCTACATATAGGTATTGACCTATATGTAGTACACATGTGTAATGGCGTTCTCACACTCACAAAGTCCGGGGAAATGGCCCTGAACTATGTGGGGGCACCTTTGCAAGTGCAAGGGTGCCCTCACACTTAGTAACTTTGCACCTAACCTTCAGCAAGTGAAGGTTAGACATATAGGTGACTTATAAGTTACTTAAGTGCAGTGAAAATGGCTGTGAAATAGTGTGTGCACTATTTCATGCAGGCTGCAGTGGCAGTCCTGTGTAAGGGTTTGTCTGAGCTCCCTATGGGTGGCAAAAGAAATGATGCAGCCCATATGAATCTCCTGGAACCCCAATGCCCTAGGTACCTAGGTACCTAGGTACCATATACTAGGGACTTATAAGGTGGGGTCCAGTATACCAAATGAAATTAGTAAATGAAGTCACTGGCCTACAGTGACAAATGTTAAAGCAGAGAGTGGATAAGCACTCAGGTTCTGGTTAGCAGAGCCTCAGTGACACAGTTAGGCACTACACAGGCATGCACATTAGGCCACAAACTATGAGCACTGGGGTCCTGACCAGCAGGATCCCAGTGAGACAGGTAAAAACATACTGACATACGTGTGAAAATGGGGGTAACATGCCAAGGAAGATGGTACTTTCCTACAGTATCTGCTCAGTGTAAGAGTTAACATGTGAAAGCAATAGATTTGTTGAAATCATTGCCTGTTTGATCTGGATTTTGGCATACAACGTCAGCAGATTTTATTGTAGAGTTACACAAAAGCCAGCATTGCACGGTAATTTCAATGGCTGCACCAACAATGGTGAATAGAAAAGACTTTTAACTAAAGAGGGTGCTACTGTGCACTGCATTTATCCTGATGCAAATGGGCAGATTGTGTGCTGTTATGCAAGGCAGAGTGCCCCATCCCTGCTTTTGTGATTCCTTTCTTTGAGTTGTAGGGCTGAAAAGCTTATTGGGATGTACCTGCACTTTGGAAGTGGTACAGAAACCGGAAAAGACTGTGGGCAGCATAGCCAGGACCCCCAAATTAAAGTGTCACCGTCTAATGAAGAAGGACAAAAATCCTGAACTGAGTGTTTACAGATACCCTGCACTGACCAAACCAACAATGGTGAATACTGAAGACTTTCAATTAAATTGAGGGTTACTATGCACTGCATTTACCAGCATGCATCTGGCAAATTGTCTGCCAGTATGCCAGAAAGTGTGTTCCCTCCACTCTTTTATCATTTCATATTCTTTTTTGTGTGTCCTTCTAAAGAGTTAGCACAGGTGTTTGCACAACATATTATACAGTTGCATGGTCTCCCAATGTTCTGGTCAATTACAGGTTGTTTATTAATTTAAAAAATCTGATCTACCTTAGGTAAAGTGCTAACTAAGGGATTTTGTCTGTCTACCAATTACTATCTGAAGACAGATGGACAAACTGAAAGATTGAATCAATTTATTGAACGTTACTTGCAATATCAAGCTTTGCTACAAGAGGAGAGTTAGAGTAAGAAGTTGTAATTAACAATACTAACATGCAATAACACAACATTTATCCATTCAAATGTCACCTTTCGTTTGTATGTAAGGCCATCATTCTCTTATATTTTCCTTGATCATTCCCTGTCTACATCACTTCCATTTGTGTAAGAACACTAAGTGAAACAGTTAAGCATTCAGAAATCAGCACAGAGAGGATTGGAAAAGAATACTGATAAAGTCTGTGCTGAATGAAAGAGCTTTCTGATATCGTGGCTTGCTTAGAGGAGTGCAGGAGGCAGAACTTCCAGGACCATAAGCCCCAGATTGCATTGCGGGGAGAGGAGGGAGTGATTTGCAGTGCCACAGTCAGCACTACACTCCCTTAGCGCGGGATGTGCTCTTGCTTGGAGGCATGCAGGGGCAGAACTTCAAGGACCATAAGGCCCAGGCTGCAGTGCGGGAAGAGGAGGCAGGAGCATTTTGCAGCACCAGAGAGGCACCTTAAAGCCAGCATTTCACTCCCGCAGCATGGGATGCACACTTGCTTGGAGGTGTGCAGGGGGCAGCATCAGTCAGGTACCTTAAACTCTGCACTTTACTCCTGCAGCCTGGGATGCATGTGGGCAAAGACCGGACCCATCTTTGCCTGTCATTGGCTGGAAGAGGCCAGGGTGGGCTATACCCTTTGAGCCTTGGTCCACGACTTTCTTAGCGGCGAGTGTTTTTTTTCTTCTTTCTCTCCTACATAGAGGTTGAACTGTCCCTGCTCCTGGGCTGTTTTTTAGTGATCACACATTGGACCTATGTTGGGAGGTGTTAACATACTTTTACAACTTGCCTTGCTGTGGAAGATATGCTCTCTGACTTTGTTTCAGTACCTCATTCCTCTTGCAGTGGTTGTCCTCATCGGTCTCTGATCATTCTAAGTTACCCCTAGTCTAACAATCTGAAGTGTGGGTGGAAGGCATCATAGTTGTGTCAGGGGGTGACATTCCTTGTAAACCCCCCCTGAGGGGGGTGTTTATGCCGGTCCCGGCCTTGTATCGACCTATAAGAGTACGGGAAAAAGAAAGGTGCTCTCCTTGAAGGCCAGGTCTCCACGTGTGGTCCCACGTACTTTCACCACTGAAGGTTTTTTGGCATGGGCTTCAGGGGTAGTGCCCAAGGAAATGGAGCTCGCAGGAGACAATCATCCCTGCTGGGGGATGGGCCTCTGTTTATCCCTGCCTGTTCTACTCATTGGCTGGGAGATTTCACACCTCAAGCTGCACATAACTCAGAGGTGGAGTGTTTGATGAAGGACCCTTACATGCTGCCCCAGCACCCACCAGACTGCCTCAGAGGGTGGGCTTTTAACTAGACCTGACTTGTGAGTCTATGCAAACTAGTTTCAGCCTTGTGAAGAAACGGAGGAAAAGGGGGCTTGTTCCTAAGAGTGGGAAGTGTTGTGCAAATATGGCCACGCAAATGGAGAGTTTTTAGTCTCCCTTTTCTTCGGAGTATACCCTCTCTAAAGCCTCACTGAAAGGGCTTATTGAGGCCCTTAATTACATCAGGGCCCCCATTTGTGCGAGGTTATTACTGATTGAAGAAAAATTGATCCAGATGGCTGGACCCACGAATAGGGGGGGTGGCCTGTCGTGTCCAGCGCACTAAATCTTGGTGTATCAAATAAGTAGTGCTCCTCATTCCCCCACTCGTGGCATCCCCTACCCCAATATACATCAGTTTACCAGTACAACAGCACTCTTGTGTCTCTGCCTCTATTTCACTTCCCCCTCAGGTTCTTGTCTCCCACTCCCAAATTTGGACCCCTCTCCATGTTCCTTCTCAGCAACTGCAATTAATTTACTACCGGAAGTTACACCACATGTAGTGATCCTAGGGAATGTGCCACCTTTCATTAACCCTGCTTGGGAATCCTTTGATGAGCTTAACAATAGGGTGGTACACTGGATAAAACAAGCACTCAAACTTAGAGATGCAGATATTTGGCTCTATCATTATGGGAAGAAGGGTGAGTTCGATAGGGCAAGACGTGAAGAGCTGAGAAGGGGACTGTGCGATAATTTAAATAAAGCCACCACTGCTGCTTGGGTCCTGGCTGCCATAGGCTCTTGCAGATCGACCAAACCAACTAACATCTAGGCCCTCCCTCTTCGCTTCTTTTATAAGCATGAATTGGTTCTTACGAACATATGGAAATTGGGTCCCTGGGGATGGCAAAACAAGAGAGGCACTTACCTGTCTTCCCAGCTGCCCCAATTTTGAAGATTGAGAATAGATTTGCCATACTAAGTAATCTGGAGCCTTGTGACTGACTCATTCAGCCCATGCCTGTTTGATCTGCTGTGGCCACGCAGTCTGATATTGTTCCTGCTGTTGCCCCTTCCATTGTCTCAAGCATTAAATCCAGTCAGCTTTGCTTATTATCCTGGAACATTGCAGATATGTCAGCCAAGTTTAATGAATTTAACTGGGTTGCTTTTGAATGACAATACCAGGTGATTTGCCTCCAGGAAATAAAGAAAGCGTCAAATCACTTTTTCCTAGAAGGATATAAAACCTTTTTTGTGGCATAGTTGGCCACAGAACTGGGGCAGGCCAAAGGTAGTGTGATCATTTTTGTTTTTGTGGACTTGTGTGGGAGAGTGAAGGACGTTGGCTGGGATTCACCATTGTTACAAGGGCTGAAATTAACTGTACAGGGCTCTGTGTCATTTGTGTTAATTAACTTCTAAAATACTAAAGCCTGTGCGAAGGAGCCAACCAATTTCAGTACTCTAATGCTGCTGTTGATACCCTGTCAGGCATGACTGCGGAGCTGTATAATATAATTCTCGTGATGGATGTTAACTGTCACCTATAGATCCCTTTAACAGTAGGTCTAAGTGAATGTTGGTGGAAGGCCTCCACATGGGGCATACGAGTGAAGGTTCCAAGCTACGCACCATCTCAAATAATTATAATTTGGTCTTCACTTTGGCAACACTTACTAGCGCTATCAATTCCAGTGTTTTACCCACCTTTAGGGACAAGTGGTATGCATCTATAATTTTATTTTTGTGTCAACCTCCCTGTGTTCATGGATTGATAATTTTAGCATTGAGCATAGTATTTTGAGAGATCACAATCCCCTTTCGCTATTGTTAAGTGAGATAGGTAGTGGCCCTAGAAACTTACATAAATTTAACTGGGTTGCTTTTGTATGACAATACCAGGTGATTTGTCTCCAGGAAATGAAGAAAGCGTCAAATCACTTTTTACATGTGGAATGCATGTGTGCGTGCATGGTTGTGAGTGTGCATGTATGTTGTGTTGTGTGAATGTGTGGGTGCTTGTATGTATGTCAGTGTGGGTGGATGTGTGTGTGAATGTATGTATGCATGCGTGGGTGAATGTGGGTATGAGTGTGTGTATGCTTGTGTATGTTGGTGCGTGAATGTGCGTGTATGTAGTGGCGGTGTCAGGAAGGGGAGGGAGAGGGCGGGGGAGACCCTTATCAATTGTCAGGGAAGGAATTCCCTGGCACCATGGTGTCAGGAAGGGGAGGGAGAGGGCGGGGGAGACCCTTATCAATGTCAGGGAAGGAATTCCCTGGCACCATGGTTTCTGTGGCAGTAAAAAAGCCACAAAAACCATGGTGGTAGGCGGGGTCATAATCCCACAGGTGGGAAGTGACGGCCACCTGGCTGGAGACTGAAGTCTCCAACCCAGCGGCTGTTTCCGTCCTGGTGGACGGAGTGGTACATTGATGATTTGGCTTGAGCCAAACTGCCAATGTCATATTTTGGGGAGAGGTACCACCAGCATGTTGGCAGCACTTTTTTCCAAAATACCGCCATCCGCCAGGATCATAATGAGGGCCTATGTGTCAGCGAGGTATGGGTATACACAAGAGTTGACAGTATTCAGCCCATGGAAAACTTGTTTTTGCAGGTTGCAGGTTCCCCATGGAATAACAGCACTGTCTGTGCATGATGAATTAGGAGTCCAGTATATAGCTGATGACATTTCTCTTAGGTCACTGATATAATGGATGAAGTGTGAACGAGAACGGAATCTCAGCTGGGTAGGCTTATTCTGAAGAATTGCTTATCCTCTGCTTATGCCACTAAGTTTCCATGGATTTCCTATATCTAGGGTGTCTTTAGTAGCCTCAGAAGGAAGGATTTATTCTGTAGCTCTCAGACCGTGAGCTCTGTGGAGGTAAAATGGGTTAGTGATAAATTTCTTGAATGCAAGGCATTTTTTAGAGTACAGACTGAACTACTAAAACCCACAGTTAGGGGGCATATGCTATTAAAAACTTTACAGTTTATGGAACCATATCTGCTCAGTGTGAGGAGCCATAGGGACAGATTTTTACCGACCAGAGTCAGATTCAACATGATACATCATTCTTTGGTCTCGCCAAGGGGCTGGAGCCCTTTGGGATTCCAGGGTCCCTGTGGCTGCGACCATCAGTCTCCATAGGATGCCCTTCATTTTATGTGGTTCTGTAATTATTTCACTGGGCAGAGGAAAATGTTTGTTAAGCCTTTACTGAAGTCCCCTAGCTTTAGGCAACCATGACTGGCCCCGATGTTTCTCCAGCTATTATCTGATTATCATATTATTTTTAAAGTGTGCTGTTTTTTAAGAGCTGTATTGACAGCAAGAGATTCCATGTTTGATTAATTGTCATGTTGGCCACTGCCCTTTTACAACATGAGTGTTGTTTTCTGAGGATTTTATTTGAGGTTTTATTTACTAATTTTGTAATGTGTATTTTAACTGTTTTGCATGCTATTTATGTATTGTTTTATATGTTTATGTGCTTTTATGGTTATAGTATAATCGAATAAAGATTATTTGACTCTAAAAAAAACCAATAAATTTGTAGGTGAAAAGGTATGATGATTTACAAAACAAATTGCATCCTAAGGAATCATCCAGATTGAGACCTGCATGTTTTGGTTTAGATATGGTTTGAACAGATTGTGAATAAAGTTATGGTAAGGTTGATATTTCTACAGCCTGTGAAAATTTGTTGAACCCCTGTTATATTAAAATATGCATTGCTTTATATCCTATGCCAACCCAGGTGAATACTGAAAATGATTATGAGGTTCATAAGATCTTAGATACATTGTCGGAAAAAATGTGCAGTTTTTGGGAATTGGATCAGATTAACCCTGCGAGGTGATCATGGAAAATTGCCTCTAGTTTTTTTGCCACATTTTATGCAAGACACCCAGGCTGAAGTCATAGCTCACCGCTTAATAGCTGGCAAGGTATGTGGGAATGAGTCTCTAAATCTGCTCATTCTAAGGCAGTTGCAAAGGAGGAAATGTTGGGTCCTTGCAGAGTGTCACCACTGGCTGAAGAGAAACTTTGGGGGTCATTCCAAGTCTGGCGGGCGGCGGAGGCCGCCCGCCAGACTTCCCCCCTCCGAAATACCGCTCCGCGGTCGAAAGACCGCGGAGGGTATTCTAAGTTTTTCTCTGGGCTGGCGGGCGGTCGCCAAAAGACCGCCCGCCAGCCCAGGGAAAAACTCCCTTCCCATGAGGATGCCGGCTCGTAATCGAGCCGGCGGAGTGGGAAGGTGCGACAGGTGCTGTTGCACCCGTCGCGTATTTCACTGTCTGCCAAGCAGACAGTGAAATACTTGTAGGGGCCCTCTTACGGGGGCCCCTGCAGTGCCCATGCCAGTGGCATGGGCACTGCAGGGGCCCCCAGGGGCCCCGCGACCCCCCCTACCGCCATCCGGTTCCCGGCGGGCGGACCGCCGGGAACTGGATGGCGGTAGGGGGGGTCGGAATCCCCTCGGCGGCGCAGCTAGCTGCGCCGCCTTGGAGGATTCCAAAGGGCGGCGGTACACTGGCGGGAGACCGCCAGTGTTGCCGGTCCGACCGCGGCTTTACCGCCGCGGTCGGAATGCCCTTGGGAGCACCGCCGGCCTGTCGGCGGTGCTCCCGCGGTCCTCCAACCCGGCGGCCATTGACCGCCAGGGTTGGAATGACCCCCTTTGTGTGGCTAAAGAATGTAGTAAAAGACATGAAGTCCCATACAGTTTGGAGATGCCGTGGCCCTTTTAGATTTCTAGGTTTAATTTTTCTCATACCCAATATAATTTTTGCATTGCAATTGTGATTCTATATTGCTGAAGCAGGATCTTGATATGCAGAGCTAGGACATATATTGCGCACAACTGTTGCTTCCTTTTGGAGTTGTTCAAATGATGACATTGGGAATACTGAAAAGTATTCTTAAAGTGAGTTATGTTGTGAGAATGAACTTTGACCTATTTCAACATTTAACCAGAGCTAAGCTGTGGGAAGTGCTTAAGCAAATGGGTGTCCCTGCAAACATCTTGTCTGTTTTTGTCAGGCTGTATGCTTCCAACTCTCCCCGTCAGATATTGGATCAATTTCAAGGTCACTGATCCTTTTAAGATCTGGACTGACACTATGTTCACTCTATACTAATGCCTTGGTTAAGGAGCTCTACTTCCATGGTAATGATGCACCTGAATTGGGCCACTACAAAAATTCCTTGCTGCTCTTCGTGTATTATACCCTCTTGATCTCCAAAACGCTGCACAGTCTGTGGGCGGATGTCGATTGTTTCATAAGATTTTGCAGTGCCCGGGGCCTTGAGCTCAACATTAAAAAAACAAATTTATGGCATTAAACCCATTGAAATAGAGAGGATGGTTATTCTCGTGCAGGGTGTGCTCCTAGAGCGAGCCCAAGAGTTTTTGTATCTGGGGATTCGCCTTACTCATAGGATGGGCTGGTCTATGCACATTGGTAAGAGCTCACTGAACCTTTTACAAGAAACTGGTGCAGTGATTAAAATGCATAAAAAAGACCCAGGCCTCGACCCTTAACACGGCAGTCAAGATTTATAACATAGGTGCTAAATCTTTCACAATGTATGGTGCTGAACTCTGGGGTTAAGAGAGGGTTGTTGACCTCATAAAAGTTGAGAAAAGGTTTGTCAGGAGTCTCCTTAACATCCAACAGAGTGCTCCTTGTCTTTCCCACCTCATGGACACTGGTATCTTCCTCGTTAATCATAGGGTGGTGCTCAGACCCATTTTGTATTGGCACAGGCTCTGGTCCACAGTTGAACTGGTCTCTTTTAGAGCTATGACCAAGGCTCTCCTAGGAATCTCTGGCATGGAGAAGATCCCCTGCTTTACGTACATTAAAACAATACTCTATGAGATTGGCTTGCCTTCTCTTTGGGATACCCCAGGCGACGCCACATCAATCTTGCATATTCTGTTTTAAAGAACGTCTAAAAGAATGTGTCTGGATGCGTGAACTGATGGGGATAAAAGCAGAGAGTTTAACTGACCTGTTTCTAGATATAAAGGTTTCCCCTGCAAATGAACCATTGCTTGGCTGTTCCAGATGTACCCCTTTAGAGTTATTTTGAAAATGGAAGTGCAGGTTGTTCCTTTTAACAGTTTCTGTGTCAAGTTGGGTGAGAAATACTGTAGCACCAGCAAGTGCCCCTCCTTTACCCCACTTTGTCTTCTTCTGCCTAGGCATGTGCACGTCCTTGCAAAAAATAACTTTTACCTATATGTCGGCTTTTTGGATTTGTTTGCGCGTCGGACTTTAATAAGTAAAAGTACAAGGGGACGCGAATAAGTCGATGAACCTTTTGACTCGCATTTAAGATGTTCCCACCATAGATCCAGTACATGCAGCTCAAAAATCAATAACCAATCAGTAACATCAATAATCAATGATAATCAATAACATATATAATCAGTTAGAGTCAGTTATCACACACCATGACCTTTCAGTCATGAATAACCACACCTCTTAGTAAAAGTTAGAATTTTTATTTCCCTATATTAACAATGCTAATGTCATGTAAAATAATCTCAAAATCAAATGATAAACATACAGAAACATCACTGCAGCGAAAGAAATGTAATCTAATCAAAGCTTGAACGACTACACATTCTAAGGTTACAGTGCATATTAATAACAAGAACAATTGAGCAAACGATACTATATACATTTATATTCAGCAAAGGAAAGACATTGATTATTACCCCCTACAGCAGACTTTCATTAGTGAGGATCCTTATCTAACACCAGATTAGCATTAGCATGTTGGGCTTCATGCAAAACAATTTAGTCAACACAAAATTGGAAAACATCCAAATATGGCTCTATCAAAGTAGTGCGTAGAAAGAAAAAGCAAACAGGCATAACAAACTCATGCGTACGGTATACCTCTCCTCAATTGGATCGGGAAGCTAAGATAGTTTTCGTCATCAGGACATCAGTTTGGTCAGCAACGCATCAGGATTCAGCATCAAAGTTCAGAAAGCGCAAAGCCTTTAAGTATTAAAGTAAAGCACGTCTCTAGACACTCAGAAAAAGTAATGGCCTTTTGGCAAGAAGAAATGGACAAATGCCAACAGTACAGTCCGGCTAAGGTACATTTCCTAAAACTACTTCCCAAGTCCCTATTGGTCAAGGGATCGCATGTTCACACTTTGTCCAATCAAACTAAAACTTTGAGTCTATAATTTCTATTAGTACACATTTCACATGTCGCTGATTGGCTTCTCTTGTAATGTCCGTATCGTCCGGCTCCTCAGATAACAATATTGTTGCAGCGTATCCTCCAGTCAGTGTCTCCATTGGTCTCCTCCTGAGCAAGTCAGTCTTACACACATTACACTTATATTGTTACATTTAGCAAGAACAGCATCTTCTAGCAAGCTTTTCTCATGAGAAAGACTTTTAGCTATGGGCACATTTAGTCAGCACAGTGGAAAATTACAATTTCAATTCTCTGAGCAGACATTTTATTAATCAGTTTAGAAATGCAGCATGACATGAGGCCATGCAACTAGGCCAAGACCCCTGCTAAGTTAAGGCCTATGAGTAATGAAGCTAATACATAATGCATAACCCTTAAAATGATGTACTACTACATTAATCAAATATAAGCTCCATATTTCATATTAATAAGCCATTAATAAGTAAACTTTGTAAACATTGGCGGCCACTCACTTGGACGCATTTTCAAATGCATGCATTATTTTTCTCTATATTATTAAATTTTCTATGCAAATCCATCGCTCAGAATACATGAATATTCATTCATATTTTAATTAAAACACCTGCTCCAGCAGGTTCAATCAATTAATTCCTGATTTACGCATACTAAGCACTGATACCACAGAAGTGATTTTTATAGTGATGATAAAATTTCTACATGCTGAATGGCTGATTCGCAACTGCACAATCCTTAGCAAGCAGTGACATGTACTCACTAGAAGTTGCTAAAAGGCACAATCCTTTGATAGTCTTGACCTCGTTTCAGACTCTGCAACTTTATTTTATTTTTATTGGATCGTAGCCACTATTTTACTCATTTTATTGTGACTTTCAGAATTAAGGATTTTCCAGATTTTGCTCGTCAGTGTCCTTAATAAGCCCGAAGATGTTTTTTTAACTTAATTAATCTATTAAGTTACTGCATTAATCGTTTTGTCACTATATATGTGACTGATGACTAGAATGATTCTGTGCACTTTCTATGCCAAATGCCCTCACTTGAGATTGAACACGGAGCATCAACTAGCTGATTTAAGTCAGCATTTTTATTGTCTCCCATTAGTTGCTATGGTTTTAATTGCTGGCTCTATACATCTTGTCTAGCAGTCTATATATTTATGATAGTCTTTTATGTGTTTAATTGATTGATAAATCGAAATAAACTAAACTTACCAACATTTAAGTTAAACTTATTTTTTTTTTAAACTGTAGGATTTTTAAATCGCTTAGGGTTATTTTGTGACAGGGATATTAAAGTCTGAATTATGGTGCAGTTGCTATCTATTTTAGGTATACCTAAGGTATTTCGAGTTCCAAGAATGCTGCCAAGTAAAGAATGACCATATAATAATATTTGCTAATAACTTTATAGTGGCACACGGGTCAAGTAGAAACTATAACCCATCTTTCACAGAGATTGCTAGTGACAAAGCTTGAGTTAGCATCAGGGCTGTAGCTTCAGGGGGGTGTGTGGGGGTGTTACACTCCCCTAAAAATGTATTCTGTAGTAAATAATTGAGAACAAGTGCTTTCAGTCAGATATGGTCAAGTGTTTTTAAGAGATCATCTGGAATTTTTACATGCCCACATCTACAAAAACACACGCATACAAACTCTCTCTTTCGAAGGCCTTAAAAAAAAAAGTTGATTAGTTTGGAAAATGTTGTGCTTTAAGTAGCTCTAACAAGCGACCCTCCTTTCTCTTCCAAGTGCCTCTTAAGCCCCCTTCATGTCCTGCTACTCTTATAATATAATGACTGTTGCGAAAGCTGAAGCTCACAACGAGGCCCAAATCTTATTGACCAGCTACGCCCCTACTTATCCTATTCATTCTTATCCATAAAGGACATTTTTTTGTTCATTTGTTGATGCTTCTGTGGCACTTGGGCTCGTTTTACCTCAATTAAAGTGAAAAATTCAGCAGGCACTGAGCTACTTCAAGAGGGTGAGCAACCTTGCCTTTACCAGGTGATGCAGAAACGAAGCAGCTTTTTCGATAGCCTTGTAAGGGTCACAAAAAGAATAAATTGATGGTGGTTGGCCCTCATGCCAGAACTGTTGGGACATCAGCACAGGGCAAGGGCGAGAGCTGCTAGCTATGAAATGCACTAGATCGGGAATATGACAGTTACAGCGCGAAGAAGAAGGGTTCTGTCTAATGCTCAACTCCAGAAGCTTACAAGAATGATTGCGTATGGGATTAAATTTTGTTAGCACGCTTTATGTGTTGTATAACTACTACCAGAAAGGTCTTCTTTGTACATATTTTACATTTTGCTCTCTAAAAAGTGACTTATTTTGATGATGAAAAGTCACACAAACAGCTGCAGATCTCTCTGTAAGGACAGAGGCCAGGTTCATCCTTTTTTATTCTATTTCAGTAAACAGCAGTGTGTCAAAGGAAACAGGTATCAGAATGCATCTTTGCCCCTGACCCAAGTGAATTTTACTGGTGTGATGGTTTGTTTTAAACTTCAAAACTGGTACAACTTCATGAAAATTGCATAGTTTTTTCCTTCAGAAGCAGCCATGGAACTTCTCTTCTGCACCTCAGAAGTGAAGGAAACTTCTGTGGAATTTGCAAAGTAACAAATAGCCAATTTACATTATGGTAGAACTATTAATACTCAGGTAGGAAACAGTGCATGGTAGCCAAGCGAAATGAAACCACAGGAAAGGAGTGCCTTACAGGAAAAATCACCTTAAGTGATGTTGTCAGGCTCAGAGCCTAATAGGTGTAGATCTTTCAACAGCGTTCTTTTGATTTCAAAGAAGGCCTAGAAATTGGGTCTCTAGTTGGCAAAGGTATGCACCCTGTCAAAGTAGGGACAGAAAACCTAGTTAGGGAAATTGAGTTACACAACCTAAATTAACCTGTGCTCACCCTTTGATAGCATGGCACAGAGCAGATAGGCTTAAGTTAAAAGGCAATGTGTAAAGTATTTGTGCAACCCTTGATGCAGTAATACAGTGAAATCCACTGCAAAAGACTTTACACCGTGTTAGAAAAATAGATATTTATCTGATTAAGACAAGAACAAAATGACAAAAATACAATTAGTATATCATAAGATATACAATTGTTAAAGTTCATTCTCACGGGGAATCACAGTGCTACCAGAAAAGCAGGTGCTCCTTATAGAGGAATTACAGTAATGCTACACTCATCGGTTAAAAGTACAGCAGGCAGCCCAAGGCAGCAGTCACCATGCTGCTGTGTCGCCTGACAACCCTTCTCCGCGCTGGCTTTGTAAAGCAGGGGAGTGTTACTCCGTCATTGGAAACACTGAGGTGACGGAACACAGCACATGCGCTGGATCTGGAAATGATGAAGCACTCCCCGCTCTGGAGTCACAGAGGTGAAGGAGCGCAGCACATGCACTGGGTCTAGGAAAAAATGCAACAATCCCTGCGCTGGAGTCACAGAGGTGAAGGAGTGCTTCACACGTGCTGGGTCCAGGAACGGATGCAGCGCTCCCCATGCTGGAGTCTCAGAGGCGAAGGTGCGCGGCACACGTGCTGGGGTAGAGAAAGGGATAATCTGCCACACAAGGATTCAGACGAGAATTCAGACTTCGCCTCAGCAAGGAGTGCTGGTCCTTAGTTCGGGAAGCTTTTGCAGGAAAGACGCAAATGTAGACAGATAGCGAGATCTTTGATGTCCCTGAGACCGCAAAGAGAACAGGGGACAAGCCAACAAGCCCTTAGAGGTCTTTAGGATGTTGACTGATGTAGAGGGCAGGTTCAATCCTCCCTCTCTGCAGAGGTAGCAGGCAGCAGGCCAACTCAGCAGAGCTCAGTGCAAAGTGGCAGTCCCTCCTGGCACTACAGCAACCAGCAGGCAGCAGGCCAACACAGCAAAGCAAGTAGCAAAGTGACAGTCTATCCTGGTAGCACAGCTCATCTTAGTTGCAGAGTTTCCTCAGGACCTCAAATCAAACTAGTTCCAGTCCAGTACTTATACCCAAAAATGACTTTGATGTAGAGGAGACTTCAAAGGAGTTCTCTGATGTGACTAAGGGTCATTTTCATGCTAGCCCTGTCTTCTAGGCTATCTGTAGGGGGTAATCAGTCCTTTGTGTGGAGACAGGATGCCATTTATTGATATTTAAGTGTAAATCCCTCCCCTTCCTTCTGCCTAGGAAGACCTATCAGTATGCAACTGAATAGAGATGCAGCTAAATGTCTTGTATCTGTGTCTGTCTAGAGGGAATTCACAAAGTTTAGCTGTCACCCAGACCAGCCCAGACATGTATTCAGAGACAGACTAAGGCACAGGATGATTAAAGTAAGAAAATGTCAACTTTCCAAAAGTTCAAAAACAACAGATGATAGACAGAACGCAGACCAGATCAAACTTTCACCCCCAGTCACAGATCTGGGTTTAATCTTTTCCTTTTTTTTTGCTTGCCATGCATTCACGTTTGGACCAAGCCATATGCAAATCAGTCTTCCTCATGGGAACAGTCCAGCCCGAACTGCCAGGCCAGGTCCTCCCTGAACCAGAAACAAGCATCCTGGGACCAGTTTCAGGGTATCACCCTTCAAAAGTGAGGCTAGCTTGAATCTGGTGGCATAGCAAGCATGGGACCCACGTCTGGGCATACCCATCCCATTTGGGGCGACAAATGCAAAAGCAACAGATGATGAACGGAATGCAGAGCAAATCAAACATTCACCCCCAGTCACAGATCTGGGTTTCATCCATCATTTTTTGCTTGCCAGGCCATTCCAGTTTGGATCAAACCATATGCAAATCAGTTTTGACCCTGTTCCTCATGGGAACAGTCCAGCCGAACTGCCAGGCCCTCCCTGAATCAGAAACAAGGACCTGGCCTGGCAGTTCAGGCTGGACTGTTCCCATGGGGAACAGGGTCAAGACTCATTTGCATATGGCTGGGACTAAACCTGGGGTGGCAGGGTGAACAAAAGAACAATGGATTAAACCCAGATCTGTGACTGGGGGTGAGTGTTTGAAAAGTTTCAACACTCCGCCCATCATCCTTTTGTGTTGCTGAACTTTCTAAAAGTGGCATTTTCAGACTTACAATTTAAAATCTGACTTCACCATGAGCTGTGTTTTTAAATTGTGGGTTCAAAGACACCAAACTCCTTATTTCTATTGTCTCCAAAATTGGAATTACACTTAAAAGATGTTTTAAGGCAATCCTAATTTTGCCGTATGGAAATCAAAGTCCTTGCAACAGTGGACACACATTTGTGAGTTTTCTACTACTTGGACATGATAAACTAAAAAATACATGTCTAACTTTTCAAATACATTGCACCCTGTCCTTGGGACTATCCAGGGTCTACCTTAGAGGTGTATTATACATAATAAAAAAGAATATTTGGACTGGCAAGTGGTTGCTAGGTCAAAATAGTAGTTTAAAACTGCACACACAGGCTCTGCAGTGGCAGGCCTGAGACATGTTTGAAGACTACTGTAGTGGATAATATTTAATTTACCAGCCCTGGGCACACCTAGTGCAGTTTACTAGGGATTTACAAGTGAATGAGATATGCCAATTGTGGATAAGCCAATGTTACCATGTTTCAGATCACAGTTGGTCAGCATTGGTAAAGTGCACAGAATCCTAAAAGCCAACAAAAATGAATCAGGACAAAGAGCAAAAAGTTACTGGAAACCAGTCCAAGGATGCCAGGTCTAACACCCATACGGGCTTCTGAGGTACGTAAAATTTTACTACTAGTGCTGCTTCTAGGAAGCTGTCATCCCAAATCAAAATCTCTACTCCAAGTTCCCAATGAATAAGGGCCATTCATCTCCATTAGGAAACTGACTTTCTTCTTTACACTCAAAGAGGACTGTTGTGTTTTCATAACGAAAACAAATAACACACTAGAATATAGTAAGATTAACTGAAGATTTACTTGTAAGAAACAGAGACCATCTGATGTTGACCACAGGCAAAGAATGTTACCTGTTAATAATGGAACGTTCAGTAAGCAGCACACAAACCTTTCAAATTCTTAACACTAGTTAAAACAAGCACTGTACAAAAAAAGTACCATGTATTAATACATACACTATAACAATGACTCGGATCACCCAAAGAAGTGAGTTCTGTAAGTAATATTGGAAAGTCTCACTTCGAACCTTGGCCCAGTCCTCTTTGTTTCCCATTTAAATGTTCAGCAAGTGTCTCCAGACTTTCTACAGTAGTTTCAGACACCTAAAATGCTTCAGATTAAGCTCAGGACCTAGATCAAAGGATGTGCCTGAAGTTTTACTCATGTGTTTAATTATCCTAAAAAAGACAAGGGGCTAGTTTGAACCTAGTACTGTTTGCTTCAAGCCAGTTTCTCCCTTTGTATTTCGTTCGCAAAGCTACTGAATAAAAGAGGCATTGCAGCAAGTGAACTGGTTAGCATCTGTGGACCTCCAAGGTTACTACTTCCTCATTTCCGTGAAAAAGGAAAATCTCTAATAACCACTGTCCAAACAGAAGCTTCCAATCAGCATTATCTTACCACCAGGAATGCACATGGATGTGCCCTCTGCAACGGCATCGGATCTATATCTACAGGGGCTCACCAATTTCCTTTCCTGGATTTTCCCCATAAACATCAAGATGTTCCTTCAAGTTCAGTGCCAAAAACTTCACTTAATAGGAGCGCTGATTAAACCATTAAGCATATAATTCCCAACATTGTGTTTGGAAAGCATTTAATTGCATTATTTTTGTTTTAAAAACATTATTTTGGAAATGTTTACTTTAAATAAAAAGTTAGAACAATGATACCATGGCTTTAAATGTGCTTGTGGCTAGGGCTGGAATTGGAATAGGAAATTTGACGTTTTGAAATACTATTCGGAAAAGATAACGACCAAAGACGATTATGGCCACGTCAAACTTTTGTGGGAAAAATCATTAATAAAAACTATTTGTTTCGAACTTATGATACATTTGTTTGAATTATTTTGATCGTTAACTAAAAATAAATAATGTGTTTTCTTTGTTAAAAATTGTTTCTTTTAGAAGTGTGACATTCTTAAAAACATGTATTATTGTAGGTAAAAGCCTTCTCCAAAGACGAACTAAAGGATTAGCATTTTTTGTGTTGAACTAAATGTATTTCAAACGGAAACTTTCTGCCTAAATTATTGTGGGATACATTCGAGAATCGCTTACATTCCATCAGAACATGGTCACTTCACACCAGCATCTGATGCATAATCATTGTGGTTTCAAAGGCTTCCAGACGTCAAGGGCAGTTGCGTACCTACCTGCCTGTGGTTCCCATAGCCCATCTCCAAATGAGAGCTTTACAACAGTGTTAGGCACCTGAGCAGAATGGCAAGCTGCAAGTTATAACGGTGCTGAGTGCACACTCCACTTTGTGTGTGTAATGCTTGTCTAATAACCTTAGAGGAAGACCCTAAACGCCCCATAAAGTGTGGGTTTAGTACGTGCCAAAGTCATGACGTGAAATGTGCATGTGCAAATCCCATCTGCAGGGCCATAGATTTTCAGACAATATTTAAGCAAGTATCATCTCTCCCTGGCCTTAGGGGGTGGATCAGGCCGAGTTCTCGTTTTCAAGATGCACACAGTTCTATGTTGAGTTGTTCTATGTTCTTGGTCATTGACAAGAAATGGATGAGTACGGATGCATGCATCACATGGATGGCAGTCATTCACCACTTTACTTGGTGACCTGTTTGGCATTTCCATTTTGATGTAAAGAGAACACGTACAGGTGCAAAGGGTATTAATTTAAAGTCGAGTGAGATTTCCAGTGGAAATTAGGGAAGTTTCTCTCCAAACATGTGATCCTAGAACCGTGTTCACACTGTCAGTATGCTCAAGGAGCCAGGGGTTGCTTTCTGTTTTATCATATATAGGCCGCTGGAGTGTGCATGGCAAAGACAGGGCAGATCCTACAGCAAAGAAGTAATCTGTAGCTATCGAGTAAAATCAACTAAATCGTGTGAAATTACCCCTCAATGTATCTAACACAAACAGTAGAGGACAGGAAGCAACTGTCTCTTCTAGGTTGTCAGAAATTCTTGCAACTTGCACTTGTCCGCAAAATCCATTTGTGCAGAGGGCACTCTTTTTATGATATGCCCAGTGGCATATTTTTTGTCCCCTGCTCTGATGTCCTATATATTTTGGGGCATATTAAAGAAGAGTGGCGCTGCACTGTGTGCACTTTTTTTGCGCCCTTTACCCGCCCCCCCCCCATCGCCACCATGTGTGCACGGTATTTAAACTATGGCGCACCATGGTGTAGGATAGGGGCAATAGCATTATTTTTCATGATGCTATTGATGTACTCTGCAAGAGTAGCACCAAAATATATGGCACTACTCATGCAGAGTACATAGGGGCCCATTATGTACTCCCCCCTTTAACGCCTGCTCTAAGCAGGTGCTAAAAGTTGCGTAAAAAATGATGCATGGAAATCTGTTGGATTTCCTTGTGCCATTTTTTCACCCCCTCTAACAGGGGAATGCCCCCTTTGCATACATTATGCCTGGCGCAGGCATAATGTAGCGCAAAGGGTTACAGAGTGGCACAATACATGCATCGCGCCACTTTGTAAATGTGTTGCGAGGATTTTGGCCTCGTTGGGCCACATTAGCATTAAAAAAATTACGCTAATGTGGTGCAAGGTGGCGCTACGGGCTTATAAATATGCCATTTGTGTCTTTACCAGTAGGTCAGTAATCACCATTGTGAAGTGGTCGATATGGGAAAGTGTTGGCGTGTGAGTGTCCCACCAAGTCTCAGTAAGGGAGTCTCAGAGGAAGAAGGGCTGAGCAAAATACTACACTGTTCCTGGTGTCTTGTGTGCTGCATGTACCTTGGACCTGGGACCTTAAGGAGTGACCCCTTTTAATGGTCCTTCATTGTTTCTGAAGTGTTTGACCATTTGGCTTATTGGTGCATCTGCTTTGTGGATGCTGATTTATGCTCCTGCTAGTTATTTGGTGTGTGTAAGAAATTGGGTTTTTGAATGTGGGGAGTGAAAACCCTCCTCAAGCAACAACCACAATCCTTGTCAGGATGAACCTCAAATGCCACAGTCACTAAACTAACCTGTGCTTAACCCTCTGGTAGCTTGGCACAAAAGCAAGCAGTCTTAATCTTGAGGCACTGTGTTAAGTATTTATGCAGAACACAAACAGTATTTAAGTAAAAACACAACACAAGAGATATAACATACCAATTTAGAAAAATAGAGTAAATGTAATAAATAAAATGAGACAAAACAACAAAAATCCAATCAGTAGAACTGGAGATTTTGAATTCTAAAGGGTTATGTAAAACTATCATCAAGAGGCAGTAAGCACTAATTGTGGGTCGCGTTAGACCGGGACAAAGTCACAAGTTCAGGCCAACCACGATGGAGTGCAGTGGGGGGCGGATAAAGGGACAAGGTTAGTCCTGATGAAAAAGTCGCCTTCTCAAAGTCTGGTAAGCATAGTTCAAACTTCAGGATTTCACAGGTAGCGCTCAACTGATGCCAGCCAAGGGTTTAAGACCTGGGGAGGCACCTCTTGGGGATCAAAACCTTACACCAGCAGAGGCCAGCAGGACAGAGGCAGGCTCAGTTGCAGGGTCCGGGCAGGTCCAGTTGCAGCAGGTCAGATGAGCAGCTGCAGGGAGGACTAAGGAGCTTGTTGTGCCCCTGTGTGTTAGTGCAGGAAGTCCGCAACCTGGCCCTTGGAGTTACTAAGGTTAGCCTGGGAAGAAGGGAGCAGGTCCAGTCTTCCCTCTCAGAGGGCAGAGCAGGCCTCAGGCAGCAAGGTAGTCCTCCGAAGAACAAGGCAGGCCTCAAGCAGCAGCACAGGCCCCTGAGGAACAAGGCTGGGCATTCCTCTGGTAGCAGCAGAGCAGTTCTCTGAAGAACAAGGCATGTCCCAAGCTGCAGGCCAGTCCTCTGAGGGACAAGGGAGACTTCAAGTAGCAGGGCAGCCCTCCGGAGAATAGGGTAGTCTTTCTTCTGTGATGTCTATAGGACCAGGAGTGTACTGATGAGTGTCTCAGGAGGTCCAATAATTATACCTTGTGTCAGCCTTTATAGTAAGGGAAACTCTAGTCCACCCCCACATCTAATTCTGAAAAGTTCCTTTCTTCCCCTGCCCAGGCTAAACAAGTCTAGAGTGATAAAAAGTTGGTGTCAAGTTCCATTGCTAGTGTGCTGGAGGCTGCCCTTTGAAATGTATGTGGGACAGAGAACAGCTCCACCCCCTACCTTCCTGGCAGGATGGACATCTCCCAGTGACACCCAGGAGCTAATGTTCACTCTCTGGGTCCAATATGTATTCCTGATGGGGAGCAACTCACAGGCCTCTGCAGCTCGAAACTACTAGAAAGCCTCAGAAAGTCAAATTGGCAGTTTAAAACTAACTGCAATTCAGGCTGAAATGGCAGGCCTGAGACATACTTTAAGGGACTACTTTTGGTGGCTGGCACAATAAGTGCTGCTGTCCACTGTAGTATCTAAAAAGTTGGGCATGTACTTTTACGTTTTTACATGTCCTCATAGTGAAAAACTCTCAAACTCTTTTTTCACTACTGTAAGGCTTACCTCTCCCATAGGATAGCATTGGGTAGCCTTATTAGATTGATAACACTTGTCTAAGAAGAGGTAGAAATGTCATGTTTGGTGTCTAAAGATTTGTAATTTAAAATCCTTGTTAATGGTAAAGCTGAATTTTAAGTCACAATTCTAAAAACTCCACTTTTAGAGAGTTGCCATTTTCTTGTCCTAGCCATGTTGTGCCTGCTGCCTGTATCCTGGGTCACCTGACTAGGTGTAGTTGGACTTTGTGTATTTCTCCCAGACAGAGTTTCAACAAGGGACAAGGTGTTTAAAGGAACGGCCATCCTGACAGGATGGGAGTGGTAGAGCTGGTTAAAGCGGCACCTACATTTCAAAGGAGCTGTCTCAGTACATACACACATGGCTTCACACTAGCCTTTTGTGACTCCAGACATACTGGAACATAGTGGGACCAGGGTAAGGCAGCAGGAAATTACACAACCCTTAGTGGGGTGAAAACTCCAGACGTTTCTTCCACTTCAAAGCTGGCACCAGGTATAAATATAGGACCCTCAGAACCAATCCTTAGTACACTCCTGAACCTGTGACAGACTACAAAAGAGCTGACTTGAACTTTAGAGGACTGCCCTGCTGCTGAGGCCTGACTTGCTCTCCAGTGGACTGCCCTGTTGCTTGATGTGTGCTTTGCTACTTGAAGACAAAACGACCATCTCATTCAACCAAGGTCTACCAGAGTGAGGGTCAGTTGGTTGACCTCATGTTCTGAGCTACAAGGACACAAAAAGATCCAGAGACCTCACTGCAAATGCCCAGATGACCTGATGCAACTGGCCCTGCAACTGAACCTGTCTGAGCCATGCTAACCTCTGCTGGAGTGAGTTCCTGATCCCCAAGAGGTGCCTCCCCTGGTCCTGATCCCTTGGCTGGCATCAATTGAGCTTAAGTTTTGATCTCTGCGCATTGGACTTTGAGAAGGTAATTTTTTGAGCAGGGCTAAGATGGTCCCTGTATTCAGAATCCATTCCATCGTGGTCAGTCTGAACTTGTGACTTTGTTCCGGTCTAACACGACCATATACCCACAGTTAGTGATTTCTGATTTTTGGCGCTATTTTTAATGAAACCTTTAAAATCGTATATGTCCAGTTCTGCTGATTAGATTTTTGTTGTTTTGATTTTGTTTTATTTCTTAAATTGTATTCTATGTTTATAAATTGTTGTGGGGTTTTTCTCGTGTTGTGTTTATTACTGTTTGTGTGCTGCATATATACTTTACACATTGCCTCCAAGTTAAGCCCAGCTGCTTTTGTGCCAAGCTACCAGAGGGTTAAGCAGAAGTCAATTTAGTGACTTTTGTGGTTCATCCTGGCAAGGATTGTGGTTGTTGCTTGAGAGGGTTTTCAGCCCCCCCAGTCAAAAACCCAATATCCTGTAATACCAATGAGGCATCTGTACCCTTCATTCCACAGGTAATAAATTAGTTCTTGCATGTATACATTTGGTTGATGGTGCCTGGTGTTATAGACTTATCCTAGAAGTTGTATGCAACTCAGTTTATCTCAATGTCACATTGCATGCTTAGCAGTGAATGTGAATGTAGGTGGTCACCAAGGTGTTTGAGCTGGATGAAAGTTGAATGCCCTTGCACGATAAAGGCTACACACAATATCCCGTGTTTTATGTGTTCTTATGTATTGATTTATTATATGCTTAATGTTTTCTGGAGTTTTGCTGTACCCCATGTCCGTCAGCTTTACAGTCTAAGCTGTACAGGCTATTAATTATACATTGCCTTTGTTTTTTTTGTTATAGGCACCATTGAGGAGGGTCGAGTCATGTACATTGAGTTTTGGCCATTCACAAGAGTATTGTGATCATCATGTGGAGTGTTTAAAGAATAATGGGCCATAGTATTTTTGTCTCTCAGTGTTTTTCGATTGTGCGTGTTGTGATTATGTCGCATTACAGGTGTGGGAGTTGACATTTGTTAGCTCTTATTGCCTTTGAAACCCAACTTGCGCTAACACGAACTGAATTTGTGCTTTCTTCTGTTTTGAAATGACATATATATATATATACATATATATATATATATACATACACACACACATATATAGGGATCACTTGTCAACGTGTGTGGTTTCCCTCCCTGGGGGCTGCGACCGGCCCCCAGGAATACCACACCCAAATATAAAAGTGATCTCTTTACATACATATATATATATATATATATATATATATATATATATATATATATATATATATATATACTCCAAAAGAAAATCAAACTTAGGCACTCCATGCAAGTAACGCGTTTCAACCATCACAGTCTTCTTCCTTGGCCCTTTTTTACAAACATACAACAAAAATGTGGCCCTCCCACTTCCTATATATCCACTTATCCATAGACATAGAAAAAATCCTTTTTTTTTTTTTCTCTTCCTTTCCTCTTTTCTCCTTTTTTTCTCTCTCATTTCCTTCCTCCTTTTCTTTCTCCCACCTCCATAAATAACAAAATTCCAAATTCTAATGTTATATTTCTAATTATCTATTAGATGTAACATCCCCTATTGGAGTAATACTGATATGTAGTAAAAAGTAATGCAAATAATTGGAAGAGCCACTCTATAAACCAATCATTCATCAAAATAATATTCATTTAGGCCTTTTTTTTAAATAAAAGATTACCTAATATGGGATTATTACAATTTTCCCCTGCCTTTCCACCATCAGACTAACCAATATGGACAGAAAGTTCTTCGTCCTTGTTCAGTCCCCAAGGATAACGGCTATTTAGCTGAATAATGTATTCAGACTCCAATCTCCTTAATTGTTTTTCTCTGTCCCCTCCTCTCAGAGTACCCAGGACCCTGTCAATCCCAAAGAATTTCATCTTCTCTACTTTACCCTCATGTTTAAGATTACAGTGTCGCGCTACTGGATAAGCAGCATCCTTATTCAATATTGCTCTCCAGTGCTCAAAAATAAGTTTTTTCAGAGGAAAGATTGTACTTCCGATATATTGCAATCCACATGGGCACTCTATTACATAAATAGCGAAATCTGAATTACAATTTATGTATTTCTTAATGTTTACTCGTCTGCCCGTGGGTAGCACATATTGCTTATGATTAGAACTGTATCTACACGCTTTACACTTGGCACATTTGTAGAAACCTTGATGTTTGTCTAGGAAAGTTCATTTTGTCTTCCTTGCGTAACTGTGTACGAGAATATCTCTCAAAGAGCCGCTTCTTTTATAAGTTATCATTGGAGTACGACTCACTAGCTGACCAATTGTTCTGTCAGCCTTAATAAGATGCCAATGTTTCATGAGGATCTTTCTAACTTCTGAAGAATATGCACTAAATCCTGTCACAAATCTCGGGGTATTGATATCTTCTCCTCTCTTTCTAGGAATCAATAGTTCAGCTCTTTGAACTTCTTTTACCTTGCGACATGCATTCTTCACTATTTTATGTGGATATCCCCTAGATCTAAATCTCTGTATCATTGTTAATTGTTCTCTCTCAAAACTTTGCGGGGTACTGCAATTTCTCTTAGCTCTTAACAATTCCCCGTAGGGTATACTCAATTTAACATTAGGTGGGTGGTGACTTGAGGCGTGTAGAATGCTGTTTCCAGATGTACTCTTTCTGAACAGTTTGGTATGAAGCGTACCTTTCTCTACACTAACCTCTATATCTAAAAATTCCATCACCTGTTTATGTATTTTATAAGAGAAATGCAAATTCAGATCATTGTTTGGTAATGAATTCAGAAAATCATGCAATATTGATTCTGGACCTTCCCATATCATAAATATATCATCAATATATCGTGTCCAAAATATGATATGTTGAAACCATTTCATATTTTCATCTGACATCACCAATTGTGTTTCCCACCACCCCATAAATAGACAGGCATAACTGGGAGCAAAGCAACTTCCCATCGCCGTCCCAGTTGTTTGTCTATACCATTGATCCTCATACAAAAAGAAATTGTTTTCGAGACAAAATCTTAACATATTTAGAAGCAGTTCAGAGTGTTCCAAGAGTCTGATCGGTTTGTCCCTAAAAAAAATGTTGGCATGCCTGAATTCCCTTGTGGGATACAGGTATATAACGATAGTACATCTATAGTTACCATGATATAATCAGTTTGCCAAGGAATATCCTGTATTTTCGTAAAAAAATCTGTAGTATCTCTACAATATGAATTTAAATTAAATACATAAGGACTCAAAAAATAATCTAAATATATGGAAGCATTCTCCAATAGATATATATATATTTGCCACCAGTTCTCTTGCATTTGGAGCTTGCATCTTCAAAGCAATGCACATACTTCAACTGACGCGTTTCAACTGCAGCTTTTCGGCAGCAATAAAAAAGTCAAGTAAGTCTTGTGATTATGTTTCTGCCTGAAAAGTAACTGACTTTTGTCTAGTGGCAGTTTTGATGCCATAAAGTAGCGCAGAAGGTTTTTCTGCCTACTGAAAGGATCAAAACTGTATTATATGTGAATAGCTGAGTGGCTTAGTAAAGCCAGCCGTGACCTGCGCTATAATACAAATTAAATGTATGTGCGGGAGGGCTATGAAGAGATGAAGGGCACTTTTGCTAGGTGGCAGTGAGGGAATCCGAGGAGGAGGTCATGGGAATGGGAGCACCAGAAATGATTGTTGGACTGGGCGCTAGAGGCACTAAAGACTGAGACAAATGGTATGTGACAAGGAGAAGTTATAGTGTGTCTTTTTTTGGTTTTTTGAGTGTCTTGAGAGAACATCCTGATTGAGAGAAGAAGCAAAGGTAAGGTGACCTCTACTGTTGCAGGTATCACCAACCAGCAATTTTGTGACTGTCTACGTGGGCTAGTATTTTAGAGCAACAGTTTAGCCAATAGCAGAGATGGCATCTCGTTGGATGACTGCTGCTCAAGCCCTAACTCAGGTTTTAGAGGACAGCTCTGACGTAGGATCAGAGACTGAAACAGCAGATACTGAGACAGCATCTGAGGGATAGGGCAATGGCGCAGACTCTGGGAGTGATTTTTCAGTCGGAGTCCTATTGGATAACTGTAGGAGGCTGGCCTGGTTGGTAGTGGGCACCTTGGGTACTTACACCTTATACCAGGTCCCGTTATTCTTTATTAGTGAAATGTAGTAGTGTTCTAGCAACTTATGCTGATAGAGGTAGCTTTAGGAGAGCGGCCTAGGCTGAACTAGGAGACATGCAAAGCTCCTGCAATAACACTTATAGTTATACATTGCTTATACACAAGTAAAGACAATCCTCAGTGTTACCAAAAATAAAGATAGTTTATTTGGGTGACACAAGGCCAAAAATATCTTAGAGGCAATACTTCTTATGGAGGTAAGTATTATACACAATATATACACTAGACACCAAAATAAGGTAAATAATTAGACATAGGATAGCGCAAACAATAGGAAATGCTATAGAATGCAATGGGAGAAAATAGGTCTAGGGGCAACACAAACCATATACTAAGAAAGTGGAATGCGAATCATTAATTCCCTCCTAGACAAGTGTAGTGTGTAGAGAATCGCTGGGAGAGTAAGAATACAGTAAAGGTAAGTAAATGATCCCACCCAGAGCCCAGAAAAGCAGGAGTAAAGTACAGCAAGTTTCCTTAGGACACACTACAAGTTGTGATTAGAGTTATTGCAAGAACCAAGCAAGGCTGCAAACAACAAATGGTGGATTCCTGGACTTGAAGACCTGCAAAGGAAGGAGAAAAAGTCCAGAAGTCGAAAGAAGTTCCGGGAAGGACAGGAGCCCCTGCCAACCCAGAAGAGGGTGCAAAAGAAGAGTCCCCGATTGGATGAAGACTGCAGAAATGCACCGAAGGAAGATGTCAGCGGGTTCCTGCATGATGCACTGGATGTCCCACGAAGAGAAGTTGGATGCAGGCGAGTTTTGGCACTGGGTTCCTCCAACAAGCCTTGGTTCTGGCAAAGACATGCTTTGCATCACAGTGGCGCTGTGTGGACCCAGGAGGGACCTGGGGTCCTCAACTCTGTGTGAGGAGGAAGAGGGGTATCTCAGCACTTCAGAGAGCCCTCATAAGATCAGGCAGCACCAACGGGAGTCCCAGGACACAGGGACAAAGGAAGGGCAAAATGCAGTTGGTGCAGCACTACAAAGGAGGGTCCCACGCCGCTGGATGTCAACTTCACAGGATAAGATGCTGGGGACCTGGGCCAGGCTGTGCACAAATGAATTTAGCAAATAGTGCGCAGGGGCCTCAGGAGGTGAAGAAGACCCAGTGCACAGGGGTACTGTCATTCTCAGGGAAGGCAAGGTCTTACCCCCTCCAAATTGGGACAGCAGGACCTCGGTACAGTCTGTGTTGAAGGGGTCCACCCTCATTTTTCCAAGGAGCATGCTTGTCACCAGGAGAGGAGTCCAAGAGAACTGGTCGTTGACTTAGAAGGTGCCTGCTTGAGCAGGGGAGTGACTCTGTGACTCCACTGGAGATTTCTTCGGTACTTGTGGTGCAGGGTGAAGACAGAGAGTCCCCAGGGCATGCACACCATGGAGACTGTTGCAGTTGCTGGATGGAGCTGAAGGTGCAGATGAAAAGTAGCCCTTCTCGATACTTTGTTGCTGTTACAGCAGTTCCTGGCGCAGTCTGCGGTTGATCCGAGGTCAGAGGATGAAGTAGTAATTGCAGAGAATTCCTGCTGGAAACTTGCAAGTAGAATCTGAAGAGAACCCACAGGAGAGACCCTAAATAGCCATGAGAGGGGGATTGGCTACCTTATCATGTATAGACCTATCAGGAGGGGTCACTGATATCACCCACTGGCACTGGCCACTCAGAGGCCTCCAGAGTGTCCCCACACCTTGGAAAACAAGATGGCTGAAGTCTGGGACACACTGGAGGAGCTCTGGGCACCACCCCTGGGGTGGTGATGGACAGTGAAGTGGTCACTCCCCTTTCCTTTGTCCAGTTTCATGCCAGAGCAGGGACTGGGGGTCCCTGAACCAGTGTAGACTGCCTTATGCAAGGAGGGCACCATCTGTGCCCTTCAAAGCATTTCCAGAGGCTGTGGGAGGCTACTCCTCCCCAACCTGCAACACCTATTTTTAAAGGGAGAGGGTGTAACACCCTGCTCCCAAAGGAAATGCTTCATTCTGCCTTCCTGGGACTGAGCTGCTCAGACCCCAGGAGCACAGAACCCTGTCTGTGAGGTGGCAGCAGCCGTAGCTGCATTGCAAGCCTCATAGAGCTGGTTTGGCAGTACTGGTGGAGCCCACAGGGTGCATAGAAATGGCTCCCCAATACCAGATTTGGAATGGGGGGACAATTCCATGATCTTTGACACCTTACATGGCCATATTCAGAGTTACCATTGTGAAGCTACATATAGGTATTGACCTATATGTAGTGCACTAGTGTAATGGCGTCCCTGCACTCACAAAGTCCTGGGAATTGGCCCTGAAATATGTGGGAGCACCTTTGCTAGTGCAAGTGTGCCTCACACTTAGTAACTTTGCACCTAGCCTTCATTAAATGAAGGTTAGAGCTATAGGTGACTTATATGTTACTTAAGTGCAGTGAAAATGGCTGTGAAATAATCTGTGCACTATTTCACGCAGGCTGCAGTGGCAGTCCTGTGAAAGGGTTTGTCTGAGCTCCTTATGGGTGGCAAAAGAAATGCTGCAGCCTATAAGGATCTCCTGGAACCCCAATGCCCTAGGTACCTAGGTACCATATACTAGGGACATATAAGGGGGTGTCACAATTGAAATTGGTAAATGAAGTCACTAGCCCACAGTGACAAATGTAAAATCAGAGAGAGCATAAGCACTGAGGTTCTGGTTAGCAGAGCCTCAGTGACACAATTATGCACTATACACACACACACACACACATATTAGGCCATAAACTAGGAGCACTGGGGTCCTAACCAGCAGGATCCCAGTGAGACAAGTAAAAACATTCTGACATACAGGTAAAAATGGGGGTAATATGCCAAGAAAGATTTTACTTTCCTACACAACCCTTCCCCCAAATGAGGGACAATAAGGCTAATCTTGCTCAGATGAGTCTTCATTGTCTAAGTGGAAATATATAGACAGTCCATCTGTATTGGAGTGGGAACTCCCAGGTCTAAGTTCCACTGTAAAGTCCATCCCCTGTAGGGAAATGGACCACCTCAACAATTTAGGGTTTTCACCTTTCATTTGTTTAAGCCATAATAAAGGTTTGTGGTCTGTTTGAACAGTGAAGTGAGTCCCAAACAAGTAGGGTCTCAGGTTCTTCGAAACCCAGACCACAGCAAAAGCCTCCCTCTGTATGGCAGACCAACGCTTTTCTCTAGGGGCCAACCTCCTGCTGATAAAAGCAACAGGTTGATCCTGGCCCTCTGAGTTAAGTTGTGATAGTACAGCCCCTACCCCTAATTCAGAAGCATCTGTTTGGACAATTAATTTTTTGGAGTAATTTGGGCTCTTCAAGACAGGTGCAGAGCACAATGCCTGCCTAAGCTCCTCAAAAGCTTCCTGACAGCTAGCTGTCCACAAAACCTTTTTAGGCATCTTTTTACTGGTGAGGTCATTAAGAGGGGCAACAATGGAGCCAGGTGTAGAGCATATTGCCTGCTTAAGCTCCTCAGAAGCATTCTGGCAGCTAGCTGTCCACAAAACCTTTTTAGGCATCTTTTTACTGGTAAGGTCATTAAGAGGGGCAACAATGGAGCCAGGTGCAGAGCATATTGCCTGCTTAAGCTCC
This sequence comes from Pleurodeles waltl, assembly GCF_031143425.1. NCBI lineage: Eukaryota > Metazoa > Chordata > Amphibia > Caudata > Salamandridae > Pleurodeles > Pleurodeles waltl. The sequence goes on from NC_090450.1 coordinate 251,676,074, forward strand.
TCAGAAGCTTTCTGGCAGCTAGCTGTCCACAATACCTTTTAAGGCATCTTTTTACTGGTAAGGTCATTAAGAGGGGCAACAATGGAGTCATAGTTCTTAATGAACCTCCTGTAATACTCAGTGAGACCTAAGAAGGTTCTGACCAGGGTCTGTGCAGTAGGGGGAGCCCAGTCCATAATGGTCTGAATCTTCCCATGTAGTGGTTCAATCTGTTCTCCACCTACCAGGTGGCCCAGATAAACCAATTTCCCCTGCCCTATCTGGCACTTTGAAGCCTAGATAGTTAGGCCTGCCTTTTGCAGGGCCTCCAAAATGTTCCAGAGGTGGACCAGGTAGTCATCCCATGTGGAGCTAAATACAGCAATGTCATCTAAGTGTGCTGCACTGAAAGCTTCCAAACCTTGGAGGACTGTATTCACCAGCCTCTGAAAAGTAGCAGGTGTATTTTTCAAACCAAAGGGCATAGCAGTGAATTGATAATGACCTCCTATGGTAGAAAATTCAGTTTTTGCTTTAGCATCCTCTGACAATTTGATCTGCCAATACCCTGCAGTCAAATCAAAGGTGCTTAGATACTTCGCAGAAGCCAGTGTATCTATTAGCTCATCTGCCCTGGGTATAGGGTAAGCATCAGTTTTGGTTACTGCATTAAGACCCCTGCAGTCCACACAAAACCACATTTCTCTCTTTCCTTCTTTGCTATGCGGTTTGGGGACACGCACCACTGGGCTTGCCCCAGGGCTATCAAATGCCTCAATAACTCCTAGATCCAACATTTGCTGAACCTCTGTTTTAATGCAATCTCTGACAGGGTCAGGCTGCCTGTAAATTTAACTTTTGACAGGTAAACTGTCCCTAGTTTCAACTGAATGTTCACACCAGGCAGTTGTACCAGGTATGAAAGAGAAGAGGTCAGAAAGCTGTCCTAGGAGATTTTTGCAGACCTCCTTCTGCTAAGCAGTGAGGCAGACTGCAAGAACCACTCCTTCCACTAAGCCATCAGCTGCAGTGTTGGAGAAGAGGTCAGGGGGAGGGTCACTGTCTTCCTCCTGCCCCTCATCTGAGGCCACGAGCAGGGTTAAGTCAGTCATGTCATAGTGAGGCTTAAGGTGATTGACATGAAGCACCCTAAGGGGCCTTCTGGCAGTGCCCAGGTCCACCAGATAGGTGATGTCACGTTTATTTTCCACAATGAGGTGGGGTCCAGTCCTTCCATTTGTCCTTGAGTGCTCTTGGGGCCACAGGCTCCAATACACACACCGTCTGTCCTGGGTGGTACTCTGTCAGGACAGCCTTCTGGTCATGCCATTGATTTTGGAGCTCTTGGCTGGACAGAAGGTTTTTACTGGCCTTTTTCAAGTACTCAGCCATTATAGGCCAAGTACATAGTCCACAATGTCTTGCTTTGGAGGTTTCAAAGGTTGTTCCCAATGCTCCTTAACAAGAGCAAGGGGACCCCTAACAGGGTGACCAAATAGGAGCTCAAAGGGGCTGTAGCCTACTCCTTTTTGAGGTACCTCCCTGTAGGTGAAAAGGAGTCATGGCAAGAGGACATCCCCTCTCCTTCTGAGTTTCTCAGAGAGTCCCATGATCATGCCTTTGAGAGTTTTATTAAACCTCTCAACAAATCCATTTGTTTGTAGATGATAAGGAGGGGTGAACTTGTGGGTAACACCACACTCCTTCCACACTGCCTTGAGGTACGCAGACATGAAGTTACTACCTCTGTCTGATACAACTTCCTTAGGGAGCCCACCTTGGAAAAGATTCCAGTGGGGCTCTTGCCACTGCAGGTGCTGTAGTGGTCCTTAAAGGAATAGCTTCTGGATACCTTGTGGCATGGTCCACCACCACAAGGATGAATCTATTGCCAGAAGCTGTTGGAGGGTCAAGGGGGGCAACAATATCAACCCCTACCCTTTCAAAGGGTACCCCAACCACTGGTATTAGGATTAAGGGGGCCTTTGGGCTGCCACCAGTTTTATCACTGGCTTGGCAGGTGACACAGGAGAGACAAAACTCCTTTGTGTCTTCTAACTTTTGGGGCCAGTGAAAATGTGGAATGTGTCTGTCCCATGTTTTACTCTGGCCTATATGCCCAGCCAAGGGAATGTCATAAGCTAGAGTTAGGCGGAATTCCCTGTACTGAAGGGGGATGACCAGTCTCCTGGTGGTACCAGGTTTAGGGTCCCTTGCTTCAGTATAGAGGAGATTATTGTCCCAGTAAACTCTGTGGCTGTCACTGACATCCCCATTCTGCTGTTTGACAGCTTGCTGTCTGAGACCCTCTAGTGTGGGACAGGTCTGCTGTGCCACACTCAGTTCCTCCCTGGCAGGCTCCCCTGCACCCAAAAGCTCAGCTGTGTCAGCTTGCAGCTCCTCTTGTGTAGGTTCTGCACAGGGAGAGGATTCCTCTTCGTCAAAAGGGGAATCATCTGGAGAGGGAGGGATAGTGGACAAGGGTTTGCCTTCCTACCTCTAGTTTTTGGAAGCACTTGGTCCATTGACGCAGAATCCAAGTATCCCTATCATCTTTGCTTCTTGGCCTGAGCCCTAGTAAGAGCAAAGAAATGCCCAGGAATGCCCAGCATTGCTGCATGGGCCGCCAACTCCACCTCATCCCAAGCTCAAGTCTCCAAATCATTGCCTAGTAGACATTCTACAGGTATTTCAGTGGCTACCACAACGTTCTTTGGACCAGTCAACCCCCCCCACCCCCCAGTTGAGATTCACAACATCCATGGGGTGGCTAACAGTGTTGCTATGGTGTCTGTCACTTGGTACTAATGACCAAGTATTTGCTGCTCAGGGGCAACCAGTTTCTCCATCACCATTGTGACACTGGCACCTGTGTCCCTGAAGGGACCATTTATCAGGCATAGTTGCTTGTACTTATCCATATTAAGGGGACAAGCAACTAAGGTGGCAAAGTCAATGCCACCATCAGAGACTAAAACAGCCTCAGTAATCTCCCTAACTAGACCAACCTCCACTACATTACCAATGGTGAGCCCAGCTACAACCTTTGACTGGCTATCAGTAGTGCTCTTCCCACCACCACTGCTATTACTAGGGGCACCAGTGGAAGCAGTAGGGGTTGTGGTGGTGGGAGGTTTGGTGTTCCTATTTGGACAAGTGGGATCACTTGCCCAATGACCTTTGGCTTTACAGAGATAACACCATGGCTTTTTATTATTGTGAGAGGAGGATTTGTGCCCTCCACCCCCATAGGCTTTCTGTGGGCCCAATGAAGACTCAGAAGATTTTTTTATCTTTGACCTCACCCTTGTTATGAGACTTACCATCCTTCTTCTTGCTGCCCTTTTCACCCCCTGTATGAACCTTTCTGTTCACCCTTGTTCTGACCCATTTGTCTGCCTTCTTTCCCACTTCTTGGGGAAAGGCCAGATCTTAGTCCACAAGATACTGATGCAACAAGTCAGACACACGATTATTCAATATATGCTCTCTCAAAGTCAGTCACCTTACCACCATTTAACTAACCTTCTAGGGCCTTCACTGAACAGTCTACAAAATCTGTCCAATCCTGTGATGACTCCTTTCTGGTCTCTCTGAACTTTATCCTGCATTGTTAAGCCCAGACCATCTAAGAGTGCACTTTTAAGAATGTGGTAGTTATCTGCATCATACTCCCTGACAATAAGGAATCTGTCTCTCCACTTGCCAAAGGAAGATAGCCACAGGATAGCAGCCCACTGAACTTGAGGGGTCTTCTGAACTTTACAGGCCCTCCCAAGTGGAGCAAACCACTTGAATGTGTTATCTCCATCCTTGTAAGGAGGGACAACTTTATGCTGATTTCTGGAATCAAATGAGGGCTCCCTAACATTAGAGTTCCTGGAACTGGTGCTGCCACCATGGGGAACTAACCCCAAACCCTGCCTTTCCTTTTCCACAGCCAGGGATTCCCTGTCTAAGGCCAACTGTTGCTACTGTAGTCTCAATCTGGCCTCCTCTAACCTCAGCTTTCTGAGTTCCCTATCTAGGGACTGGTCCTCTGGGTTAGAATTGTGGGATACGTCTGAGACAGAAGTAACATTGGAATTTGCAGAGGCTGATCTGTCCCTAACTTGAGCCACCCTAGTGACCTGGGATCTTGGTGTGAAGAGAGCCCTACTAGTGTGTGAACCCTTCCCACTCCCAGTTGTACTAAGGGGCCTATTAACAGACAGAGCAGTGGAAGGACCCTCCCTAGGATTATAAGTGTGCTCCTCTGAGCCTGCCTGGTAGGACTCTTTCTCTACACCCCCCCCACCCCCCCCCCCCCTATTTGACTGATCCTGACTGGTGCTGAGTCCCTGGTCATCCTTCAGGAGGAGATTTACGAGGAATTCCTTATTGGGGTTCTTCCCAATCCCTAAACTTCTTTCAATACAAAGACCTCTCAAACTTTTAAAGTTTAGATTATCATAGGTAGTTTTTACAACTCTAGGGGTAGCTTCTACAGAAGACATATTGAAAGAGAAAAAGTTTAGGAAAGAGAGTAAAAAGTTAGCAAACTAACAGAGCTAACTTTTAGAGAAAAGACGAAAACTTTTCAGACATGTGGAAAACTTTTGCAAAATTTAAAGAACTTTTTAGAAAGTTAGAAATTACTTCTAGGCATATTCTATGTATAGCTCTAAGTATAGGAGCAAGCTTTTCTTGTGAAAACCACTAGTTACAAAGTGGTAAAGCAATTGCAAGTACTTATTCCACAGCTGCACCACCAATGTAGGAGGCTGGCCTGGTTTGTAGTGGGTACCTTGGGTACTTACACCTTATATCAGGTCCAGTTATCCCTTATTAGTGAAATGTAGTAGTGTTCTAGCAGCTTAGGCTGATATAGGTAGCTATAGCAGAACAGCTTAGGCTGAACTAGGAGACATGCAAAGCTCCTGCAATACCACGTATAATTACACAGTACTTATACACAAGTAAAGACAATACTCAGTGTTACCAAAAACAACAGTAGTTTATTTGGGTGACACAAGGCCAAAAATATCTTAGAGGCAAAACTTCTTCTGAAGGTAATATTATCCACAATATATACACTAGACACCACAATAAGGTAAGTAATTAGACATAGGATAGTGCAAACAATAGGAAATGCTACAGAATGCAATGGGGGAAAATAGGTCTAGGGGCAACTCAAACCATATACTAAGAAAAGTGGAATGCGAATTCCCCCCTAGACAAGTGTAGTGTGTAGAGAAGCACCTGGAGAGTACGAATACAGTAAAGGTAAGTAAATTACCCAACCCCAGAGCCCAGAAAAGCAGGGGAAAAGTACTGCAGGTTTCCTAAGGACACACTACAAGTCGTGATTAGAGTTATTGCAAGAACCAAGCAAGGCTGCAAACAACAAATGGTGGATTCCTGGACCTGAAGACCTGCAAAGGAAGGAGACCAAGTCCAGAAGTTGAAAGAAGATCCAAGAGGACAGGAGCCCCTGCCAACCCAGAAGAGGGTGCAAACGAAGAGTCCCCGGTTGGACGAAGAATGCAGAAATGCACCCAAGGAAGATGTCAGCGGGTTCCTGCATTATGCACTGGATGTCCCATGAAGAGAAGTTGGATGCAAGCGAGTTTTGGCGCTGGATTCCTCCAACAAGCCTTGGTTCCAGCAAAGTCGCGTTTTGTGTCAAAGTGGCGCTGTCTGGACCCAGGAGGGACCTGGGGGCCTCAACTCTGTGTGAGGAGGAAGAGGGAGCTCTCAGCACTTCAGAGAGCCCCAGAAGATCAGATAGCATCCATGGGCGTCTGAGGACACTGGGACAAAGGAGGTGCAAAATGCAGTTGGTGCAGCACTACAAAGGAGCGCCCCACGCCACCGGAGGTCAACTCAGCGAGTTGAGCGTCACAGGATAGAGTGCTGGGGATCTGGGCAAGGCTGTGCATGAAGAAAGCTTGCAAATAGTGCACAGAGGCCACAGGAGGTGAAGAAGACGTGGTGCACAGGGGTACTGTCATTCTCGGGGAAAGCAAGGTCTTACCTCCTCCAAATTGGGACACTAGGACCTCAGGGCAGTCTGTGTCGAAGGGGTCCACCATCATTGGTCCAAGAAGCATGCTCGTCGCCAGGAAAGGAGTCCAAGAGAACTGGTCGTTGACTTAGAAGGTGCCTGCTTGAGCAGGGGAGTGACTCCGTCACTCCACATAGATTTCTTCGGTCCTTCTGGGGCGGGAAGAAGACAGGGAGTCCCCAGAGCGTGCACACCATGGAAACTGTTGCAGTTGCTGGCTGGAGCTGAAGTTGCAGAGGAAAAGTAGCCCTTCTGAATACTTTGTTGCTGTTACAGCGGTTCCTTGAGCATGCTGCGGTTGATCCGAGGTCAGAGGATGAAGTAGTAGTTGCAGATGATTCCTGCTGGAAACGTGCAAGTAGAATCTGAAGAGAACCCATAGGAGAGACCCTAAATAGCCCTGAGAGGGGGATTCGCTACCTTATCAGGTATGGACTTATCAGGAGGGGTCTCTGACGTATTATGCTGACACTGGCCGCTCAGAGGCCTCCAGAGTATCCCCACACCTTGGAAAACAAGATGGCTGAAGTCTGGGACACACAGGAGGAGCTCTGGGCACCATCCCTGGGGTGGTGATGCACAGGGGAGTCGTCACTCCCCTTTCCTTTTATCCGGTTTCATGCCAGAGCAGGGACTGGGGGTCCCTGAACTGGTGTAGACTGACTTATGCAAGGAGGGCACCATCTGAGCCCTTCAAAGCATTTCCAGAGGCTGGGGGAGGCTACCCCTCCCCAACCTGCAACACCTATTTTCAAAAGGAGAGGGTGTAACACCCTGCTCCCAAAGGAAATGCTTTGTTCTGCCTTCCTGGGACTGAGCTGCTCAGACCCCAGGAGGGCAGAACCCTGTCTGTGAGGTGGCAGCAGCTGTAGCTGCATTGCAAGCCTCAGAGAGCTGGTTTGGCAGTGCTGGGGATCCATGGTGGAGCACCCAGGATTCATGGAATTGGTTCCCCAATACCAGATTTGGAATGGGGCACCATTCCATGATCTTAGACACCTTACATGGCCATATTCGGAGTTACCATTGTGAAGCTACATATAGGTATTGACCTATATGTAGTGCACGCATATAATGGCGTCCCCGGAATGGGCCCTGAACTATGTGGAGGCACCTTTGCTAGTGCAAGGGTGCCCTCACACTTAGTAACTTTGCACCTAGCCTTCATTAAATGAAGGTTAGACATAAAGGTGATTGTTAGAAATGAGGTCTTTGGTTGGCAGTCAGGTTACCCCCTGTCCAAGCAAGGATCCTCACTCTAGTCAAGGTAAATGAGGATGTAAAGTATTTGTACCAACACACATAGGGGGTCATTCCGACGCCGGGGTCGGCAGGAGCACCGCCAACAGGCTGGCGGTGCCCCGCAGGGCATTCTGACCGCGGCGGTTTGGCTGCGGTCAGAACAGGAAAACCGGCGGTGTCCCGCCGGTTTTCCGCTGCCCTGGGAATCCCCCATGGCGGTGCAGCTTGCTGCGCCGCCATGGGGGATTCCGACCCCCTCACCGCCATCCTGTTCCTGGCGGTTCCGACCGCCAGGAACAGGATGGCGGTGAGGGGTGTCGTGGGGCCCCTGGGGGCCCCTGCAGTGCCCATGCCAATGGCATGGGCACTGCAGGGGCCCCCGTAAGAGGGCCCCACTTTGAATTTCAGTGTCTGCTTTGCAGACACTGAAATTCGCGACGGGTGCCACTCCACCCGTCGCACACCTTCCACTCCGCCGGCTCCATTCGGAGCCGGCTTCCTCGTGGAAGGGTGTTTCCCACTGGGCTGGCGGGCGGCCTTTTGGCGGTCGCCCGCCAGCCCAGTGGGAAACCCAGAATGACCGCCGCGGTCTTCTGACCGCGGGACGGTCTTCTGACGGTCCCAGCCAGGCCGGCGGCTACCGCCGCCGGCGGGGGTCAGAATGACCCCCATAGTAACTTAATGAAAAAACTACAAAATGACACAATACAGGTTTAGAAAAATAGAGAATATTTATCTAAACAAAACAAGACCAAAACGACAAAAATTCACCATACACTAGTCATCAATTAAAAAGCAAAAAGAGTTTTCATGTAGTTTTAAACACACACTAACACTGTTAGCGTGAAAATGTAACTTGGATGCGTCAAAAATAACCCTGCACAGGCGAGTGTGCGTCAAAAAGGGGCTTGCGATACATCGATTTCACTCAAGAGCGAGAACTTGCGTTGTTTCTCCTTTCGTCGGGTCAGGAGCGTTGTTTCTTCTCTCTGCAGGAGAGCGATGCGTCGATCTGGTCAGCACTCTCGGATCCGGGCAGGCCATGCATTGTTTTTACATGCCCAGCGGTTCTTGCGTCGGAAATCCAGCCGCATGATGATCCGAAAACCTCATAGCACGGGTTGCGATCTCCCTGCCTCCATCAGCGATGCTGCACGTCGTTTCTCCAGCTCCGTACATCAATTCTTCGGTCGTGTTGCAGGCAAGCAACGATTTTCAGCCACGAAGCCGGCAGCGCGTCGATTTTTCAGCTGCAGATCGGAGTCGCATTGATCTTTTTCCCGCCCAGCGTCCTGTGCATGGATTTCTTCCTCTTAGGCTGCTAGCTTCTCCTTTCAGGGTCCCAGGAACTGGATGGGCACCACTTGGCAGAGTAGGAGTCTCTCCAGAGACACCAGGTGCTGGCAGAGAGAAGTCTTTACTGTCCCTGAGAGTTCAAACAATAGGAGGCAAGCTCTAAATCAAGCCCTTGGAGATCTTCACAAGACGGAAGGCACACAAATCCAGTCTTTACCCTCTTACTCTGGCAGAAGCAGCAACTGCAGGATAGCTCCACACAGCACAGTCACAGGCAGGGCAGCTCTTCTTCCTCAGTTCTTCAGCTCTTCTCCAGGCAGAGGCTCCTCTTGGTTTCCAGAAGTGTTCTTAAGTCTGTGGTTTTGAGTGCCCTTCTTATACCCAATTTCTCCTTTGAAGTAGGCCTACTTCAAAGCAAAGTCTCTCTTGAAGGTGAAATCCTGCCTTGCCCAGGCGAGGCCCCAGACACTTACCAGGGGGTTGGAGACTACATTGTGTGAGGGCAGGCACAGCCCTTTCAGGTGGAAGTGACCACTCCTCCCCTCCCTCCTAGCACAGATTGCTCATCAGGAAATGCAGACTACACCCCAGCTCCCTTTGTGTCACTGTCTTTTGAGAGGTGCAACCAGCCCAACTGTCAAACTGACCCAGACAGGGAATCCACAAACAGGCAGAGTCACAGAAATGGTATAAGCAAGAAAATGCTCACTTCCTAAAAGTGGCATTTTCAAACTCACAATCTTAAAATCAACTTTACTAAAAGATGTATTTTTAAATTGTGAGCTCCGAGACCCCAAACTCCACATATCCATCTGCTCCCAAAGGGAATCTACACTTTAATCAGATTTAAAGATAGCCCCCAAGTTAACCTATGAGAGGGACAGGCCTTACAACAGTGAAAAACAAATGTAACAATATTTCACTGTCAGGACATATGAAACACACTACTATATGTCCTACCTTAACCATACACTGCACCCTGCCCTTGGGGCTACCTAGGGCCTACCTTAGGGTTGCCTTACTTGTAAGAAAAGGGAAGGTTTAGGCCTGGCAAGTGGGTACACTTGCCATGTCGAATTTACAGTTAAAACTGCACACACAGACACTGCAATGGCAGGTCTGAGGCATGATTACAGAGCTACTCATATGGGTGGCACAACCAGTGCTGCAGGCCCACTAGTAGCATTTGATTTACAGGCCCTGGCACCTCCAGTGCACTTTACTAGGGACTTAATAATAAATCAAATATGCCAATCATGGATAAACCAATTACATACACATTTTGTAAAGGAGCACTTTCACTTTAGCACTGGTTAGCAGTGGTAAAGTGCCCAGAGTAACAAAAACAGCAAATTCAGTGTAAAGCATACATCAACAACCTGGGAAACAGAGGCAGGAAGTTAAGGGAGACCACGCCAAAGATGAAAAGTCTAACAGTGACTTAAAAGTTACTTAAGTGCAGTGAAAATGGTGGGGACATAATCTGTGCACTATTTCACACAGGCTGCAGTGGCAGTCCTGTAAAAGGGTTTGTCTGAGCTCATTATGGGTGGCAAAAGAAATGCTACAGCCCATAAGGATCTCCTGGAACCCAAATGCCCAGGTACCATATACTAGGAACTTATAAGGGGGGTCCAGTGTGCCAACGGAAATTGATAAATGAAGTCACTAGCCTATAGTGACAAATTTAAAAGGAGAGAGAGCATAAGCACTGAGGTTATGGTTAGCAGAGCCTCAGTGACACAGTTAAGCACTATACACACACACACATTAGGCCATAAACTATGAGCACTGGGGTCCTGACCAGCAGGATCCCAGTGAGACAGGCAAAAACTTATTGACATACAGGTAAAAATGATGGTAACATGCAAAGAAAAATGGTACTTTCCTACAATAACTCCTCTTCCAGTGATTATGAGGGAGGTGGTGAGGACAGTCCTGATGTCTCTTCGCAAGCACAGTCTGTGCAGCGGGACAATAGCGGGTTAGCCCAACCCAGAGAGCAGGTGCATGCGGCGGCATGCACAGAGAGAGAGCTCTCTTGGGAACTCCCCAATTTAGTTCAGCCCCAATTTCCACCACCCAAATCGTATTGTGTAGACATCTAAAGTATCTATCACAAAACAAACTGGTTTTGTAAAGCAGGCACTTGAGTTTTTGGTTCTGGGCTCGGCGGCCATATAGGGAAACATACCAAACCCAGACATTTCTGGAAACTAGACATCCGGGGAGTCCACAGAGGTGTGAATTGTGTGGATTCCTCAAAGTTTTCTTATCCAGAATACCCTGCAAAGCTAAAATGTTGAATAAAAACTCTATTTTTTCTTGCATTTCTGTTACACAAACTACAGGAATATGCTGGGCTCCACAAAATTCCTACCACCCATAGTTTCCCCACCTGTCCTGATAAAAGCGCTACCCCACTTGAGTGCCTGTACCTAGTGCCTGCATCAGGAATGGATCACACCAGGGTCAACAGTTGCCCTCATGTAAGGACCAGCATTGACCGTTGTGTGTTCTGTTCCTGTCGCGGGCACTAGTCCTACCCAGACAAGTGAGGTACCATTTTTATTGGAAGGCTTGGGGGAATGTTGGGTGGAAGAAAATTTGTAGCTCCTCTCAGATTTCAGAACTTTCTGTCACCGAAATGTGAGGAAAAAGAGTTTTTTGTGGCCACATATTGAGGTTTGCAAAGGATTCTGGGTAACAGAACCTCGTGAGAGCCCTGCAAGTCACCCCATCCTGGATTCCCCCTTTGTGTCTAGTTTTCAAAACTGCACGGGTTTGGTAGGTTTCCCTAGTTGCCGGCTGAGTTAGAGGCCAAAATCCACAGCTAGGCACTTTGCAAAAAACAGCTCTGGTTTCCTAGGGAAAATGTGATGTGTCCATGTTGTGTTTTTGGGCATTTTCTGTTGTAGGCAGTAGGCCAGCCCACACAAGTGAGGTACCATTTTATCGGGAGACTTGGGGGAATGCTGGGTGGAAGGAAATGTGGGGCTCCTATCAGATTTCAGAACTTTCTGTCACCGAAATGTGAGGAAAGAGTGTTTTTTTTGGCTAAATTTTGAGGTTTGCTAAGGATTCTGTGTAACAGAACCTGGTGAGAGCCCCACAAGTCATCCCATCTTGGATTTCCCTAGATGTCTAGTTTTAAAAAATGCACAGGTTTGGTAAGTTTCCTTAGGTGCCGGCTGAGCTAGAGGCCAAAATCCACAGGTAGGCACTTTCCAAAAAATGTGTAAATTATCAATGTACAAATGTGATGTGTCTATGTTGCGTTTCCTATTGCTGGCATTAGGCCTACCCACGCAAGGGAGGTACCAACATTATTCGGAGACTTGGGGGAACACAGAATAGCAGAACAAGTGTTATTGCTAACTGTCTTTCTCTACATTGTTTTCTTCCAAATGCAAGATAGTGTGTAAATAAGACGGCTATTTAAGAAATGCCCTGTAATTCACATGCTAGTATGGGCACCCCGGAATTCATAGACGTGCAAATAACCACTGCTTCTCAACACCTTATCTTGTCCCCATTTTGGAAATACAAAGGTTTTCTTGATACCTATTTTTCACTCTTTATATTTCAGCAAATGAATTGCTATATACCCGGTATAGAATGATAACCCATTGCAAGGTGCAGCTCATTCATTGGATCTGGGTACCTAGGGTTCTTGATGAACCTACAAGCCCTATATATCGCCACAGCCAGAAGAGTCCAGGAGACGTAACAGTATATTGCTTTCAAAAATCTGACATCACAGGAAAAAGTTACAGAGTAAAACATGGAGAAAAATTGCAGTTTTGTTACCTCAATTTCAATATTGTTTTTATTTCAGCTGTTATTTTCTGTAGAGAAACCTTGTAGGATCTACACAAATGACCCCTTGCTGAATTAAGAATTCTGTCTACTTTTCAGAAATGTTTAGCTTTCTGGGTTCCATTTCTGTCACTAACTGGAAGGAGGCTGAAAGAACAAAAAATAGTAAAAATGGGGTATGTCCCAGTAAAATACCAAAATGGTGTTGAAAACCGTGGTTTTCTGATTCAAGTGTGCCTGTTCCTGAAAGCTGGGAAGATGGTGATTTTAGCACCACAAACTCTTTGTTGATGCCATTTTCAGGCAAAAAAACACAAGCCTTCTTTGGCAGCCATTTTTTTTTTTTTTTTTTTAAATGACATTTCTGATGTATTTTGGCTAATTTCTTGGTCTCCTCTAGGGGAACCCGCAATCTATGGGTACCTTTAGAATCCATAGTATGTTGGAAAAAAGGACGCAAATTTGGCTTGGATAGCTTATGTGGACAAAAAGTTATGAAGGCCTAAGTGCGAACTACCCCAAATAGCCAAAAAAGGGCTCAGCACTGCGGGGGGAAAAGGCTCAGCAGCTAAGGGGTTAATAAAGCTTTGAGAGCTTTACAACACGTATCTAAGTTTTCTAACCACGTAGAAACAAGGACAATGTAGTTGTCCCAGACTGTATTGTATACAATGTTTCGACTCACATTACCTGACTAGACTCTGAGAACCTTCTAACTCAATATAACAGTGTTATGAAACAATCTTTGAATGTATTCTGTACTAAAATGTTTCTTCTTGCTTGTTTCTCATTGGTGTATATCCTGTGATTCATGTACTTGTGTAATAATGAATGAAATCCTTTGTCTAAAGTCCTATAAAAGGACGGACTTTGCTCCGTTTTGCACAACCCCATTTCCCCATTATTAGAAGGTGAATCTATGCTGGATTTATTATAGAACTTTGCTGAGATCTTTTTGATTATGATTTATATGCTTTGATGTGAACTTTCTCGATGATTTATTTCTTGCACTTTGTTTTATTAATCCTTATATAAATCTCTAACTTCAACCCACCTCTGTCAATCGTGTTTGAGAATGTTGCAGTTTTATTTCATTGTTGGAGCTTACATGAACTAGAGACAGGTCCAATTGGGGACCGTACAGGGACTACACCGCTCCTGGTCTGAGCTGTTGGCGCCCCATTGGTAAGACAATGAAATTGACCTCTGACACAGGTCATTAAAGATGTCTGACGTGGTGGCTCACCTAGAAGTCAAATGCGTGCATTGCTTGAATTTCGCATGGCACATGCACGCACCAGAGGGGTGTATCTGCACGTGATTGCACATGGTTTGATCCTGTGCACCGCAGCCACAAAGTACGTAGCCCTGTGATTGGTAGTATGTGGTGTTTAGACTTTTTTTTATATGGATTGTGAGATTTTATCTATTTCTTCATTTTATGATGTGTGTTTTATTCCTGTCTAGTCTGTCAGTTGCTTCAATATTTTGCTTAAAGATGAGGTATTTTGTTCCTTTTTTTGTCAGAAATGTGGGTGTGTTATGGCCTATTTTCCGTAGTCTTCTGCCATGCATCCTTGTGCTGCCATGTCACTACCCAGTGCCGTGGAGTTTGTGATTTAGGACAAACTTGTGCGAGTGCTATTCCAGGAAAAAGGTAGTGAGACTCGGTTGGAGATAGGCTGAACAAGTGTCATCACTGCTCCTGGCATGGAGGGCATGTGTGGTACTCGTGAACTTGATGAATAAACATCTGGTAATCTACTGTAGCAGAGGTCGGTAATTGACTTAATACATATAGGCTTGGTTTTCTGTCACTTACCTTTCACTGTCACACGTAATCTAATTTTAGTTTGTTACTGGAATGTGGAGGAGCGCTATAGCCACTGGAACTACAGAAAATGACAAGTCGATGCCCAAATTCAGCAAAGTATTAATCATCCACACTTTCCTGATAAGCATACTCAATGTGTACACTAGCAAAAGTAAAATACGGAAACCCCCATTGTGGTACACAGCAGTAAACAAAACCGGTTCCCTAACATAGAATGTAAAGCCAGGCAGGTATAGATGAGTAGGGCGAACATTCATTTTCTTGTTTTCAAAACCGTACAAAAATTCAGCGAAACCTAGATGGACCAGTGCACGACAGAAACATAAGGCTGAATCAGCTGCACGCCTTTCCTGAAGTAAAGTAAATAAAGCGAAAAAACATTAACCATTGTTGCTAGGTGACTCGTGGAGCAAAGGTATGTATGTATATATTTGACTCATAAAGGTGAATTGCTAACAGCTATAGCTAGGTCCAGTAGGGACTTGTTTAAGAATTCCTCGCATACCTCTGTTAGTGTGTCTGTTTTTCGCTTTACAGAAATAATAATTTCGCTTCGGTTTAAGTCTCAGTAATTAAGAGAAATGCATACTAGACACTTCGTAAGTCCTCTGATTAAATTCTTTATCAAACCCCAGCGACCAGCTTTGCACATTACTTTCTTAATTTCACTCCACAGCAACGCATGTTTTACGGTAGAAGCTCATTTATTTACTAGTTTTGTTTTTGGAGAGGTTAGTTTAGCGATCTTGAAATCTAGGAGGAAATAAGTCTTTTTTTTAGGGCGTTAACAGTGGCGCTGAAACTAGGGGTGCAGGAAATGCTGCAGCACCCCCTTAAAACGTAAAAGATTCTAAATGGAGAATGATCAATAAAGAGGCCTTTCATAGGTTTTTCTTCTGGCATCTCTTTTCTGTTTTAAAAGTAATACTGCCTGCTTTGCGGGCTTGGCACTGTTTATGTTTGTAATGTTGTTTTATCTAAAAAACAATACCATTTGACTATAAAAAAGTAACACTGCCAATGTTCCTTACACTTTACTAAGGTTTCAGTCTACCACAAGTGGGTTTAAAGTCTAGTCGGTGAGGTGTACCTCTCATATTTTTCACTCTTGACCAATCTCTGTGTGAACTTCAATTATAGACAGACATTAAAACATCCTTTTTCAGTTTTTTTTCTGAACCACATGTCATTTCCAAGCCTAACAATGTCAGATCTATTGAATTTGAAGGTAATGAGAACCAAATACTCAAATTGCAGACAACTAAAATGTTACACAGTCACTTAAACAATTTCAGGACTATCCACAAATGTAACTTACACTTGTAAGTTACACGTGCAGTTAAGTCTTACACTTTTGAGTAACTTGACTCCTTTTGGCTATTTACCATTTACAAGTGTGAGCTTACTTAAAAATGTACACTTACATTACTCCAACCCCTGAAACAGGCGATGGAGCCAAATTTACGAGCATCAGCTACTATTGCTAAAACGGAACAGTTTCATGTCCAGCACTACACATGTCCAACCACTGATTTTGCAACCCTCTCCCACAGAAAATAATAGCGTCAAGGACTGAAAATAGAACCTGATAGTAAATAATGTTAAGTTAAGCTGTTTTATTTCAACATTTTCTAATTATATAAGTGCAATTATTGTAATGTTAAGAACTGTAAAAATAATTAAACATTAATTCTTTTGTGCACAATATTTCAATTATCTTTTTTAATTTAAAAATAAATGTAACTTTATTTTTTTAATTGATTATTTTAAATTAATTCTATACATAACATCTGTAACTTTAAATGCATAATGAATAAACACATTTTACTTTAGTAAAGATTTTTTCATAAATCTAGACAAAATAATGATACGTTCATTTGATATATTTTGGTTAATTAAATATTTAATGCAAAATACCTTAATAGTCTATTTTTTAAATTTTTTATCTACATCTAAGAAAAATGTATAAAAGTAACTTATATTGATAGGTAACATGAAAATGCTTTACTAATTATTCTCAAGTTTAATACAGTTCTTACTTTTGGCTATCCTTTATCGAAGTGAGACCGCTACCTTGGTGTTAAATATTAATGTAAATAATTTTATATATTTTTGGTAAATGTAGAAAAACAATTTATCAAATGCTATAGCACTATTAACTTAATTTTAATGTGGAATGCTAATATTTCACTCAGTCAAAAGATCTTTATTCGGCTAATCTCAAGTCAGGAAAGGACAGAATAAAACAGTGCAATCATAAAACGACATAAAAAAAATAGTAAAAGCATGGGTTAAAACAAATTGATTCAATTCATAGGGTCAGAAAACTTCATATGTCAGAAACATTGATCACACAGCCCCATATAGTTTTCTGGTCCTTTTTGCACAACAAGTAAAATGTAATACTTCTACACAGAGATCCAACTCACACAGTTTTTGCAAATAAAGTAACACTTCTCTATGAAATTATGTAATTGTTTTGAATATATTAACTTAAAATTATTTTTCTGAAGTTCACATAAAGAACTCACCTAAAGTAAAAAATTATGAGTTTCTATTATGTACAAAATTATAAAAAGTGATATATATATATATAATATGTATATGTGTGTGTATATATGTATACACACACACATAAATATTTAATTAGAAGTAATTTAATTATATTTTAATAAAAAGTAATATATTTAATTAAACGCCGTTACAGTTTAAAAAAGCTTAAATTAATTAATTTAATTTAACAAACTTACCTGTGGGGTTAATTTTAAGTCCCCACCTCCATTATTTCCTATAGGAGGGTGTTGCAGTACCAGTAGATGGCAATTTGTGGTGCTCAACTTACTCCAACACTGACTAGGTGAACATTTACTACTGTTCTGTGTCCTTTTTGGCTGTAGAATCTTTAGAAGTTCAATTTGTGAATAACAATGAGCATACACTTTTATGGGTGGGTATCTGTTTCTCCTCAAATCCCATCTTAGCCCTTTATGAACCCATCCATACTCCTCCCTAAATCCTTTAAATTCAGTAATAAGTATGCCCTTGTTTTTGGTTGTCCGCTATTGTTATTTGGGTAATTACTCATAGACAGCCGCATCTCAAATTCTTACAGTATATTCATATCCTTTACATGTAGGAGCTGAACACGGTCAAAAACCTGCCTCCAAAATGTATTTTCTCTGAAATACTCGTGAAATGATAATAAGTTGTGTGCTTTTGGTTTCTTACCCTGCAGTAACATCTTGGTGTTAGGCTCCAGATAGCTCCAAGCTGGGATGTGAATCATGCAAAAGAAGGGCTGGTGGTCTTTTAAGTGATGCCTTTGTGTTGTGTCCTGTTTGAAAATAAGGACCCACTACCCTAGCCCTATTCAGGTTGCTAGTCCAAACAGAAAGCAGACAATGGAAGGTACTGCTGAATGTGTTCTGTTGTAGACAAATTACACTGTGACCAACTTAGCATGTTTCAATGGGGCTGACACAGATCCAGAATCTGATTCAATAATAGCTGCCAGATTTCGAAACTGACCAGATCCACTGCATTTCCTGCACTTTTTAAATGACAATTTAACAAACCAATGGATGAAGCCTGCTGACAAAAAGCCCTTATATTTTTGCATATTATCTATGAAAAAAAAACAATAGTCTGTCGAAATAACTAAAACTATCTCTAAGGTTGCACCTAAAAATATAAGTAAAATGCATGACAAAACTGAAAGTCTTGTTTTTTGTTGTTTTTGATTTTTTGATCACTAGTAAAACAACCACATCAGTGGATGTTTTTTAAGTGTAACATTTGTACAAATGTAACAACTGTATTGTAAGCACATTTAGGTGACAACCTGTTTTCTTTCTTTTTCTTTTTCTTGTCGTGGCCTAGGCTTACAATAAAAAAAATCAACAAAAAACATTGCACCAGCTTGACATATTGGTTTTTGCCAATGCTCATTAAAAGGGTTACTGCTACTGAAGAGCAGTTGGTAGACCCAGATTACTGATCAGGAGTCCGGACTCTCCTCATACAAAAATAGTTTCAATAGAAAGATGTTAATCTCATACAAAAGTCCCCAAACAGTGAAAATCAACTTCATCGAGAGAAACCACATCCTAGATACCTCCCAATCCGGATTCAGAAGCAACCACAGCACTGAGACCGCACTCCTAGCAGCCACAGATGACATCCGCGGCCTGTTGGACCACAGTGAAACAGCAGCCCTCATCCTCCCGACCTCTCAGCCGACAATGTCTCCCACAGCACCTTGTGCACCAGACTGCACAACGCTGACATCCGCGGCAAAGCACTGGTGTGGATCCGCTCCTTCCTCACCCAGAAAGTCCGGCTCCCACCTTTCACTTTGAAACCAACGGAGAACAGCTGTGGCATATACTAGGGCTCCTCTATGAGTTCCACCCTCTTCAATGTCTACATGCCCTGCTCGCCAAGATTGTCAGACACAACGGGCTAAATTTTGTCTCATACGCCGATGACACACAGCTAATTCTCTCCCTTACGGATGAACCATTGACAGCCAAAAGCAGCTTTCACAACGGAATAAAGGCAGTCGCAGACTGGAAGAAAGACATCTGCCTCAAGTTCAACTCAGATAAGATGGGTTTCCTCATCCTGGGCCTCATCCCCACCCCCACCGCCTCGGATGACTCCTGGTGGCCCACTGCCCTCGGAACTGCCCAATTTCCCATTGACCACGCACGCATCCTCAGCATCATTCTTGACTCCTCGCTCGCAATGGGCCACTGAGTCAACGCCATCCCATCCTCTTGTTTCCACACACTCCATCTGTTCCGGAAGAATTTCAAGTAGACTCTCTTCGGCGCAAAAAGAACAGTCACCCATGCACTCATCAGCAGTAAACTTAGCTAAGGCAACGCACTCTATACCCGGCATCAACAAGAAACTCCAAACAAGCCTCCACAGAATACAGAACACCGCGACCAGACTCATGCTGGACAATCCGCGTGACATCCACATCTCCGCTCACCTCAGATAGCTACACTGGCTCCCTGTCAACAAATGCATCACTTTCAAACTTCTGACACACGCTTACACGGCCCTTCACAACATAGGACCTGCCTACTTCAACCACTGCCTCTCCTTCTAAGTACCCCCCTGGCAACTCCGCCCTGTTCAACTGGCCTCCGCCACCATCCCTGGGATCCGGAAGAACACGGCTGTAGAAAGATCTTTCTTCTACCTCACCACGCAGACCTGGAACACGCTGCCGCTCCACCTCAGGCAGTCACTCTCCCTGGCTCAGTTCAGGAAGGACCTCAAGACCTGGCTCTTCTACTGTTCGTCATCCCCCTTCAGTGCTTTGAAGCCCCCCGGATGATAAGTTGCGCTCTACAATTATTTGAATGATTGATGGAAAAAAAAAGAAAATGCACGTATTTTTACTGAATAGTGTACAATGTTTATGCTTAACTTGTAACCTGCGAATCACCACCTGCATTCTCTGACATGCCGTAAGACAGCTCAGTCATTGTAGATGCCTGCTGCAGAAATAAGTGTGAGCTCAGCAGGCCACACAATTACAATTGCAGTCGGATCAGCCCAGACTTTCATTCTTCTGAGTTTGATACAGTTGAAGGTACTATGCTTTTAGCTCTGCCATGAACCTGCAAGCTGGTGGAAGCACGTTTTATGAAGGAGCACTGGGAAAACCATACAAACGTAGACACACACAAATGCACGTTCACGCATGTCTGTGTTTGTACATTAAAGCCAAGCCAAACAGCTTTACAAATATTTGTTTGACCAGCTGCATGAACATTTACATTGTTATTGGAGATGCGGAATGGGGTGCAGAACAGAAAAGGCAGCATTTTTGGTGCCAGTTGTACACGTTCCCCCCAATGCTGGGATGTTTTCCATTGATAGGAGGATGCAATTTTAGAGTGCATTTCAGACTTGTAAAAATGACACCCAGCTTTAGTTTATGCTTTAGGTCTAGAAGTCAAACTGTATTAAGGAGTGCCTCATTGTTCCATATTTACTCCCCCTCTATTTTGCAGAACGTCTAAGGATCATGCCATGTTGTAATCTTTGACACAACCCAAGAGGTATGTCAGAACGTTCCTGATCCACCCACCAACCCAATGCTAAAAGCTAGACAAAGAACAATGCAAACTAACAGTAGTAGTTTTTAATGATCCTCCAGTGAATCAATGCATAAAATAAACCTAACTGTCAACACATTAGAGCAACGTACTTGTTCCTTTTTGATGTACACCAACCAGACTACCCAGGAGTTAGATGGCTGAAAATCAGTGTGAGAGATCTGTTCTGCCCCTTTTGGGAAACACTCCCTTAGTGATATATCACTGTCTATGACCCTAATCGGAGTGATAGGCTAAAGGTCCCACAGAATAGGACATCAACCACAACGTAATGAGCCTTGTAGATTGTCCACCACCTATACCCTCCAGGCACACTTGTTCTTTCAAACTCACTCCTTTGATACCATTACACCATATGAAAGTCAAGTGGGCACCCATCCGCACCAAAGAAGCTGGCATGGCTGTGCATTCTTCCCATCATTCAAGCCCTTGAAACTACATCTCCAAATGCACCTTTATCCAATTCCTATTGGCCAGATATCACCTTGTTGCAAGATATACCCTGAACTTGAGTGGAGAAAGCACAGGAAGTTATGTATATGATTTACTCGCATATCCACTTATCCTGGCAGTGGACTGTGAAACAAAGGCCAATGAAAGCTCTTTGCACCACTTGAATTATTTAGGAGACAGAGAAAGCAAATCATAATTTCCTCAGAAATTACAGATCTGGATGCATTGTAGAATACCACTTTTGCATCTATTTAACATCGCAAACACTTGCTAGCCTTTTTTGCTGACTCAAGATTCATAAGGTTTAAGAAACAGTCCATGATATCCCAGAGATCTACTCTTTGAAATAAATATTGCCTCTCTTGCAACTGTAAGCCTTGATTGATTTTGCCAGCTAGCAGTTAGATTTTTAGGTGAACCTTGCTGATCAAGAGCAAAACAAACAACACATAAACATGCTAGCATTGAACATCACCAGGTTTACTAATGTGTTCCCACAATAAAACAAAGTCAGAGGGTATTACAGCACCACTGCCAAAGAAACCAACAAAGAACTTAGTGGAAATTGACAAACCTCCTTCCCATATCAAACCTCTTCTTCTTGTGCCAACATCATGGGTTTTTGGAAGCAACTAATGCCTTACACAATGCAATCAAAATTCTGGACACTCGAGCTCACAAATACTGGCTATCTTGAAAGACCTGCTTTCCTCACTCAACATTGTCCAAACTGTAGACTCAGCCTCGTTTTGAGTTTGGTAGCGTGGGAACTCCACTGTGCCTCTACAGGGATTTTCCCCACCAAACACTGCCAGGCCTCTGAACCACCAAACCCAGACATACATTTTTGTGGTGCAGGACAACCAAGAAAAAGCTTGTGATCCGGATCAGGAAAACTCAAATGATCAACACATACTGCTAGAAAACATAGCCTGCAGACTGCCATACCAAGTCAAAATTAGCCCCATAAATCACCCCTTTTCTAGTTTTTTCAGTACAATACGACACAATCAACAAACACTGCCTTGGTAAATCTGGAAAATGGCTTAGTTGCCTCCCTCCAGTAGCCTTAATCATGCCTCTCGTATCAGACCCTACAGACCCGAATAAGCTTCACCACAAAATTCAGCACGTAGCTTTCCACAGGTGTGTGCCTTTAAGAATAGTACCAACAGCAGGACTTCCTAGATGCAGACTGTAAGAAAGTGCCCTTCTTGCCATGGTTACCCCCCCAATGTTTGCCTAATATTGATGCTAACTTTGATTGAGAGTGTGCTAGGATCCTGCTAATCAGGCCCCAGCACCAGTGTTCTTTCCCAAAATACATACCTTTGTTACTACAATTGGCACACCCATGGCCCATAGTTAAGTCCCTTGTAAAAGGTACACATGGTACCAAGGGCTCCGTGACCAGGAAAGGTCCCCAAGGGCTGCAGCAAGTATTCAATCAATCAACCAGTAAGTTGTTAAGCACACTACTCACCTGGCAGGGTCTCAAGGTGCTGGGGGGGTGCTCCTGCTCGAAGAGCCAGGCCTTGAGGTGCTTCCTGAAGGTCAGGAGGTCCTGGGTCAGACGTAGGTTGACGGGGAGGGAGTTCCAGGTTTTGGTGGCAAGGTGGGAGAAGGATCTGCCGGTTGTGGACCGGTGGACACGGGGACGGTGGCGAGGGCGAGGTTGGCAGAGCGGAGCTGACGTGTCGGGATGTGGAAGTTGAGATGCTCGTTGAGGTAGGCAGGTCCGGCGTAGTGGAGAGCCTTGTGAGCGTGGATCAGGAGTTTGAAGATCATCCTTTTGTTGACGGGGAGCCAGTAGAGGTCTCTGAGGTGGGCTAAGATGTGTTCGTGGTGAAGCAGGTTGAGGATGAGTCGTGCTGAGGCGTTCTGGATGCGCTGAAGTTTTCTGTGGAGCTTGGCCATTGTTCCCGCACAAAGAGCATTGCCGTAGTCCAGTCTGCTGCTGACGAGGGCGTGGGTGATCGTTCTTCTGGTTTCAACAGGGATCCATCTGAAGGTCTTGCGAAGCATGCAAAGGGTGTTAAAACATGGGGATGAGATGGCGTTGACTTGCTGGGTCATGGTGATGATGAGTCCATTATGAAGCAGAGGTTGCGTGCGTGGGTGGTGGGCGTTGGGGCAGCTCCCAGAGTGACAGGCCACCAGGAGTCATTCCATGCTGCTTTGTTGAAGCCGAAGATGATGATCTTGGTCTTCTCCGAGTTCAGTTTGAGGTGGCTTGCCTCCATCCAGTCGGCGATGGCGTGAAGTCTGGTGTGGAGGTTGGTCTTCGCGGTTGTGGGGTCCTTCGTGAGAGAGAGGATCAGCTGAGTGTCGTCCACTTAGGAGACGATGTTGAGGCAGTGGGATCGGACGATGTTGGCGAGCGGTGCCATGTAGACAATGAAGAGGGTGGGGCTGTATGAGGATCCCTGGGGGACTCCGCAGATGGTCTTTGTGGCTTTTGACAGGAACCGGGGGAGGCGGACTCTTTGGGTTCTGCCAGAGAGGAAGGAAGTGAGCCAATCCAGGGCTCTGTGGCAGATACCAGCGTCGTGGAGACGTGTGCGAAGGGTGTGTTGACAGACGGTGTCGAAGGCTGCGGAAAGGTCAAGGAGGATGAGGGCACGGGTTTCACCTTTGTCGAGCCTGCTCCTGATGTAGTCAGTGGCAGCGATAAGGGCGGTCTCTTTGCTGTGGTTCTTGCAGAAGCCAGACTAGGAGATGTTGAGTAGGCTGTTGTCCTCCAGGAAGCAAGATAGTTGGCTGTTGACTATCTTCTCGATGACCTTTGCAGGGAAGGGGAGTAGGGAGATGAGCTGGTAGTTTTTGAGGTCTTCGGGGTCGGCTTTGGGATTTTTGAGCAGGGCGTTGACATCAGAGTGTTTCCAGCTCTCCTGAAAGATGGCGGTCTCGAAGGAGCTGTTGATGATGGTCCGGAGCTGGGGAGCGATTATTTGGCTGGTATTATGCCACCCTGGGGGACCACTCATCAAGCACATGCACACTGCCCTTGCAGCTTGTGTGTACTGATGAAGAGAAAAGGCAAAGTCAACATGGCACCCCTCTCAGGGTGCCATGCCCACTAACCACTGCCTGTGGCATAGGTAAGTCACCCCTCTAGCAGTCCTTACACCCCTAGGGCAGGGTGCACTATCCACAGGTGAGGGCATAGCTGCATGCTCACTATACCCCTACAGTGTCTAAGTATGTTCTTAGACATTGTAAGTGCAGTTTAGCCATATTGAATATATGTCTGGGAGTTTGTCATTACGAACTCCACAGCTCCATAATGGCTTCAGTGAATACTGGGAAGTTTGGTATCAAACTTCTCAGCACAATAAACCCACCCTGATGCCAGTGTGGGATGTATTGAAAAATGCACCCGGAGAGCATCTTAGAGATGCCCCCTGTGTTTCAGCCAAACTGCTAGTGCAGGATTGATCCATCTGTGCCAGCATGTCACTTCTAGATGAGTTTCTGACCACATGGGGTGAAGCCTCTGTGGCCAAAAACAAAGCCTGTCCTGGATGGAGGTGCTTCACACCCCCCTTGCAGGAACTGTAAACCTGGAAGTGAGCCTCAAAGGCTCAAGCCGCTTGTTACAGTACCCCAAGGCACCCCAGCTAGTGGAGTTGGCCGCCCCTGGGACACAGCCCACTTTTGGCAGCAAGTCAGGTGGGAAAATTAGGGAAAGCAGGAAGGAGTGACCACCTCAGCTAGGACCACCCCTAACGTGTCCAGAGCTGAGGTGACTCCCTCCCTGCAGAATCCTCCATCTTAATTTGGAGGACAGGGACCAATAAGGTTAGGGTTATGTCCCCCTCCTCAAAGGGAGGGGGACACAAGAAAGGTGTAGGCACCCTCAGGAACAGTAACCATTGGCTACTGCCCTCTGACCCCTATAACACCCTAAATCCAGGATTTAAGGGCTCCTCTGAACCCAAGTCACAGGATTCCTGGTGACCTGACAAGAAAGAAGAAAGACTGCTAAGATGAACCCCTAGCAGGGAAGAAGGAAGCGGCAAACTGACTTGTCCCCAGCCCTAATGGCCTGTCTCCTGCTTCAAAGAACCTGCAACAAGAAAGCGACGTATCCTGCAGGACCAGCGAGCTCTACCAAGCTCCAGAGGGCTGCCCTGCATGACCCAGGACCACGAACTCCTGTGGGCAGCGGCCCTGTCCAAGAAGAAACTACAAATAAGGACACCAGAGCCTCCCTGACCAGTCTGCACCTGATGCCCATGGTCCGTGCCCAGGTGGCCCAACTACCTAGAGAGGATCCAGAGGCAATTTAGAGCAAGTGCCCTCCCTGGGCTGACCTCTCCTGCCCCTCACGACAACGCCTGCAGTGTGAACCCAAAGGACCCCCTGACAGCGAAAGCTCGGGGCAAAGATATCTGACACCTAAAGATACACTGCACCCGCAGCCCCCAAGCCTTGGAGAACCTGACCACTGGTGCAGCAACGTTCAGCAGGCAGCCCTCTTACTTGTCCAGCCTGTGTTTTTTCAGAACCTACCCACTGGACCCAGCCTGCAACATCTAAGTGGCCCCCAGGGTCCCCTCATAGAAAAGCATTGGGAGCACGATGATCTGTGTGCACCGTGCAGCAGACCACCCTGGTGCCACTAAGGGTGTGTGTTTGGTGTTTACCTGTGCCCCCCCCCCACAGCGCTCCTCAAAACCCCCTGTTCTACCCCCCGAAGAAGTGGGTACTTGCCTTCCAGCAGATCTGAAACTGAGTGCCCTCTGTCTCCATTGGAGCCTATGTTAAATTTGGCCCCGTGTTGCTGGTGGTGGGTGTTTGGGGTTAACTTGATCCCCAACTTGTGGACCTCTTAGCCCCCAGAGACTGGAACTGTAAGTCAAGTCTGTAAAGCGTAGTTACTTTTCTTCCCCCAGGAACTGTTTCCGAAAATTGCAGTGTATCGAATTTTATAACAGATTATTGCCATTTATTCCTAAACTGTATAACTTACTGAGTCCAATCGAAGTGATATTGATTCATATGTGAAATACGTATTTATTAATGTACTTACCTGCAACTTCAATCATGTGATTCTAGAAATAAAGTAAGAAAATATATTTTTGCTATATAAAAACCATTGGTCTGGAGTTAAGTCATTGAGTGTGTGCTTCTTCTATTGTCTGTGTGTGTACAACAAATGCTTTGCACTACCCTCGGATAAGCCTAGCTGCTCCACCACACTACCACAAAAGTGAGCATTAGTATTATCTACTTTAGCCTCTCTTAAGCTTCTGGGGAACCCCTGTACTCTGTGAACGCTATGGCCCTTATTACAACCCTGGTGGTAAATCCAGCTTTCCGCTGTGCAGAAGACCACCAACATACCGCTACGGAATTCCGCTACAGGTATTACGACCCACAGCTCGGAATCCGCCACAATACAGACACCCACACAAGTCCGCCACACCAAAGGTCAGTGATAAACTGGCGATAGCAAACCGACACCGTCACACCAACAGGAATACACCCACAGTATAACATCCTACGAATCAACGCACTGGTCATTCAACCACGGTAATCCATTGGCGGTTACACACCGCTGCACTCAAAATACACACACACTTACAAAACACAACCACATTGGACAATTCGAAATACGCACACCTGATACACATACACACACCACACCCACACACCCAATCCAATATAAAGCACACACCCACATCACCCACAAACCCTTACTACCAAAATTTTGAAAGAAGGCCAGAGAGAGAGACTACCTAAAACCCCCCCACCTCAAACAACACGCACCAACACATCCCCTCACACATCACAACGGACACCACCTCACACATCACCCACACCACATCATGGCACCTCAAAGACACCCCGGGTTCTCTGAGGAGGAGCTCAGGGTCATGGTGGAGGAAATCATCCGGGTAGAGCCACAGCTATTCGGATGACAAGTGCAGCAGACATCCAGTGCAAGGAAGATGGAGCTATGGCGCAGAATTGTCGACAGGGTCAACGCAGTGGGACAGCATCCAAGAACACAGAATGGCATCAGGAAGAGGTGGAATGACCTACGGGGGAAGGTACGTTCTGTGGTATCCAGACACCAGATTGCTGTACAGAGGACTGGCGGTGGATCCCAACCTCCTCCCCCACAACTAACAGCATGGGAGGAGCAAGTCTTGGCAATACTGCATCCTGAGGGCCTCTTAGGAGTAGCAGGAGGACTGGTCTTTGGTAAGGCAAATCTTTACTACTTTATCCCCCACACCCCACCTGCATGCCATCACATACCGCCACCCTTACCCTCACACCCATCACCCCAACAACCCACAGATACCCCACTAACACAACCCACACATCCAAAAACCAAGCCCTGCATTTAACACCAATGCATGGACACCCATCAGCAAAGCATGTCCAGTACAGAGACTCACTCATGCCCCAAAATCACCAATCACACAAGGACCAAGCCAATAATGCAAGCAAGTAGAGGGTCACTCACCCATTGCACAAGATGGCACACACAGATATAATAAGTATGCATTTACACCCCAACAGGACCCATACCCAACGTCACCGGATAGGAGGTGCCAGACTTATCAAGTCCCCCCACAGAATAGACCCACAGTGATTACAGCAGCTCTGCACGCTGGCAAGATGATCAGCCCGGCCCATCAGGGACCTCAGGACAGTCGGTTCCCCTGACACAGTCACCAACCACCACAGAGCCGCCCCCCTCAGGAAACACCAGCACAGCACCCACCCAGCGGGCCCATCCCTCTGTCCCCAGGACACATCAATCAGCAGTGTGTCCACCACTACAGGGAACCCAGGCAAACCCACTAACACAGGACAATCAGGGACCTGGGGGAAGTGGCAGTGGGCACACGGTTCAGGTGACAGAGGCACAGGATAACAGGGAAGCTGGGAGGGCTGCTGTGCGACAGGGGGAGAATAGGCCCAGGGAACCCACTCTCCGCGAGGCACTCTCCAACATCATGGGAGCTTACCACCATTCCCAGGAGACCATGGGCATGGTACTGGCCAAGTTTCAGGAGACCCAGCGGCTGCAGGAGGAACACAACATGGGGATCAGGGAGGACTTGAAGTCCATCAACACCACCCTGGTCACCATTGCAGGGGTGCTGGCAGACCTTATCAACACCAGGAGGGACACAGTGGCACACCAACGGGCCCCTGACACCAGCCTGGACGATGAACAGCCCTCCACCTCCGCCGGCGCTAGTGGACAGGAGGCACAGCCACAGGAACAACAGCCCACAAGCATCCCACCCCCTGCAGATGGAGAACCATCCCGCGAACGGTCCCTGAGATCCAGGAACAAGACAGAGAACATTGCCAAGACCCCCACCAGGAAATAAGACCCCCCTGAATGTGATCGTTCTGTCCCACTATGTCACCCTGTCCATCCTTAAACTGCCATTGCTCCACTTCCTATGCCCCTTTGGTCACTGCACCTGTGAAACAAATAGACTGGACTCTGCCATGGACATACCTCCACCATCACCCCAGCCCATTTTACAACCCCCTCCACTTATTTGCACAGAAATAAACACACTTCAATCACAAAACAAGTCTGGAGTCAGTATGTGCTTTCACAAATGTGTAATTGCAATATCTATGGAATATAGCAATGTCAATGTACTTGTTCACATACCAATGTAACACAGCTGTAGGCCAGGAGTAAACATAGCAGAAGGCATAAAGTGGGACCCAGATCTGTGAAATGGAAAGTCAAAGTGACAAGGCAGGGTCCATACACTGAGTGAAAATGGCAGACTTATGCTAGCTCCAAAAATAATATGAGATGTGGGAAGTAGTGGCATCTTCTTACCTGTGTCTCACTGGAAGTATTGCATGATGATGTTGTTTCGGTTGTTGATAACCTCTTCTTCTGCCTCCTCTTCTTTACTGTCCACAGGCTCCACAGCTGCCACAAGACCACCATCTGGCCCATCCTCCTGCAGAAAAGGCACCTGGCATCGCTAAGCCAGGTTGTGCAGCATACAGCAGTCCTCGATTATCTGGCACACCTTCTTCGATGAGTAGTATAGGGAACCACCTGTCAGATGGAGGCACTGGAATCTGGCCTTCAGGAGGCCGAAGGTGCGCTCGATTATCCTACTAGTTCGCCCATGTGCCTCATTGTAGCGTTCCTCTCCCCTTGTCCTGGGATTCCTCAGTAGCCATGACAGGTTGGGGTAACCAGAGTCACCTGCAAATGTCGAGCAACAACTGTTAGACACACACTAACCCCTGGGGACAACCCCATACCCAGACACCTATGTCAACTGTATTGGGACCTTGGGCTCACCTATTAGCCACACACGGTGCCTCATGAGTTGCCCCATCACATAAGGGATGCTGCTATTTCTCAAAATGTAAGCGTCATGCACAGAACCAGGAAACTTGGCATTCACATGGGAGATGTACTGGTCTGCCAAACACACCATCTGCACATTCATCGAATGGTAGTTTTTCTGGTTTCTGTACACCTGTTCATTCCTGCGTGGGGGGACAAATGCCACATGTGTACCATCAATGGCACCAATGCTGTTGGGAATACGTCCCAGGGCATAGAAGTCACCTCTCACTGTGGGCAAATCCTCCACCTGAGGGAAAATGATGTAGCTGCGCATGTGTTTCAGCAGGGCAGATAACACTCTGGACAACACGTTAGAGAACATTGGCTGGGACATCCCTGATGCCAAGGCCACTGTTGTTTGAAAAGACCCACTGGCCAGGTAATAGAGTACAGGCAGGACCTGCACTATAGGGGGTATCCCTGTGGGATGGGAGATAGCTGACATCAGGTTGGGCTCCAACAGCGCACACAGTTCCAGGAGTGTTGCACGATCAAGTCTGTATGTGATTATGATGTGTCTCTCTTTCATTGTCGACAGGTCCACCAGGGGTCTGTACACCGGAGGATGCCGCCATCTCATCATCTGCCTCAGCAGACGTGCCCTATGGAGGATAACAGCGAGCAGAGAGTCATCCAACACTGAGGTATCACAATGTGTTATTTGCAGAAACGTTATTAATCCGCAATGTGCCGATATCTGTCTTTATTCCCGGCCTAGAAAGGTGTGATGCAGTTTTTATCAATCCCATGTGGCCCCCTGAAATGGCGGCTGCCTGTCCTGTAAGGTGGGACAAGGGGATATGAGGTAACTGCGCTGGCGTTGTATACTGTCGTGGTGGGCGGTCGAAGACCACGGCGCAATTCTGCATTGGTTAACATTGGGCCCTATGGGTCCCAGGAGCCAATTACAATGTACACCGGCGGTGACGGTATGCACCGCCGCGGACGTGACCGCCATTTTCTGTCTGTTCACTCACTTGATACCTGACCTTCAACAGGAGAGGACCTACACTGCAAGTGCTGCTGTGACCTGTGTCTGGAAGCGACGATGGCTACAGTGTCTGGGGAAAGGGCCCCCGCCTTCACTTAGGAGGAGTTGGGGAAACTATTGGATGAGGTCCTCCCCTAGTACACGCAACTGTACGGTCCTCCAGACAAACAGGTGAGTGCACTGTCAGCATGCTGCATGGGCAATGGCTGCTTTGAGTGGTGTGGATGGAAGATACATGGGCGGGGGCTGAGGCCTGCATGTGTGGATGGGCATGTGCGTCAGGGCATGGTTGGGAACTGGTGGACAATGAGTATGACGGTCCGGATGGGCGAGTAATTTCCTTTCCCCCTGTACCATTCCTCTAGGTCAGCGCCCACCGTAAGAAGGGTATTTGCGTGTCATCGCCAAGGACGTCCAGACCCTCGGGGTCTACCACAGACAGAGCACCCACTGCCGTAAAAGATGGGATGACCTGTGCCGCTGGAGCAAGACGACGGCGGAGGCCCAGCTGGGGATGGCCTCCCAATGTGGAAGGGGTGCCTGTCGCACCATGACCCCCCTGATGTCCCAGATCCTGGCGGTGGCATATCCGGAGTTGGATGGGCGCTTGAGGGCAACACAGCAGCCACAAGGGGGTGAGTACACTCTCATTCAGCCGACTGCGCGCATTACGAGGTGTCTGGGTGGGGGAGGTGGGCAGTGGTTTCCCCTAGGCCAGGGCGAACTTGGTAGGCAAGGTCCCTTGTGAGGCAGGCTATGTGGCACCCCAACCCCACTAGTGGTAAGAGCCATCTACACCTAGTAAGGCTCCTGTGACTTCCAGGTGTGCAGCAATTGGGCTTAGGCCTCGTACCCCATGGTCAGGTGAATTTTCTAGGAACTTTTAGTGCATGGCGTAGTGCAGAGGGCTGCTCCCTGTGTGTTGTGTCCACCAACAGTAGTGGTATTGCATGCACTGAACATGTTTTTCTTCTGTCTCCCCCCCCCCTTTGCGGTCTCCCTGTTCTTGTGTGCAATAGCATCATCAGGCAGGAGCATTGGCCCTGGAACAGGAGGGAGCTGCAACCCACTTGGCCATGGAGGGTGAAGCAACGGAGTCTGAAGCCACCAGTGGGATGGAGGGTGAGGGGAGTTCCACAGCGGGGACAAGAGCAGACACCAGTGACAGCGACTCCTCCTCTAATGAGAGCTCCCTTGCGGTGGCGGGCACCTCTGTGCCCACCGCATCAACAGGTACAGCCGCCAACCCCCCTACCAGCACCGCCCTCCCAGCAGCCCCTCAGCGTGTGCCCCGTGCCCGCTAACCCAGGAGGGTGGGCATCTCCTTCGCCCCAGGCACCTCAGGCCCTGCCCCAGTCAGCCCTGCTGCCCTCAGTGAGGAGGCTTTTGACCTCCTGAGATCCCTCACTGTTGGGCAATCTACCATTTTGAATGCCATCCAGGGTGTTGAGAGGCATTTGCAACAAACAAATGCATACCTGGAGGGCATTCATTCTCGGCAGGTGGCCTAACAGAGAGCATTTCAGGCTCTGACATCAGCACTGATGGCAGCCATTGTCCCTGTGTCCAGCCTCCCCCCTCCAACTTCCTCCACCCAGACCCAATCCCCTGTTCCTCAGCCTATCCCAAGCACACCATCAGACCAGCATGCACACACATCAACACACAAGAGTGGACATGGCAAACATAAGCCCACACATCCCACCGGCACTCACACAAGCACCATACCCATGCAGACACAGCAACATCTACTACCTCCACTGAGTCCCCCTCCTCCACGTCCTCCTCCTCCCTCCCAGTCTCGTCTCCACTCACACCTGCATGCACTACATCCTCAGCCACTACCTCCATCACCAACACGCCCATCACCACACACCGCTCACGTGCAATCACCACCCCACTACCATTCACACATCCCCTGTTTCCTCTCCCAGTGTGTCTGTGAGCCCTCCTCCCAAAGTACACAAACGCAGGCACACACCCACCCTACAGCCATCCACCTCACAACAGCCTCCGGCCCATGCACCTTCACCCAAATTCAGCAGACGTATACCCCCTACAACCACTACCTCTTCCTCCATTCCCAAACCCTCTCCATCTTCCTGCCCCAGTGTGTCTAAAAAACGTTTCCTGGCTAACATTGACCTCTTCCCTTCACCTACCCCCCGTCCTTCCCCTAGGGCCAGGCTTTTCAGGTCCCAGCCCAACACCTCAGCCACCAAATCCCCAGGCACAGTCATGCCAGCAACTGCGGGGTTATCGAGTGCACCACCCAACAGGGCTGCCAGTGTGCCACGTAGCGAGGGCAAAGTCATTCCGCCACCTGCCAAGGTGAAAAAGGTGCCCACATCCCGGAGGGAGAAGCCGAAACTACCAGCCACCAAGGGCTCAGCAAAAACAAAAGGGGATAGTGGCAAGACAACTGCGGCACCATGAAAGGTGGGGAAGGGCCAAAAGCAGAAGAGCAGGTCAGGAGAGGGCATGGTGGCACCGACTGAGGGACCAGTGTCACACCTTCTGTCCACAACCACACCAACCTGTACGGCGGCAAACACCGCTAGCTGCCCCGCCACCACAACCGCCACCTGCACTGCCACCGGGACGTCTACAGCCTCAGCAACAGTCCTCAGTCTCTTCCCCAGTGGGCAGCTGTCCGAGGCTGCAGGAGACGTCCTGCTGTGTCCCTCAGCAGGTGCTGACCCATGAACCGCCGCCACAGACACCGCCACAAGCACCGCCACCGGCCCGCGACGTACTCGGACAGTGGCACCACCGCTGACATGGCTACCATCCCCAGTGGTCAGTCGTCCGAGGCTGGAGGAGAGTTCCTGGACCCGGCGCAGCTTCCATGAGGCATGATTCCATGACTGTTTGCACCTGCAGGTGGAAGGCGAAGCCGTAGCAGTGTGGGGTATGTTGCTGCCTCCATGGCGTATCATGCTACCTGTACCTTGCCAATCTTCTGACACACACACCCAGGTGAGGGAATTGTACCGTCCACACTGCAGGTGGAGCACTCTGGGCACCATGCCCCCTCCAGAACCAGTGGAGAGATACATCCACTACCTCAGTCCTTGGCAGGATGAAGCACTCTGGGCACCAGGCCTCCTCCAGAACCAGTGGAGAGATACATCCACTACCCCAGTCCTTGGCAGGATGAAGCACTCTGGGCACCTGGCCCCCTCAAGAACCAGTGGAGAGATACATCCACTACCTCAGACCTTGGCAGGATGAAGCACTCTGGGCCCCAGGCCCCCTCCAGAACCAGTGGAGAATGACATCCACTACCTCAGTCCTTGGCAGGATGAAGCACTCTGGGCACCAGTCCCCCTCCAGAACCAGTAGAGAATGACATCTAGTTGAGAGACTGTGGCTTTGCACTCCCCAGGATAAAGCAGTGGGCAAACCACCCACTGGAAAGACTTGAGAGACTGTGGCTTTGCACTCCCCAGGATAAAGCAGTGGGCAAACCACCCACTGGAGAGACTTGGGAGACTGTGGCTTTGCACTCCACAGGATACAGCAATGGGCATGGAGCCCCCTCGTGCAGCAGTGGCTTTGTGCATTCATCTGGCTGAGGTGCCCCCCCTCCACCTCCCCCTGAGGTGCCTGTATATTTTCGGTCTGATGCCCCAGCAGTGTTCTCTCTGTTTCCAGTCAGGTATCTAGTGTGGGCTTTGCCCATGCATTTTGGGGCCAGTGGTCCACGGACAGTGATTGGTACACTATCCGGACTTGTGTAGTTGGTGTACATATTTGTATATACTGAATTTTGATTTTTGACTATCAGATTTTTCATGATTACACTGGTTACAATCATTTCCTTTTGTCCTTGCGTTCATCCAGGGGGTGAGGGGGTGTATGTGTAATGTTGCTGCATGTATTTATGTGTATGGTGTTGTGGGTGAGGGTGGGGGTATTGAGTGTTGCGTGTGTGTGTCACTCGCTTTTCCCCCTCCTCTGTGTTGTATGTGCAGTACTCACCGTGGTCGTCGACGGCTTCTGGCCTTCTCCTGATAGAGCAGGAGGAAGAGCAGCATAGGTAACAGGTAGTTATGGCTCCATGGCGTCCTGGTTCCTCGTAGGGTGTCGAGAGGTGAGTGTTTTCCCTTCTGTGTACTGTTTCTGCCGTGCTTTTAATAGCATTGGTTCCACCCCGGAAAAGGTGGCGGATAGGTGTGTTGCAATACTGTGGGCGGTACTTAGTCTTCCACCTGTCTGTTGGCGGTTACCGCCACGGTATTTGTTTCTACTGCCGTGGCGGTCTGAGTGTTAAAGTGGCTGTCTATGTTGGCGGTTTCCGCCATGGTCGTGATTCCATTTTTTTTAATGCCGGCCTGTTGGCGGTATGACTGCCACTTTAACACCGACCGCCAGAGTTGTAATGAGGGCCTATATCTCATTTTGATATAGCATATACAGAGCCAGCTTCCTACATTGGTGGGAGCGTGGGATCTTTGACTTTGCATTTGCTGGACTCCTCAGCCAATACCTGATCACACGACTAAATTCCAAAATTGCCTTTAGAAACTGTTTTTTAAAGTTGGCATATTTTTCTAAATGTTTAAAAGTCCTGTTAGGGCCTTGATTAAGTCCCCTTACCATTTTTTTTTTTAGGTTTAAAAGTTATTGTAAGTTAGAGGTTAGTAACTAGATGTAGTATTTAGTTGCTAAAATTAAGCCTCAACTTTAGTAGCATAATGAGCAGCTCAGGGGATATGGTTGTGGAACTCAACCTCACCCCTTACCTCTATCTAGGGATGGCAGAGTTAAGGTCCCTCTGCAACCTGAAAAATATTAGAACAGGTTCCAACCCTACGAAGGTCAAGCTCCAGAAGCCATTGACAGAGTACACCTGGGACCACCCTGCTGAGGAGGAAGAGCTCCCCTCAGATGGGGAACATGTTAGGGATGAGGAGGATGAACTCCCCCTCCTCACCTAACTAGGGAGATCAGCTGGTGAGATCAGAGTCCCAAGGTCCCTATCTCCAAAGATAGTACTCACAGGACCTGGATCTTCCACAGGGGAGTCCAGCTCCTCTGGGAACATTGAGGGCAGCCTCAATGAAGAGGACCTCCTTTTAGCAAGGATGCCCAAAAAGATTAGCTGTGGAGCAACAACTCCTAGCTATAGAAAGGGGGGGGGGGGAACAGAAATGGGCTTAGCGCCCATTAATGGTGGCAGCAACATAAATAGGGTGAGTGAGAATACTAATATCCTAAAAATACCCAAAGGGTTTGTCTCAAACTACGAAGAAGGTGGTGATATCACCAAATGGTTCACAGCTTTTGAGAGTGCTTGTGCAACCAGAAAGTTAAACATTGTCTCACTGGGGAGCTCTCCTTTGTGAACTGTTAACTGGTAATTGTAGGGATAGACTCCTCACACTCACTGGTACAGATACTGAATCCTATGACCAGATGAAGGCTACCCTGATTGAGGGTTATGATTTACCACTGAGAAGTACAGAATTAGGTTCAGGGGCTCACAAAACCTCGAGTCAGTCCTGGGTTGATTTTGAAGTTTGTGAAAACACTAGATGGTTGGATAACTGGCAGTGTAGTGCATAACTATGGTGGACTTTATATTTTTTTTATGAAAGAATATCTGTTAAGTAACTGCTTCAATGACAAGTTGCATCAATATCTGACAGACCAAGGTCCAATTTCTCCCCAAGAATTGGGAAAGAAGGCAGACCATTGGGTCAAGACTAGGGTGACCAAGACTTCCACAGGGGGTGACCAAAAGAAAAGGGTCACAAAGCCTCCCCAGGGGAAGGGTGGTAAGACACCTAAGGACAAAAACAAAGAGTCTTTACAAGGGCCTCAAAACCCTGCACAAGAGGGTGGGCTCTGAGCCTCTTCGCAATCCACAAGTGGCTACAAGAGTAAAAACATTGATACCAAGAAAGTGTGGTGTCACACCATGTAGACAGCATGGACACCAAAATGGAGACAAGGCGTGTCCCAAAATGAATCCCTCTAGCACTGCTCCAGTTAGTGCTGGCATAGCCAGTCTCCAGGTGGGATCAACAGTGTGCCCAGAGCAAATCAGGGTCCACACAGCAACTACTCTAGTCTCAGAGTTTGGGGTAGATATAGCCACACTTGCTGCATGGCTACCTAACATGCACAAATATAGGCAGCAGCTCTTAATTAATGGGACAATAGTAGAAGCCATGACGGATACAGGTGCCAGTCACCATGGTGATAGAAAAAATGGTTTCCCCAGGAGAGTATCTGGATGGACAAACTTATCCAGTCACCAATGCTGACAATGTAACAAAGGTTCATCCCATGGCTATGGTGACTTTAGAATGGGGAGGGGTTACTGGCCTGAAACAGGTGGTGTGCTCTTCTGCAATCCCAGTGGAATGCTTGCTAGGGAATGATTTGGAGTCCTCAGCTTGGGATGAGGTAGCGCTCAAGACCCATACAGCTAAGCTGGGAATCCCTGAACCGGTGTGTGTGAAAACAAGAACACAAAGCAGAGCACAGGGTGAAAAAGGAGTGTTGGAGCCTGGAATAATGGCCAAACCTTCCATGAGAAAAAGCAAGAGTACTGGGGGATCAGCCACTGAAGAAAACTCAAAACAAGACCTCTCCTCCCAGGAAGAAGTCTTATCCCCTGATGGAACTGAGCTCATGGAGCTCAAGCCTTACCAGGTAGAGCTCTTGGACCCAGGGGCACACTCAAGGGGACAGCTGTGCAGGGACAAAAGACTTGTCCCACTCTTGAAGGCCTGAGGCAGCAAGCTGCTGCACAGGGAAAGGGAGATATCAGTGGCTCCCACAGGGTCTACTAGGAAGATGGACTCCTTTGCATTGAGGCCAGAGACTCCAAACCTGGTGCTACCAGGAGAGTGGTAAGGCCTCAGCAGTTTAGGGAGTTTATCCTAGCTGGGCATTGGGACAAACAAAAACATGTAGTAGGCTTGTCAACCACTTCTATTGGCCCAATATGTCCCTGAAGGTGGAGGAGTTTTGTAGCTCCTGTGTCACCCGTCAAGCCAGTCAAGCCAGGCAAGACAGCTGGTCACCCAAAAGTCCCGCTCATTCCACTTCCTGTGGTGGGGTTACCTTTGAAAGGGTTGATGTGGACATTGAGGGTCCACTTGTGCCACCCACAGTCTCAGTGAACCAGTACCTACTGCTAGCAGTTGATCATGCTACCAGAATCCCTGAAGCAATTCCACCTAGGTCTACTACAGCTCCTGCAGTAGCCAGGGCCCTGATTGGTATCTTTACCAGAGTGGGTTTTCCTAAGGAGGTGGTTTCTGATAAATGTACAAACTTCATGTCAGCTTGCCTGAAACACATGTGGAATGAGTGTGAGGTGACTTTCAAATTCACCAACCCATACCATCCACAGACCAATGGACTTGTTGAAAGGTTCAACAAGACATTGAAGGGTATGATCATGGGACTCCCTGAAAAACTCAAGAGGAGATGGGATGTCCTCCTGCCATGCCTGCTTTTTGCTTACAGAGCAGGGTTGTCCTCCTTTGAACTTCTGTTTGGGTACCCTGTAAGGGGAGCACTTGCACTTGTTAAAGAAGGCTGGAAGAGACCTCTCAATGGGCCTAAACAAGATGCAGTGGACTATGTGCTTGGCTGCCACTCTAGGATGACTGAGTACATGGAAAAGGCATATAAAAAACTTGAGGCCAGCCAACAGCTCCAGAAGCTGTGGTATGGCCAAAATGCTGCACTGGTAGAATTCACACCAGGGCAGCTCCCGGGGCACTTCAGGACAGGAGGAGTGGCCCTTACCCAATCCTGGAGAAAAAGTGTGAGGTCATCTATCAGGTGGATCTGGGCACTAGCAGGACACCAAAAAGGGTGAATCATGTTAACCGCCTGCCACTCTATAATGATAGGGAAGCCATAACCATGCTGATGGTTACTGATGAGGATCAGGAAGCAGAGAGTAAACCTCTCCCTGACCTCCTCTAACTGACCCTAAGGATGTGTCAGTGGATGGAGTTGTCTGTTCAGACACTGTGTCTGCTCAACAGCAAACTGACTGCAGGCAAATCCTACAGCAGTATGCTGGGCTCTTCTCTTCTCTTTGACCCCTGGACAGACACACCTGTGTACCCATGATGTGGACACTTGAGACAGTTTACTTGTCAAAGCGAAAATATACAGACAGTCTGAACAAATCAAAGTAAACATCAAAGTGGAAGTCCACATGATGCTGTAATTAGGGGTAATTGAGGACTCTAACAGTCCCTGGGCTAGCCCAATGGTCTTAGTACCCAAACCTCACACCAAAGATAGCAAGAGAAAAATGAGGTTCTGTTTGGACTATTGAGGTCTCACATCTGTCACTAAGACAGGTGCACACCCTATACCCAGAGCAGACGCATCAATTGACAAGTTAAGTGCAGCCAAATTCTTAAGTACCTCTGACTTAACTGCAGGGTACTGGCAAATAAGGATTGAAGTGAATCCTAGTTTGTTTTAATGGGATAACAGGAGTTTGCTTAGCCTTTGGCTTGCAGACTTGTGTCCCCGTCACCTAGTGACTTTTAACCTACTTAGCTTGCTCTGTCTTAGCCCATTTAATTATTTAATTCTTCCAAGATTGTTCCCTTGTTTATAGTTAGGCCAGTTGTTACAATTTGCATTATCAGTGCCACCACATTAAGGCGTCAAGATCAAGTGACAAAGACAAACAAACAGTAGGTGTTCACACTTAGGGACTTTCCCTCTCCATGCTTTCGAGGGAATTGTTTATATTAATTGCCGCCCCAACCATGACTGTTATCTATTGTTTGGGAACACACCTACGTCAGGGGTCCAAGTAGATCTGTATAAATACATCACACTTTAGACAGATAATCAGAGGGATTCCGACCAGAGGGCATCGCCGCCATCGCTGATATCGATGCTGCACGTCGTCCTGGTGCTGACTCAATCTTCGTGTCCCTGCGGAGTCTGAGATAGAGACCTCATTCCAAGGTACCGAGGGTTGGGGGCTCCTCTCATGGACATGGCATTGGCAGATTAGGTTTAACATACCCAGCTCTCCTTTAGGTAGGAGGTTAGTCCTATAATGATAGGGTATTAGGACATATTACACACTTTGGGGGCCATTCCGACCCTGGCGGTCCATGACCGCCAGGGCCGGGGACCGCGGAAGCACCGCCAACAGGCTGGCGGTGCTTCCAGGGCTATTCTGACCGCGGCAGTAAAGCCGCGGTCAGAAAAGGGGAACCGGCGGTTTCCCGCCGGTTTTCCCCTGGTCCAGGGAATCCTCCATGGCGGCGCTGCTTCCAGCGCCGCCATGGTGATTCCGACCCCCTTCCCGCCACCCTGTTTCTGGCGGTTTTCACTGCCAGAACCAGGATGGCGGGAACGGGTGTCGTGGGGCCCCTGGGGGCCCCTGCACTGCCCATGCCACTGGCATGGGCAGTGCAGGGGCCCCCTAACAGGGCCCCACAAAGATTTTCACTGTCTGCTTAGCAGACAGTGAAAATCGCGACCAGTGCCACTGCACCCGTCGCACCCCTGCAACTCCGCCGGCTCCATTCGGAGCCGGCTTCCTCGTTGCAGGGGCTTTCCTGCTGGGCCGGCGGCCGGCCTTTTGGCGGTCGCCCGCCGGCCCAGCGGGAAAGTTGGAATGGCCGCCGCGGTCTTTTGACCGCAGGGCGGTCATTCGGCGGTGACCGCATGGCGGTCAGAATAACCGCCTTTATGTCTTTTCATGTTATTGCAAGATGATGGGGGTCTTTGTAATAATGACTCTTGTCTTTACAATTCTGTTTCTTCCACTGTTAATTATTACCCTAATCATTGCAGCCCATGCAACTTATCGCAAATTGCAGTTGTGTTAAAGAAAAACCATTGAAATTTCACTGCATCTTCGTTATTGCCTGTGTTTGGATGACACATGATATATCTGTGAGAAAGGGGTAATCTCCGTTTAACCACGACACTCCCTGAGATGTCATGCTCTCGAGTCTATGCGTAAAGGCTGCCACAAATCACCTTTTACTATTTGGATTTGGTGCTAGTGAGCCGGAAGGGTTGGGACGACAGCTGCAACTTGTTGTAGGATAGGCATAGTCGCCTACAAACATAAGTACTGTCATCCATAAACCAGCAGTCTTGCCTAGAGCAAGAGTCCAAACTACGACATGGCGCCACCAATGATGGTCTTTAGGCACTAATTTACGGACACCCTGATTATCACTGTCTCACAGACAACAAGTACCC
The DNA here is from genome assembly GCF_031143425.1 of Pleurodeles waltl. Taxonomy (NCBI): domain Eukaryota; kingdom Metazoa; phylum Chordata; class Amphibia; order Caudata; family Salamandridae; genus Pleurodeles; species Pleurodeles waltl. The sequence continues at coordinate 251,716,460 of NC_090450.1, forward strand.
TAAGTGCCATTAAACGGAGACGCCCGTGGTCTTTGGGAAGATCCTCCTCAGTAGAAAAGGTAACACCTGATTAGGCTGTAGGTTGTTCGAGCTCGAACTCATAAAAGGACGTTACTCCCCATTTGGTGTTCCGTTTCTTTAAACAAATATGTCTAATGCCATAGAAATTCCTGAGAATGCTAGACAAGCATTAACACAACACTTACTAGCGCATGGCCTTACACCAGAGGGCGGGAATGTTACCCTTATAATAGAAGCTAATGAAGCATTCCAAACAGAAACATTTTACTTTTGGGTCACCTTTCCTGAGGTGGACCAGAGAACACATACATTTCACACATACAAAATTGCAAACGTACCTCAACGGTACCAAGCATACCAGTATTATGAAATATTGCTCACATACCATAAGCATCAGAACTGGTTTGAAGGCGCCCTACCACATGTAATACAAAGAGTGAGACTAGGTCCTTTAAATAATGATGGAACAACATGGCCTATCTTTCCCACATACACACCTCACCCAGGCATACCAAATATGCAAATAGCAGATTTGCGAAATATATATAATGAGTTCGTTACACTTTACAGACGACTAGTCCAGTTCATGCGAACTTTGAACACAACACCAGCGCGTCCAGCTCCACCAGCATCGGATGGATACCAATTGGCTACTGGGATTAATCCACAAACAGTGCATACTATCATGGGTAAAATACCCACAGAACAAGAGAAAATACCGTTCTGGATAGCCCAGAAAACAAACCCGCTGAAAACTGTGTTTCCCCTTACGGGACCACAGGAAAAACATAGGGGGTCATCCGCCAAGCGGGAACTGCCAGAAGACCGTACCGCGGTCAAAAGACCGCAGCGGTCATTCTGAGTTTCCCGCTGGGCTGGCAGGAGTGGAAAGGGTGCGACGGGTGCAGTTGCACCCGTCGCGATTTTCAGTGTCTGCTATGCAGACACTGAAAATCTTTGTGGGGCCCTGTTAGGGGGTCCCTGCAGTGCCCATGCCATTGGCATGGGCACTGCAGGGGCCCCCAGGGGCCCCACGACACCCGTTCCCACCAGCCAGGTTCTGGCGGTCACAACCGCCAGAACCAGGCTGGCGGGAAGGGGGTTGGAATCCCCATGGCGGCGCTGCAGGAGGATTCTTCAGGCCAGGGGAAAACCGGTGGGAAACCGCTGGTTTCCCTTTTCTGACCGCGGCTTTACCGCCGCGGTCAGAATTGGCCTGGATGCACCGCAAGCCTGTTGGCGGTGCATCCGCGGTCCCCGGCCCTGGCGGTCTATGACCGCCAGGGTCGGAATGACCCCCATAGACTTCTCACAATGTGCTTGCCCTTCGGGATGGTTCCCTCGGTGGATGACTGCGCCACATGGGGTACAGTCTTCGCGCGCCACATGGGGTACAGTCTTCGCTGCTATATATACTACCACACATGGGCCCATATTTATACTTTTTGACGCAAAACTGCGCTAACGCAGTTTTGCGCCAAAAAAATTAGCGCCGGCTAACGCCATTCTGAAGCACCATGCGGGCGCCGTATTTATTGAATGGCGTTTTCCGGCGTTAGCCGACCGGCGCTGCCTGGTGAGGGTGAAAAAAAAACACGTACACCAGGCAGCGTCGGCGTAGGGAAAAATGGCGTTTGGGCGTCTAAAAATGGGGCAAGTCAGGCTGAGGCAAAAAAAAACGTCTTAACCCGATTTGCGCCATTTTTTTTTACGACGCCCATCCCCCATTGAAATGACTCCTGTCTTAGCAAAGACAGGAGTCATGCTCCCTTGCCCAATGGCCATGCCCAGGGGACTTCTGTCCCCTGGGCATGTTCATTGGGCATAGTGGCATGTAGGGGGGCACAAATCAGGCCCCCCTATGCCACAAAAAAAAATAAAAAAAAATACTTACCTGGACTTACCTTAATGTCCCTGGGGTGGGTCCCTCCATCCTTGGGTGTCCTCCTGGGGTGGGCAAGGGTGGCAGGGGGTGTCCCTGGGGGCAGGGGAGGGCACCTCTGGGCTCATTCTGAGCCCACAGGTCCCTTAACGCCTGCCCTGACCCAGGCGCTAAAATCCGGTGCAAATGCGGGTTTTTTAGACCCGCCCACTCCCGGGCGTCATTTTTGCCCGGGAGTATAAATCCGACGCAATAGCATCGCAGTCATTTTTTAAGACGGGAACGCCTACCTTGCATATCATTAACGCAAGGAAGGTGTTCACGCAAAAAAATTACGCTAATTCCAGGAACTTTGGCGCTAGACGCGTCTAACGCCAAAGTATAAATATGGAGTTAGTTTTGCGTCGAATTTGCGTCGAAAAAAACGACGCAAATTCGGCGCAAAAGGAGTATAAATATGCCCCATGGTACCCCGACACTTGCCAATTGACCGGAAGTGTTAAAACAAATACAGAATGAGCACGGGGCTGCACCAGCCTTAGATTTGGGGATGAAGTTAATGCGTAACTTTGATGCAGTTTCCCCAATAATACAGAGTAACATTAAAGGGGAAGCGGTAGCACTGGCTATACACCAGCGTCTCCGAGAAACTCCACATTTGGAACAGGAGAGACAGCTACCGAAAATAATTTCCGACACCAATACTAGTATAGGGCAGGATAGTTTGGGAGCCAAACCAAAGAAGTTGGAATTACAAAGTACCACCCTTATGGAAGGTACGAAGCAGGCACAAGAGAGCTCTAAAAAGCACTGGGAAAAACAAAAAGAATTTAAGGATAGACGAAATAAGAGAGCTGATTCTCCACACCCGGACAACTCCGAAAGGAGATACAATCTCAGAAATAGGGAAAATATAAAAACTCCTGACAGATATACTGATTCACGTCTCTCTTTCAGGATGCACCGGATAGACGTAGCGAGAGAGGGGGCCGTCCTGATCGATGTCCTGAATTCGTGGAACAAAACACAGTCTACAGTCAAAAAAGAAGAAAAGACTCCTCAGCAAAAGCCACAGTTTAAAAAGAAAAATGTGGCAGCACTGTCAGCTAAAAATGGCAGTACAGTTGAGAACATTGTTGAGGAACAAGACGTGGGCAGTGACACTGTTAGACAGCGCAGCAGAGGCCACGATATGTCGCCGGAGTCTGAAAGATCATCTGGATGGAACAGCAACTAGCGATTTTATTGCAGTTGAGACTGCGGACGGCCGCATTCTCCCACCTGACAGGATTTATGATTTAAAAATTCAAATAGATGGAGACGTGGAGCGCACCATTGGTGTGATATTTTGGGATTAACTTACTAGTGATATCCTATTGGCTGAAAGAGACTGTCCACCTGAGCATGTCCGTAAGCTGCCACATAGGGAAGATGTAATTTTGCCTTCTTTCTCTAATCTTATCCCAGAAGCAGAAAAACAAGCATATACTGTTGAATGGGCTTTAGCGCAGGCACCTGCATTATACCGCAATCATGTAGGTTGAGACAAGGACTCTCCTTGACATGGAATTCCTATTACGTCTGCACCCCAACCTCAGCCACAATACCCTGTTAAACATGAGGCAAAAGCTCTGGTGAGGGAGATTCTCACTCAGCTCGAGTACCAGGGAGTAATTGAGCCCTGTACATCTGCAATGAATAACCCGTTATTCCCCTTTGCAAAGCCATACCATTCCTACAGAATAGTCATAGATTACAGACATTTAAATAGTCATACACGTACATATGCTATACAAAACTCACATAGCACAGCACTAATAAACAATATAGTGCGTAAAAAATATAAAACAACGTTAGATATTTCTAATGGGTTTTTCTGCCAGAACTTAGCACATGAAAGTCGGGACCTGAGTGCATTCTCATTTGACTCACAAAAACGCTTTTGTCGTTTACCCCAAGGCTACAAAAATAGCCCAGGGCTATTTTCAGCCCATGTAACATCAATATTACATGATATTGATGCAGAGGTGTTATCCTACGTGGATGAAATATATCTCACTGACGACGACCTCACATTCATCTTGTAAGGGTCGATCTGATCATTTTGGGATTTGCAGACCTCGGTTACAAATTCAACTTTAAGAAAAGTAAGATTGCCTTTCTCAGTGTATTGTTCCTGGGATACGAGCTATCGAATGAGGGGAAGAGCCTGGCCCGCACTTTTTAGAGAAATGTGCACAATTGCACCCTCCTAACACTCTCAAGAACCTACAGTCATTACTAGGTTTCTTCAACTTTGGCAGAACATATATTTCAGACTATGCACAGTGTATCAAGCCACTTTATGACTTGGTACAGCCACACTTTTCTAGCAGACACTGGACAGTTGAACATACACGCATCCATAGGGAAGTGCAACAGGACATGCTAGAAGCTAAACACTTGCACACACGTGGCAATAAAAAAAATTTGGTCATCAGAATAATTGCTGGTGCCATTGGATTTACTTATGTCACCTTCAATGAAGGCGACACAGTACCCATAGCATATAAATCACATTTATACTGAAATGCAGAACAACATTTTGCACCTACAGAAAAGATTCTGAGTGCAGTTCAAATGGCTGTCATAAAGGAGAGGCCACTTGCCCAAGGGAAACGCATTATTGCCGTCACCCCGGTGCCGGCCTTAGAGGCTGTCACAAAAGCAAGAGTTCCCAACGCTAAAGCATTACATCCATGATGGATTCAGTGGGCAACGTCTCTGACCACCACTGATGTTGATTACATCTTTGATCCAAAACTTCAGACACAAGAGTTTCTCCAGTATGAACAGGAGTACCCCGCTCCTCTAAATATCTTGCACCTAGACAGATACCATACTGTCATATACACTGATGGTTCAGCACAACCAGCTGTAGGTACCAAACATCAATACAAAGCCACTTGTGCAGCTGTGAGTGATGTGATGGAAGATGGAGTCTTCCACCCTCACAACACCTACACGCAGACCTTAGAGGACTGCACAGCTCAGTTGGCTGAACTTAAAGCTCCTATATTAGCGCTAGAACACACAGAGCCAGGATGCCTGACTTTAATAGTATGTGACACATACTACTGCATCCAGTCATACAATAATTATCTTAATCATTGGAAGCTGAACGGGTTTAGAGATTCCAAAGGGAACACCATAAAACACAAAACATTGTGGGGGAGGGTGGCTGATCTGAAGGATAAGCTACTGTGTGTCCATGTAGTACATACATTGGGCCATCAATGTGTAGGAGTGCACGTTACTGGCAACACTTTGGCTGATGAAGCAGCCAAATCTGCAGTAGCTACAGCTTCCTTGGTTGCAGTAACTCGTTCAGAAACGAGACTGGATAATGAAATACTGACTGCCGTGAAAGCTTCACCTGAAGGCAAGCCCCTCCCGACAGGATACCCTACAAATTATTCTTACCACATCAGTGCACAGAATGTTGCCTATGCAACAATTCCTGGGGTTGGAGATCGAGTGATCCCCAACGAAGACCAGAGATTAGATCTAGTAAAAGCAGCACATGAGGGTGTCGCTTCTGCACATGCTGGTATTTCGGCCACAATAACACTCTTACAGAAACGCTTCTGGTGGCCTGGTCTATGCAGACGGACAAAAAGGTACTTCCTTGATTGTGACATTTGCCAGCAAATAAAGGGCTCCAATATCAAACGCCCACCACAGACATCCCTCTTAGTGTCCAGCAGACCACTACAATGTGTGTACCTGGACCATTGCGGTCCACTTCAGCATGATGGTGCGTACAAATACATTTTAGTTGCTGTAGATTCTTGTTCTAGATTCCTGTGGGTATGGCCGCAGCGGTAGGCTGATACTCAAACTGTTATAAAAGACTTGCTGATCTTCATCGGTACATATGCGGTTGCAGCATTCCATTAATACCAGGGTCCTGCATTTGCCTCTAAGGCATTCAGGGACACCACGGGGACGATGGGTGTTGAACTCCATTACTCCTCACCATACCATCCTGAGGGAAATTTGGTCGTGGAGAGTCAGAACTGTGATCTAAAGCAGTCCTTAACAGCTCGAGTAGAAGGTTCAGGCCGCAGTTGGCTTCATCACCTACATGGGGTCCAGAGAGCACTGAATAATCTGCCAAGACGCTCCTTGGGGGGACGCACTCCTTATGAGGTTCTCTTTGGAATACCTATGTATGTCCCAGATCTTGATGGCTCTGGTTTGGTGGCAGCAGAAACACCATTTGACATAAATGAACATCTCACTGTCTTACAGGAGCTTCAGCAATTCGTGATGATAAATCATCTACCAGTGGTGCCACCTTAGGAATAAGGGATTTAGCAAAAACTTTGACTGTCTGGATTCCTAAAGCTGGGGATCTGGTTTGTGAGAAGATTGCTGTGAAGAAGGAATTCGGTCCATCAAACAGAGCTCCTGTTCCGGTCTTGGGAATTCAAGGTACCACAACTGTCATCTTACCACCACTGTCTGGTTCCAGAATGAACAGATTAATTTCCATTGATGACATCAAACTACACCATGTGGCCGATCCTTCATAGCAGACCAAAAGGTCCCTTAGGTGGTTCCCAATCCCCTCTCACTACCCAACAGGACATACCTCTACGTAGTAGAATGAACAACACTACTACGGACTATGCAACAATATCCAACGCTGTCACAGAGACCTCCTCGACCATGGGGAGGGGGGAAAACAAACTCTTGCTAGTTCCAGTTACCACTTCAATGACAACACCTGTCCAAGATTTGGCTGTTTTCTACACGAACACTACACAGACTGATGACACCGTCTACCATGAGCCTCCACCCGAAGTGGACCACTGTATAAGTAATACACCGGCTCCAGTATTTGCAGAGACTGCCTCTGGCTATTTCATAGACATTGATGATTTTTCCTCAGACTCATCCACTATTGTGATTGACAATGTTTCGAAAACACGTAAGCTGTATCAGTGGCTTAAAAAGAACTATTTATTCTACCCATGGAACTAATTATGGTTCTGTTTGACATTTTCTGCATTTTTTGGGTGGGTTGGTTTTGTGACTGTTTTCTTTTTGCTCATAAATGGTCATTACATTCCTGAACGCTCCTCTGTAGAGCCTGTGGATGAAGTCTTAACTTCATATCATTCCTCACATAAGGTCCGAAGAGACTTATCCCTTGTGAACATTTCAGCAATACCAATTTCTGATGGGATTCGGTGGGACAATGTTCCCTTTGATATATATGGGCCTACTGAGGTCATTCAAATTCCATATGTGTTCAAAATATCTATGAGAGATGTGGTTACACCCGATGATTGGGATGTCCAAACAGTTGATTCTATGCTACCTGAAATATACTATTCCGTATTGAAAGTGATGATGTATATGAAAGTACAATAAGTGATGGTGAAATGTTCTGTTATAACAATTGGGGACATTCCTACCTACACCGTGCCACTAGACACAGGGCAGTATTGAACTATACACAGTGGGAACACTGTTCAACACCACCAGTGGGGAGCCCAAAACACTATACAGATATATTTACATATTTCACTGGGCATGACACGAAAAATGCGGAGTCATACTATTTTAAGTTACCTCCGTCACAAATTAGGAAAATTTTGCTAACTAACACGAAACTGGTTTATTCAGAACCCTTTGTTTCCCGGCTTGCAGTTGAAGGTTACGAATACTGAAAGAGCACTATTGACTTAAAAAGTGTCTGGGGAACACAAGATTGGCAAATACAGGGTAAGGAAGCTTTATTTCAAGCATGCCTGATTCCTGTGCAAATTCTTTTTTTTTAATGACTCGATTCAACAGACATCCTGTCTGGGGTTAGCAAAAATTAAAGACATGAACACGCCCAGTATCCCCACACCGGCGTGGTTTAATGCTTGGCAATATTTCCTTCATATCACTGAGGAAAGGCTAGATGCAATGGTTAAGGCTGGTACCTATAATTCTTCACTTTACAGTCCCGGCGGGTGGTTAATATGGCCAACTGACACCAATAGATGTCAAGCACGTTTTTTGAACTTTTCAGGGGGTTTTACAAATAACAGGCCAGACCCTCACTTTGTATCGGGTCAACACACAGGTATAGTTACAACATACAATGTGGGTAAACTGTGCCAACAATGGGTACAGACGAACACGTTAGCTGCAGTTAAAAGACATCTTAACACTCTTTCTGAAGATATAGACTTGCAGGATTTTCTGCTAGGTCCTAGGAAACAGCGATGTATAATTAGATCTGGAAACTTTCACAGATAGAAGCTGCTGCACGTTTAAGGCAATTAGATAAGGAAAACTTAGAGAAGGCTTTAGCAGTTGTCGACAACGGCATGAACACTCTGTCTAACAGGATTTATTCACTATCCAACATTGTGTCGTCTGCTATTGATATCATTCAGACAGACATGTCCCGTTTATATCATGGACAAACTCAGCTGCATTTCATCATGCAGCTAGGTTGGACATTACAGACACTGAAAAATGGCCGCATTCCATGGAAGTATATAACGGTAGTGAATTGTTCACTGCTTTTAATCTTTCCAGGGAACAGCAGACAATGGCTAAAAGGGAAGCTAGTTTCACCATGCTTCACATTGAAAAATTAGATAAGTTGCCCTTCATGGTAGCAGAGAGTCCTTCAACAATTTGGCTCTTACATGGCATAATTAATTTGCCCATTTCGACCTTTTGTTTTTCGAATTGCTTGAAACATCTTGCAGTGGGTAGGTTCGAGCAACTAGGCGATAGCTATATTAAGGAAGAGTGGGAGCTGCCCTTTGATTTTAAATGTTTGAACGGCGAAACAGAGGTTTTTCTAAGCGAATGTGAGACTACTGTTAGTCATTCAATGATATGTAAGCAGGTGTCCCTTCACGGTCTTTGCAATGCAGGGGTCGCAAACTTGGCCTGTTTTCTGAAGGGTACTCCCGTCCCTTTGATTTGACCGGTATTTCATGTACTTTCCAATGGAAGTTATGTGGTACTGAGCGAAAGTCGGTCTCGAAGATTGCTACGTGTTGCTGACGTGTTTTATTCTCCACCCACACGAGATATAAAAGTATCTGACATGTGGCCCCACATAGATACTATTAATGTAATTTATGACAATCTGAGCAGACTAAAGGCGCTATTGTTTCAAAAACAGGTCGCGTTGACATCCGCTAGAGAGACGTATGCTCTCCAGATAGCGAGATCATCAGCCGAGATACAATCCCTATTAAATACCAACTTCCCCAAGCACTTTGGAGAACTGGTATCCAGAATATTCAATGCTTCAAGCACTGATGGGGTTGTCCATTTCTTTAAGGCTGTCTGGTCTGGATTCGTGTCCATCTTCTAGACTGTTTTCGGAGTTATCCCATCAGCCATCCATTCACTCTTTTCAAGCGTGTTTGGCAGTTTTCCGATTATTTTGGCATTGATTGGCGGACTACTACTGCTATTTCTTCTGATTGGCAGTGGTTGTTTCTTTCCAGCTACTCAGAGCAATGGAGCTGCTCCCACCAAGTCAACTGTGCCGTGAACGCATGGTTCGGATCTTCGATGCCTCCTTAATGGTGGAATTGGGGTGTGATTGGTCGTTGTCATTTCGGACACTTCTCTGGTGCGTACAACCCGTTTTCCGCTGCGTGTGCTGTCTCTTCGAACACCTGCCTATGGTGTGTCTTGCTGTTGCACCGATATCTCCTGTGGACCAAGAACTGCTGATGACCCCAATGAGGGTTCATTCACAGTCGTGCCCCTTGAGACTAAGGCTGCTCCGCGAGGCCACTTATGAGCCTTCAGTTCTAATATCTACTATGGACAATGGCACTGCTGCAGGTGGACCTGCACAAGAGACTGACACACACTACTGCTCTGTGGATCCGTTTGCCTGCCCGGTGATCGATCTAACATCTGACGATGTGATGTAGGAGGCTGGCCTGGCTTATAGTGGGTACCTGATAGTACTTACACGTTGTGCCAGGTCCAGTTATCCCTTATTAGTAGATTAGTAGTGTTCTAGCAGCTTAGGTGATAGAGGTAGCTATATCAGATCAGCTTAGGCTTAACTAGGAGACATACAAAGCTTCTACTATACCTCTTATATCATATAGCACTAGATCATAAGAAACACAATACTCAGAGTTACTAAAAATAAAGGTACTTTATTTTAGTGACAATATGCCAAAAGTATCTCAGAGGATATACTCCCTTAGGAGGTAAGTAAAATACACAAAATATACACACAAACCAAAATCAGGTAAGTAAAACACTTAGAAAAGTAGTGAAACACTGTAGAACACAATAGAATGCAATAGGAAGCAATAGGCCTAGGGGCAACACAAACCATATACTCCAAAAGTGGAATGAGAACCACAAATGGACCCCAGGCCTAGTGTAGTGTGTAGAGGGTCGCTAGGAGTGTAAGAAAACACTAAGGGTGTCCAAGATTCCCCACCCCAAGACCCTGAAAAGTAGGAGTAAAGTTACCCTACTACCCCAGAAAGACAGTAAAGTCGAGATATGGGATTCTGCAAAGACAACAACTGACTGCAAAGCACTGAAGACGGATTCCTGGACCTGAGGACCTGTAAAGGAAGGTGACCAAGTCCAAGAGTCACGCAAGTGTCCGGGGGGTAGGAGCCCACTAAACCCCGGTGAAGGTGCAAAAGGGCTGCCTCCGGGTGGAAGAAGCAGAAGATTCTGCAACAACGGAAGGTGCCAGGAACTTCTCCTTTGGTCAGAAGATGGCCTACAGCGTGCTGGAGGATGCAGCATTGTTTCCACGCTGAAAGACCGCAAACAAGCCTTGCTAGCTGCAAGAGTTGCAGTTGAAGATAATGGGTGCTGCCAGGGCCCAGGAAGGACCAGGAGGTTGCACCTTGGAGGAGGAGACAGAAGGGGGCGTGCAGCAACAGAGAGAGCACATGCAGAAGCAGGCAGCACCCGCAGAAGCACTTGAACAGGTGTTCAAGAAATCTGAGCGCGGCGATTGTCTCAGCACAACAAAAGAGGGTCCCACGAGGTCGGAGTTCAACTCAACAAGTTGGGCAATGCAGGACGGAGTGCTGGGGACCTGGGCTGTGCTGTGCATGAAGGAAGTCTTGCAAAAGTGCACAGAAGCCCTAGCAGCTGCAGAATACGCAGTACACAGGATTACTGTCTGGCGTGGGGAGGCAAGGACTTACCTCCACCAAATTTGGACAGAAGGACCACTGGACTTTCGGGGTCACTTGGATCCAGATCCTGTGTTCCAGGGACCAAAGTCGTCAAGATGAGAGGGGACCCAAAGGACCAGTGATGCAGAAGTTTGGTGCCTGCGTTAGCAGGGGAAAGGTTCCGTTGACCCACTGAGATTTCTTCTTGGCTTCCAGTGCATGGTGAAGGCAGACAGCCCTCAGAGCAAGCACCACCAGGAAACAGTCGAGAAAGCCGGCAGGATTAGGCGCTACAATGTTGCTGGTAGTCTTCTTGCTACTTTTTTGTGGTTTTGCAGGCGTCCTGGAGCAGTCAGCGGTTGATCCTTGGCAGAAGTCGACGAGGAACTCTTCATTCGTTATCTGAAGAGGAACCCACAGGAGACCTAACAAGGTAAGAGCCTTTCAGGAGGGGTCTCTGACATCACCTGCAGGCACTGGCCACCTAGAGGCCTCCATTGTGCCCTCACACCTCTGCATTCAAGATGGCAAGGGTCTGGGACACACTGGAGGAGCTCTGGACACCACCTCTGGGGTGGTGATGGACAGGGGAGTAGTCACTCCCCTTTCCTTTGTCCAGTTTCGTGCCAGAGCAGGGGCTGGGGGATCCCTGAACCAGTGTAGACTGGTGTTAGAAATGGGGTATTTGGTTGACAGTCAGGTTACCCCCTATTCAAGCAAGGACCCTCACTCTAGTCAGGGTAAAGGAGAATCATCCTCAGCTAACCCCTGCTTACCCCCTTGTAGCTTGGCAGAGCAGTAGGCTTAACTTCAGAGTGCTAGGTGTAAAGTATTTGTACCAACCCACACAGTAACTTAATGAAAACACTACAAAATGACACAACACCAGTTTAGAAAAATAGGAAATATGTATCTAAACAAAACAAGACCAAACCGACAAACATCCGGCATACACCAGTCAAGTTATGAATTTTTAAAGATTAAACTCAAAAATATATTGCTTAGAAACACAAAATGCTCCGATGAGGTGTTAACCCGGCATCGTGACGGAGTCGTTCCCAACAAGCCAACACCAGCGGCACCGGACACGGAGTCGCATAGACCCCCAAGTACAGTACATTGGTGAAGAAATGAAAAAGAGCCGATGCGCGAAGTAGGGGATCGCGGCGTCTGTGCGAAACGTTGAATCCGCGCACTTCGAGCGGCGTCGGTCACAACGTGATGCAGCGACTTCCACGGAGTTACGGACTTCGGTGGGGATGCAGCAATGCCGGGCTTGCGAAGGTCGTCGCGTTCCAGCGAAGATCACAGAAAACCCTACTATGACAGGGCTGATCGGCACCACTTGTCAGAGCAGGAGTCTCTCCAGAGACTCCAGGTGCTGGCAGAGAGAAGTCCTTGCTTTCCCTGAGACTTCAAACAAGAGGAGGCAAGCTCTAAATCAAGGCCTTGGAGATTTCTTCACAAGATGGAAGGCACACAAAGTCCAGACTTTGCCCTCTTACTCTGGCAGATGCAGCAACTGCAGGATAGCTCCACAAAGCACAGTCACAGACAGGGCACCACTTCTCCTCAGCTCTTCTCCAGGCAGAGGTTCCTCTTGATGTCCAGAAGTGATCTAAAGTCTGTGGTTTTGGGTGCCCTTCTTATACCCAATTTCTCCTTTAAAGTAGACCTACTTCAAAGTAAAGTCTCTTTTGAATGTGAAATCCTGCCTTTCCCAGGCCAGGCCCCAGACACTCAACAGGGGGTCAGAGACGGCATTGTGTGAGGACAGGCACAGCCCTTTCAGGTGTAAGTGACCACTCCTCACCTCCCTCCTAGCACAAATGGCTCATCAGGAAATGCAGACTACACCCCCAGCTCCTTTTGTGTCACTGTCTAGTGTGAGGTGCAACTAGGCCAACTGTCAAACTGACCCAGACAGGGAATCCACAAACAGGCAGAGTCACAGAAATGGTATACGCAAGAAAATGCTCTCTTTCTAAAAGTGCCATTTTCAAACACACAATCTTAAAATCAACTTTACTAAAAGATGTATTTTTAAATTGTGAGCTCAGAGACCCCAAACTCCACATGTCCATCCGCTCCCAAAGAGAATCTACACTTTAATCAGATTTAAAGGTAGCCCCCATGTTAACCTATGAGAGGGACAGGCCTTGCAACAGTGAAAAACAAATGTAGCAATATTTCACTGTCAGGACATATAAAACACATTACTATATGTTCTACCTTAACCATACACTGCACCCTGCCCTTGGGGCTACCTACGGCCTACCTTAGGGGTGTCTTACATGTAAGAAAAGGGACGGTTTAGGCCTGGCAAGTGGGTACACTTGCCATGTCGAATTTACAGTTAAAACTGCACACACAGACACTGCAATGGCAGGTCTGAGGCATGATTACAGAGCTACTCATATGGGTGGCAAAACCAGTGCTGCAGGCCCACTAGTAGCATTTAATTTACAGGCCCTGGCACCTCCAGTGCACTTTACTAGGGACTTACTAGTAAATCAAATATGCCAATCATGGATAAACCAATCAACAATACAATTTACACAGAGAGCATATGCACTTTAGCACTGGTTAGCAGTGGTAAAGTGCTCAGATTTCAAAAGCCAACAGAAACTGGTCAGAAAAAATAGGAGGCAAAAAGATTGGGGATGACCCTGCATGAGCAAAAAAGTCCAACACGACCCCCTACCAGCCTAAAGCCAGGGGAGACTAATCAATACCTTGATGTACTTCCCTGATTTGGGCGATAGAACAAGGACCCAGGCCCACAACAGCAGGGGCATGTTTCAGTTCTACGCCTTCCTGACTCCAGTCGGATCCCACTGTCCATACTCTTAGGGCCCACTAAGTTAACCGATCTGGAACCCTTCTCCACATCTGCAGATACCATCTGTGAGGCACCTAACTTTAGTTTCCTCACAGATGTATCCCAGTGGGCAGATAGCACCACCAGGTCCAACACAGTGGTGTTGCCCACTCCACCCCCGGGGTGTGACCCTTGCCCCCCCCCAGGGGCAACTCTGACCACCAGGACAGCAAACCACATTGGCCCCGGACAACAGGTCAGGGATGAGAGCCAGACCTCAGGCCTCTCCAACCACTGTGAATGCGGAGAGTGGGGTGTGGGAGCCCCAGGTGCATGGCACCCTTTGACCACTTTCTCTTACACCAGGTCGGGGATGACAACCTGACCCTGGTCCTCCCCTCTGGGGCTCTGCACCCTCCCTGCAGGAGCGGCACCCCCAGAGTCCAAAATTGTCCGGGTGCTTGTAGAAGCACAATTCTCCCACCAATACAGGGATGTAAACCTGCAACTGGTCCTCCAACCTGGGGGTCTGTACCTTCAGGTTGGACCAGGGCCAGGGGTGAGGCTTCCCTCCCCCAGCACTCCTTTCTGGGGTCCTGCACCCCCCAACAAGGAGTGCCCCACCTAGAAGACAACATGGTAGGGGCACTGTTAGCAGTAGCCCCTTCCTCTAGGTCAGGGGGGACACCCTGAACCTGGCCTTCCAATCCAGGGTCTGTACCCTTAGATTGCAATGGGGCCAGGGGTGAGTCTCTCTCTTCCCTGCCCCTACTCTCCGGGTTCTGCACTCTCCCCTCCGGGAGAGTACCCCTTGAATTGACACCAGGGAGGTGATTGGGCAAACCGCCCACCCCTTCAGGTCAGGGATTACCCCTTGCACCTGATCCTCCAGTCTAGGGTCTGTACCCACAGACTGGACCACTGCCTGGCAACCCGAGACTTCCTGGGGGGCATACCTACCCCGCACCAGGTCAGAGTTTACCCCCTGAACCTGGTCATCCAACCCAGAGTCACCACCCTGCGGTTTAACCACTGCCTGGCGCACCAGGACTTCCTTGGGAGCACACCTACCCCCATCAGGTCAGAGTTTATCCCCTGAACCTGATCATTCAACCCAGAGTCACCACCCTGTTGTTGAACCATTGCCTGACACACTAGGACTTCCAGGGGGTGCACACTTACCCCCCTCAAGGGACACCCTGTTCCCAAGGGCCACACAAGAGTCTGGCTGGCACAGGTCTCCTGACCTCTGCCAATCTTACAGAGTCTGGATTCCCCCCAGCCCAGAAATGGTCTCACCAAGGTCATTCCTCGGGGGCTCTGCTCTCAGAGCTGACCCTTGACCCTCCAGGTTCTCCACTGGGGTCCGCAACCCACTCTCAACCCTCTATCTGGACTTCTGCACCCCCTCACTAGGAGTGGTACTGACAAACACCAGAACTGTGGGACGCTGGCTACAGCCGCCCCCCCCCCAAGTTCTCCTTACACTGGGTGATCTCCCTCTACAGATGGCCCTATGGTACAGGCTAGGCTCCCCTCCTGGTGTTCCCTCGTGGAACCCTCCAGGACCTGGGACCGGATCTCGGGCACCTTGGGCCTCAGCCCATCCCCATTCCCTCTCCTCGGAGACTGGACATGGGGTCCCTAACCCATCCCACTACACTGGTACCTACCTGGGACACTACAATCCTTCCCTACCTCATCTGATTGGGAAATACCTAGACCACTCCTCTCAGGAGCACCCCGAAATGCCTCTTCAGATTCTCTGGTTCTCACCCAGAGGTCTGCCTCTAGTCTAAGTTCCCTGGGGTCAGAGAACTCACACTCCAGCTGGTGTTGGCGTAGCTCTGGAAAATAAGGACTAGACATATGCTCTCCAGCAATTACATCACTCAGTCCCTCACATGAATTAACCAAAGTATCCTTCACCCAACCATCCAGTGACTCTGCTTTGAAAAAGCATCCCACCTCACCCTCCTGAGGCTGGTGAGACAGTACCTGACTGTCCCTGACACTCAACCCACACTCTTCTGGGATGTCTTCACACTCCATAACCAGGACCTCTACCTGGGGGGAACCCCTCTCCCTGTCACTCTCACCTAGAGTCAGTAGAGTGTCCCTCCCACCAGTAGGAATGTGACTCCCCGTGCCAGTTCCCCAATCCACCTCAGGGACCCTACACATCACTGGAGCTACCTCATACCCCTGAACCTTCTGGTGTGTGTTAACTCCCTTCTTCAAGTAGGGCACCACATCTCTGGGCATGTGCACTTCTTCAGCAGCACTGGATATAAAATTGTTGCTGCCACCCTTCCAGCTGGACTCCTGACTTCCAGCTCTTCCAGTTTTAGCTCATAAGCCAAAATCATAGTTTCTATCTCTAAGTCCCTTTTCCACTTGTCGAACTCCCTTTGCATCCTCAACTTTTCTGCCTCCAACCGGCGAGCCCTTTCTGCCTGTCTGTCCTACACATCTTAAGGAGTCAGACCCTTAGAGGACCTACTGCTGCCACTCCTGGAGACCCTCCCCCCAGGTGTAACAGGTACCTCTACTACACCACGGTGAAGACTCTGCACTTCCCCAGCAATATCTTTTGTGTGCCCCCAGCTTCCTTGGCTGTCACCCAGGCCCTCAATGCCTCTTGCAGCTCCCCCTTCCTGGTGGAGCTCTTAACGGGATAGGCAAGATCTTCACAGAACTGTTTCAATTGAGCCACTGAGTACCTCTTCAGTTTCCCTAATTCAAACACAGCTCCAGCTGTTGCATCTCCAGATTGAGACATGATGGCAACAAGTGCAATGTTCCGACGGCAGAAAACAAGTTCCCAATGAAGTAAAAAGAATCAGTCAAGGGATCGTTCCCAAAGAAAAAAATGAAAGATCACCAAACAAGTAGTATGTGGTCACGTAGTGGTCTGAGATCAAAACAGTAGAGTACACTTAATCACTGTATGCCAAGTACAAATACAAGTCAAAATCACAACCATTGATCACCAATGTTACAAATGGGGTCTTTGGTTGACAGTCAGGTTACACCCTGTTCAAGCAAGGACCCTCACTCTAGTCAGGGTAAAAGAGAATCACCCTCAGCTAACCCCTGCTTACCCCCTTGGTAGCTTGGCAGACCAGCAGGCTTAACTACAGAGTGCTAGGTATAAAGTATTGTGCCAACCCACACAGTAACTTAATGAAAACACTACAAAATGACACAACACCAATTTAAAAAAATAGGAAATATTTATCTAAACACAACAAGACCAAAATGACAAGAATCCGACATACACCAGTCAAGTTGTGAATTTTTAAAGATTAAACTAAAAAATAGCGCTTAGAAACACAAAATGCTCCGATGAGGTGTTAACACGGCATCGTGACGGAGTCATTCCCAACAAGCCAACACCAGCGGCACTGGAGACGGAGTTGCGTAGATCCCCAAGTACAGTACCTTGGTGAAGAAATTAAAACGAGCCAATGCGAGAAGTCGGGGATCGTGGCTTCTGTGCAAAACGTTGAATCCACGCACTTCGAGCGGCGTCAGTCACGACGTGGTGCGGCAGCTTCCACGGAGTTACGGACTTCTGCGGGGCTGCAGCGATGTCGGGCCTCCGAAGGTCTTTGCGTTCCAGCGTAGATCATGGAGTCGGGTGCAGGTGGCGTCACCGGACTCAGCAGCGGCCTCCGTCCGAAGTCGTCTGAAGTTGATTTGCTTGAATTTCTACCAGCTTTCCTTTCAAGGGCCCAGGGACTGGATAGGGCACCACTTGTCAGAGCAGGAGTCTCTCCAGAGACTCCAGGTGCTGGCAGAGAGAAGTCTTTGCTGTCCCTGAGACTTCAAACAACAGGAGGCAAGCTCTAAATCAAGCACTTGGAGATTTCTTCACAAGATGGAAGGCACACAAAGTCCAGTCTTTGCCCTCTTACTCTGGCAGATGCAGCAACTGCAGGATAGCTCCACAAAGCACAGTCACAGGCAGGGCAGCACTTCTCCTCAGCTCTTCTCCAGGCAGAGGTTCCTCTTGATGTCCAGAAGTGATCTAAAGTCTGTAGTTTTGGGTGCCCTTCTTATACCCAATTTCTCCTTTAAAGTAGACCTACTTCAAAGTAAAGTCTCTTTTGAATGTGAAATCCTGCCTTTCCCAGGCCAGGCCCCAGACACTCACCAGGGGGTCGGAGACGGCATTGTGTGAGGACAGGCACAGCCCTTTCAGGTGTAAGTGACCACTCCTCACCTCCCTCCTAGCACAAATGGCTCATCAGGAAATGCAGACTACACCCCCAGCTCCTTTTGTGTCACTGTCTAGTGTGAGGTGCAACCAGCCCAACTGTCAAACTGACCCAGACAGGGAATCCACAAACAGGCAGAGTGACAGAAATGGTATAAGCAAGGAAATGCTCACTTTCTAAAAGTGGCATTTTCAAACACACAATCTTAAAATCAACTTTACTAAAAGATGTATTTTTAAATTGTGAGCTCAGAGACCCCAAACTCCACATGTCCAACCGCTCCCAAAGAGAATCTACACTTTAATCAGATTTAAAGGTAGCCCCCATGTTAACCTATGAGAGGGACATGCCTTGCAACAGTGAAAAACAAATTTAGCAATATTTCACTGTCAGGACATATAAAACACATTACTATATGTTCTACCTTAACCATACACTGCACCCTGCCCTTGAGGCTACCTATGGCCTACCTTAGGGGTGTCTTACATGTATGAAAAGGGACGGTTTAGGCGTGGCAAGTGGGTACACTTGCCATGTCGAATTTACAGTTAAAACTGCAAACACAGACACTGCAATGGCAGGTCTGAGGTATGATTACAGAGCTACTCATATGGGTGGCACAACCAGTGCTGCAGGCCCACTAGTAGCATTTGATTTACAGGCCCTGGCACCTCCAGTGCACTTTACTAGGGACTTACTAGTAAATCAAATATGCCAATCATGGATAAACCAATCAACAATACAATTTACACAGAGAACATTTGCACTTTAGCACTGGTTAGCAGTGGTAAAGTGCTCAGATTTCAAAAGCCAACAGAAACTGGTCAGAAAAAATAGGAGGCAAAAAGATTGGGGATGACCCTGCATGAGCAAAAAAGTCCAACACGACCCCCTACCAGCCTAAAGCCAGGGGAGACTAATCAATACCTTGATGTACTTCCCTGATTGGGGTGATAGAACAAGGACCCTGGCCCACAACAGCAGGGGCATGTTCCAGTTCTACGCCTTCCTGACTCCAGTCGGATCCCTCTGTCCATACTCTTAGGGCCCACTAAGTTAACACATCAGGAACCCTTCTCCACATCTGCAGATACCATCTGTGCAGCACCTAACTTTACTTTCCTCACAGATGTATCCCAGTGGGCAGATAGCACCACCAGGTCCAACACAGTGGTGTTGCCCACTCCACCCCCGGGGTGTGACCCTTGCCCCCCCCAGGGGCAACTCTGTCCACCAGGACAAGAAACCACATTGGCCCCAGACAACAGGTCAGGGATGAGAGCCAGACCTCAGGCCTCTCCAACCACTGTGAATGCGGAGAGTGGGGTGTGGTAGCCCCAGGTGCCTGGCACCCTTTGACCACTTTCTCTTACACCAGGTCAGGGATGACAACCTGACCCTGGTCCTCCCCTCTGGGGCTCTGCACCCTCCCTGCAGGAGCGGTACACCCAGAGTCCAAAATTGTCCGGGTGCTTGTAGAAGCACAATTCTCCCACCAGTACAGGGATGTAAACCTGCAACTGGTCCTCCAACCTGGGTGTCTGTACCTTCAGGTTAGACCAGTGCCAGGGGTGAGGCTTCCCTCCCCCAGCACTCCTTTCTGGGGTCCTGCACCCCCCAACAAGGAGTGCCCCCCCTAGAAGACAACATGGTAGGGGCACTGTTAGCAGTAGCCCCTTCCTCTAGGTCAGGGGGGACACCCTGAACCTGGCCTTCCAATCCAGGGTCTGTACCCTTAGATTGCAATGGGGCCAGGGGTGAGTCTCTCTCTTCCCTGCCCCTACTCTCCGGGTTCTGCACTCTCCCCTCCGGGAGAGTACCCCTTGAATTGACACCAGGGGGGTGATTGGGCAAACCGCCCACCCCTTCAGGTTAGGGATTACCCCTTGCACCTGATCCTCCAGTCTAGGGTCTGTACCCCCAGACTGGACCACTGCCTGGCAACCCGAGACTTCCTGGGGGGCATACCTACCCCACACCAGGTCAGAGTTTACCCTCTGATCCTGGTCATCCAACCCAGAGTCACCACCCTGTGGTTTAACCACTGCCTGGCGCATCAGGACTTCCTTGGGAGCACACTTACCCCCATCAGGTCAGAGTTTATCCCCTGAACCTGATCATTCAACCCAGAGTCACCACCCTGTGGTTGAACCATTGCCTGGCACACTAGGACTTCCAGGGGGTGCACACTTACCCCCCTCAAGGGACACCCTGTTCCCAAGGGCCACACAAGAGTCTGGCTGGCACAGGTCTCCTGACCACTGCCAATCTTACAGAGTCTGGATTCCCCCCAGCCCAGAAATGGTCTCACCAAGGTCATTCCTCGGGGGCTCTGCTCTCAGAGCTGACCCTCCAGGTTCTCCACTGGGGTCCGCAACCCACTCTCAACCCTCTATCTGGACTTCTGCACCCCCTCACTAGGAGTGGTACTGACAAACACCAGAACTGTGGGACGCTGGCTACAGCTGCCCCCCCCCAAGTTCTCCTTACACTGGGTGATCTCCCTCTACAGATGGCCCTATGGTACAGGCTAGGCTCCCCTCCTGGTGTTCCCTCGTGGAACCCTCCAGGACCTGGGGCCGGATCTCGGGCACCTTGGGCCTCAGCCCATCCCCATTCCCTCTCCTCGGAGACTGGACATGGGGTCCCTCACCCATACCACTACAGTGGTACCTACCTGGGACACTACAATCCTTCCCTACCTCACCTGATTGGGAAATACCTAGACCACTCCTCTCAGGAGCACCCCGAAATGCCTCTTCAGATTCTCTGGTACTCACCCAGAGGTCTGCCTCCAGTGTATGTTCCCTGGGGTCAGAGAACTCACACTCCAGCTGGTGTTGGCGTAGCTCTGGAAAATAAGGACTAGACATATGCTCTCCAGCAATTACATCACTCAGCCCCTCACATGAATTAACCAAAGTATCCTTCACCCAACCATCCAGTGACTCTGCTTTGAAAAAGCATCCCACCTCACCCTCCTGAGACTGGTGAGACAGTACCTGACTGTCCCTGACACTCAACCCACACTCTTCTGGGATGTCTTCACACTCCATAACCAGGACCTCTACCTGGGGGGAACCCCTCTCCCTGTCACTCTCACCTAGAGTCAGTAGAGTGTCCCTCCCACTAGTAGGAATGTGACTCCCGTGCCAGTTCCCCAATCCACCTCAGGGACCCTACGCATCACTGGAGCTACCTCATACCCCTGAACCTCCTGGTGTGTGTTAACTCCCTTCTTTAAGTAGGGCACCACATCCCTGGGCATGTGCACTTCTTCAGCAGCACTGGATATAAAATTGTTGCTGCCACCCTTCCAGCTGGACTCCTGACTTCCAGCTCTTCCAGTTTTAGCTCATAAGCCAAAATCATAGTTTCTATCTCTAAGTCCCTTTTCCACTCGTCGAACTCCCTTTGCATCCTCAACTTTTTCTGCCTCCAACCGGCGATCCCTTTCTGCCTGTCTGTCCTACACATCTTAAGGAGTCAGACCCTTAGAGGACCTACTGCTGCCACTCCTGGAGACCCTCCCCCCAGGTGTAACAGGTACCTCTACTACACCACGGTGGAGACTCTGCACTTCCCCATCAATATCTTTTGTGTGCCCCCAGCTTCCTTGGCTGTCACCCAGGCCCTCAATGCCTCTTGCAGCTCCCCCTTCCTGGTGGAGCTCTTAACGGGATAGGCAAGATCTTCACAGAACTGTTTCAATTGAGCCACTGAGTACCTCTTCAGTTTCCCTAATTCAAACACAGCTCCAGCTGTTGCATCTCCAGATTGAGACATGATGGCAACAAGTGCAATGTTCCAACGGCAGAAAACAAGTTCCCAATGAAGTGGAAAGAATCAGTCAAAGGATCAGTCCCAAAGAAAAAAATTAAAGATCACCAAACAAGTAGTATGGGTCACGTAGTGGTCTGAGATCAAACCAGTAGAGTACACTTAATCACTGTATGTCAAGTACAAATACAAGTCAAAATCACAACCATTGATCACCAAAGTTACAAATGGGGTCTTTGGTTGACAGTCAGGTTACACCCTGTTCAAGCAAGGACCCTCACTCTAGTCAGGGTAAAAGAGAATCACCCTCAGCTAACCCCTGCTTACCCACTTGGTAGCTTGGCAGACCAGCAGGCTTAACTACAGAGTGCTAGGTGTAAAGTATTTGTGCCAACCCACACAGTAACTTAATGAAAACACTACAAAATGACACAACACCAATTTAGAAAAATAGGAAATATTTATCTTAACACAACAAGACCAACATGACAAGAATCCGACATACACCAGTCAAGTTGTGAATTTTTAAAGATTAAACTCAAAAATAGCGCTTAGAAACACAAAATGCTCCGATAAGGTGTTAACACGGCATCGTGACGGAGTCATTCCCAACAAGCCAACACCAGCGGCACCGGACACGGAGTCGCGTAGATCCCCAAGTACAGTACCTTGGTGAAGAAATGAAAACGAGCCAATGCGAGAAGTCGGGGATCGCGGCGTCTGTGCAAAATGTTGAATCCACGCACTTCGAGCGGCGTCAGTCACAACTTGGTGCGGCAGCTTCCACGGAGTTACGGACTTCGGCGGGGCTGCAGCGATGTCGGCCCTGCGAAGGTCTTCGCATTCCAGCATAGATCACGGAGTCGGGTGCAGGCGGCGTTACCGGACTCAGCAGCGGCCTCCGTCCGAAGTCGTCTGAAGTTGATTTCCTTGAATTTCCACCAGCTTTCCTTTCAAGGGCCCAGGGACTGGATAGGGCACCACTTGTCAGAGCAGGAGTCTCTCCAGAGACTCCAGGTGCTGGCAGAGAGAAGTCTTTGCTGTCCCTGAGACTTCAAATAACAGGAGGCAAGCTCTAAATCAAGCACTTGGAGATTTCTTCACAAGATGGAAGGCACACAAAGTCCAGTCTTTGCCCTCTTACTCTGGCAGATGCAGCAACTGCAGGATAGCTCCACAAAGCATAGTCACAGGCAGGGCAGCACTTCTCAGCTCTTCTCCAGGCAGAGGTTCCTCTTGATGTCCAGAAGTGATCTAAAGTCTGTGGTTTTGGGTGCCCTTCTTATACCCAATATCTCCTTTGAAGTAGGCCTACTTCAAAGTAAAGTCTCTTCTGAATGTGAAATCCTGCCTTTCCCAGGCCAGGCCCCAGACACTCACCAGGGGGTCGGAGACGGCATTGTGTGAGGACAGACACAGCCCTTTCAGGTGTAAGTGACCACTCCTCCCCTCCCAGCACAGACGGTTCATCAGGAAATGCAGACTACACCCCAGCTCCTTTTGTGTCACTGTCTAGTGTGAGGTGCAACCAGCCCAACTGTCAAACTGACCCAGACAGGGAATCCACAAACAGGCAGAGTGACAGAAATGGTATAAGCAAGAAAATGCTCACTTTCTAAAAGTGGCATTTTCAAACACACAATCTTAAAATCAACTTTACTAAAAGATGTATTTTAAAATTGTGAGCTCAGAGACCCCAAACCCCACATGTCCAACCGCTCCCAAAGAGAATCTACACTTTAATAAGATTTAAAGGTAGCCCCCATGTTAACATATGAGAGGGACATGCCTTGCAACAGTGAAAAACAAATTGAGCAATATTTCACTGTCAGGACATATAAAACACATTACTATGGCCCTCATTACAACATTGGCGGTAAAAGCCGCTTACCGCCGTGCAGAAGACCGCCAAAACACCGCCGCGGCCGCGGAATTCTGGCACAGCTATTATGACACACATCTCGGAATCCGCTGAAATTCAGACACCCACACAACTCCGCCACACCAAAGGTCAGTGTTAAACTGGCGAAAACAATTCCTCCACCGTCACGCCAACAGAAATACGCCCACACTATCACAACCCACGAATCCATGCGGCGGTCTTTCAACCGCGGTATTCCATTGGCAGTACACACCGCTGCGCTCAATATACACACACATCTCCTAAACACCGCCACATTGGACAATTCCAAATACACACACCTGACACACGTACAAACACCACTCCCACACACCCAATTCAATATAAAACACACACCCACATCACCCAAACCATAATTCACGAACGAAGGCCAGAGAGACAGAGAGCACAGCAATTGAGAACCCCACCACACAGAGGCACACAACACCATCACCCATACAACATTCCACGCACAAAACACCACACACCACTACACATCACCACACACATCAACACTTACACCACCCCACACATCACCCACACCACCCCATGTCACGCCAAAGACACCCCCGGTTTTCCGAGGAGGAGCTCAGGGTCATGGTGGAGGAAATCCTACGGGTAGAGCCACAGCTATTTGGCTCACAGGTGCAGCACACCTCCATAGCCAGGAAGATGGAGCTATGGCGCAGAATCGTGGACAGGGTCAATGCTGTGGGACAGCATCCAAGAAATCGGGAGGACATCAGGAAGAGGTGGAACGACCTACGGGGAAAGGTGCGTTCTGTGGTCTCCAGCACAACATTGCGGTACAGCGGACTGGCGGCGGACCCCCACCTCCTCCCCCACAACTAACAACATGGGAGGAGCAAGTCTTGACCATCATCCATCCAGAGGGCCTCGGAGGAGTCGGTGGAGGAATGGACACTGGTAAGTCAAATCTTAACTATCATATCCCCCACCCTACCTGCATGCTATCACACACCCCCACCCTCACCCCCTCCCCTATTACCCCAAATCCTCACTAATGTACTAATAACACAAACCACTCATCCCAACACCAAGCCCTGCATGTCCCGACTAAGCATGGTCACCCCTCACCAAATCATGCTCACTGCACATACCCAGAACAACCCCCTAACCATCATCACACAAACCCACACACAGGAATACTTGCACTGGGGTACACGCACACCCACCCATTGCACACCATTACACACACATGCAATAATCATGCGCTCATATCACTGCAGGACCACTAA
This sequence comes from Pleurodeles waltl, assembly GCF_031143425.1. NCBI lineage: Eukaryota > Metazoa > Chordata > Amphibia > Caudata > Salamandridae > Pleurodeles > Pleurodeles waltl. The sequence continues at coordinate 251,741,528 of NC_090450.1, forward strand.
GGAACGTCACCACACCGGAGGGTCCAGACATCTCCACTCCACCCACAGAAGAGGCCCACAGTGACAACAGCAGCTCTGCCCTACTGGATCCTGATGACCAGCCCGGACCATCGTGGGCCTCGGGACAGTCGGTTCCCCTTGCACAGGCACAGCCCAACACTGACCTTCCACCCTCTGGTAACACCAGCACAGCACCCACCCAGCGGGCCCATACCTCCTTACCCTGGACACGTCAATCAGCGGTGTGTCCACCACTACAGAGAACCCCGGATAACCCACCACCCCAACAACAACAGGGACCTGGGGGCAGTGGTAGTGGGCACACGGTCCAGGGGACGGAGGCACAGGAACACAGGGGAACTGGGAGGGCTGCTGTGCGACAGGGGGCGGACAGGCCAAGGGAACCCACTCTCCACGAGGCCCTCTCCTCCATCATGGGAGCATACCACCACTCCCAGGAGACGATGGCGACGGTCCTGGCCAAGTTTCAGGAGACCCAGCGCCTGCAGGAGGAGCAGTATTTGGGGATCAGGGAGGAACTCAGAACCATCAGCTCCGCCCTGGGCACCATCGTAGGGGTGCTGAGGGACATACAAAAGACCATGAGGGACACCGTGGCACTCCAAGGGGCCCCTGACACTAGCATGGACGATGAACTGCCCACCACCTCCGCCGGCGCTAGTGGACAGGATGCCCCACCACAGGACCACCACACCAGCACCCCACCCCCTGCAGACGGACAACCACCACGCAAGCAGTCCCTGAGATCCAGGAACAGGACAGAGCAAGATGGCAAGACCCCCGCAGGAAATGAGACCACCCTGATTGTCCTCCCACTGTCCCACTTTGTTACCCTGTCCATACTTTAACTGCCCCAGCTCCACTTCCTATGCCCACACGGGCAGTGCACCTGTGTGACCAATAGACTGGACTCTGCCATGGACATTCCTCCACCGTCCCCCATCACCATTTTACAACCCCCCTACATTTTTGAGCACTTAAATAAACACCCTTGAACCACAAAACAATCTGGAGTCAGTCTGTGATTTGGTAAATTTGCATTATCAATGACAGTGTCAAAATGCGTTTTCAATTGTAAAGCCAACATACCTATGTCACACATCACAAATCCTTGAAGGATGCAAGCAGATGACACACGTTGGTAACCACACCTGTGAAACCGTAATGGAAAGGTACAACTCAGTGACCAAATAGTGCTATTGAATGACAGACATGATAGAGATAAAAGTGTGAAAGTTAATGTAATGGTAAAAAAGAAATGTTCTCACCTGTGTGTCACTGGAAATATTGCTGTATGACTGATTCCCTGTTTACTATGTCTTCTTCCTCAGCTTCCTCCTCATCACTGTCCACAGGCTCCACAGGCTCCACAGCTGCCACAACACCGCCATCTGGACCATCCTCCTGCAGAAAAGGCACCTGGCGTCGCAAAGCAAGATTGTGAAGCATCGAGCAGGCGATGATGATCTGGCACACCTTCTTCGGTGAGTAGAATAGGGAACCACCTGTCATATGGACGCACCTGAACCTGGCCTTCAGGAGGCCGAAGGTGAGTTCGATCACCCTCCTAGCCCGCCCATGGGCCTCATTGTAGCGTTCCTTTGCCCTGGTCCTGGGATTCCTCACTGGGGTCAATAGCCAGGACAGGTTGGGGTAACCAGAGTCCCCTAATAGCCACACACAGTGCCTCTGGAGTTTACCCATCACATAGGCATCATGCACAGAGCCAAGGAACATAGCATTTACCTGGGAGATGTACTGGTCTGCCAAACATACCATCTGTACATTCATCTAATGATAACTCTTCCGGTTCCTGTACTTCTGTGGGGGGGGGACCAGAGCTACATGGGTGCCATCAATAGCACCTATGATGTTGGGGATATGTCCAAGGGCATAGAAGTCACCTTTAACTGTAGCCAAATCCTCCACCTGAGGGAAAACGATGTAGCTCCTTACGTGTTTCAGCAGGGCAGACAACACTCTGGACAACACGTTGGAAAACATAGGCTGGGACATCCCTGATGCCATGGCCACTGTTGTCTGAAAAGACCCACTTGCAAGGAAATGGAGCACTGACAGCACATGCACGTCAGGGGGAATTCCAGTGGGATGGCGGATTGGTGACATCAGGTCTGGCTCCAACTGGGTACATAGTTCCTGGATAGTGGCACGGTCAAACCTGTAGGTGATGAATAAATGTCGCTCCTCCATTGTCAACAGGTCCACCAGCGGTCGGTACACCCGAGGTTTCCGCCATCTTCTCAAATGTCCAAGCTGACGGTGCCTAGGAAGGACAACAGCGACCACAGAGTCAACAAATTTCCAGGTATGTACCCACAGATACACAGAACACAACACCGAACACAAAACTCTTCCTGTATGTGTGTTGAGTGTAGGCCTAGGTATGTGTGATGCAGTAGTAAATGAAGCCATGTGGGCCGCTGAAATGGCGGCTGCCCGACCTCTAAACTGGGACAATGGGATGTGAGGTATCTGCGCTGGCGTTGTAATCCCGTCACGGTAGGCGGTCGTAGACCGCGGCGCAATGCTGCATTGGTTAACATTGGACCCTATGGGTCCCAGGAGCCAATGATGAAGTGCGCCGGCGGTGATGATACGAACCGCCGCGGACGTCTCCGCCGCGGACGTGACCGCCATTTTCTATCTGTTCAATCACTCGATACCTGATCTTCGACAGGAGAGGACCTACACTGCAAGTGCTGCTGTGACCTCGGTCTGGAAGAGACAATGGCTGCTGCGTCTGGGGAAAGGGCCCCTGCCTTCACTGCTCAGGAGTTGGAGAAGCTCGTGGACGGGGTCCTCCCCCAGTACACGCTACTCTACGGTCCTCCAGACCAACAGGTAAGTACCAAGGGAGCACGTTGTATGGACTATGCCTGGGTGGAGAGGGCTGGTTGTAAGAAGGAAGGGGGCAGAGTTCAGGGAACATGAAGGACTGTGAATGCATGTGCCACATGGCAAGGGTAGGGATGGGGCCACTCACATCGACGGGGCAGTTGGTAATGACTTTTCTTCTTCCCCTGTGCATGTCATGTAGGTCAGCGCCCACTAGAAGAAGGACATTTGGCATGCCATCGCCAAGGACGTCCGGACCCTGGGGGTCCACCAGAGACGGGGCGCCCACTGCCGGAAAAGATGGTAGGACATTCGCCGCTGGAGCAAGAAGACGGCGGAGGCTCAGCTGGGGATGGCCTCCCAACGTGGGAGGGGTGCCCGTCGCACCATGACCACCCTGATGTTCAGGATCCTGGCGGTGGCCTACCCGGAGTTGGATGGGCGCTTGAGGGCATCACAGCAGACACAAGGGGGTGAGTACACTCTCATTCTGGGGACTTTGCGCGCAGTGGAGGGGTCTGGGTGGGGGAGGAGGGATGTGGGTTTCCCTAGGCCTGGGCGACTTACGTAGGGTAGGCCCCTCTGTAATGCAGGCCATGTGCCACTCCACCCCACCTTAGTAGAGGGCCAAGTACAGGTATACATGCCCCTGTGACATCCATGTGTGCCGATGTCCACCATAGCCATGTAGGCCAGATCCCAGGAATTGCATCTGTAGTGGCCAAGAGCACGGCGTAGTGCAGGGGGCTGCTGTGTCTGTATTGTCTGCCAACGGTAGCGGTAAGCCATGCACTCAACCTGTCTTTCTTCTGTCGTCCCCCCCCCGTTTTCTGCTCTCCCTGTTCTTTTGTGCATCAGCATCATCAGGCGGAGGTACAGTGGCACCGGAGCACGAGGGAGCTGCATCCCACATGGCCATGGAGGGCCACACCACGGACTCAGAATACACCAGTAGGACGGAGGGCGAGGGGAGCTTCACGTCGGTCACGGGATCACCAACCAGCGACACGGACTCGTCCGCCGATGGGAGCTCCCTTGTGGTGGCAGCACCATCTGTGCCCCCACTTCTACAGGTACAGCCGCCTCCTCCCCTACCAGCACTGCCCTCCCAGCAGCCCCTCAGCTTTTGCCCCGTGCCCGCTCACCCAGGTGGGTGGGCATCACCTTCGCCCCAGGCACCTCAGCCCCTGCCCCTCTCACCCCTGCTGCCCTCAGTGAGGAGGCCATTGACCTCCTCAGGTCACTCACTGTTGGGCAGTCTACCATTGTGAATGCCATCCAGGGTGTAGAAAGGGAGTTGCAACACACTAATGCATTCCTCGAGGGCATTCATTCTGGTCAGGCTGCCCATCATCGAACCCTGCAATCTCTGGCCTCAGCACCGATGGCAGCCATTGTCCCTGTGTCTAGCCTGCCCCCTCCAACTTCCTCCACCCAGACCCAATCCCCTGTACCCCAGCCTATCCCAAGCACACCATCAAACAAGCATGCATACACCTCAACACACACAAGTAGCTCAGGCAAACATAGGTACCACACAACCCACAGGCACTCACGCAAGCATCACCCACATACAGACACAGCAACATCCACTGCCTCCACTGTGTCCCCCTCGTCGTCGTCTCCCTCCTCCCTCCCAGTGTCGTCTACACTCTCACCAGCATGCACTGCATCTACAGGCACTAGGACTTGCACCAGAACACCCAGCACCACACCCCGCTCACCTGCACTCACCACCCCCACTACCATTTACACGTCCCCTGTGTCCACTCCCAGTGTGTCTGTGACGCCCCCTCCCAAAGTACACAAACACGGGCACCCACACACCCAACATCCATCCACCTCATGACAGCCTCCAGTACCTGCACCCAAAACACCTAAAGTTACACCTCCTACAACCACCTACTCTTCCTCCACTCTCAGACCCCCTCCAGCTACCCATCCCAGTCTTCGTCAGCAACTCTTCCTCAGCAACGTTGACCTCTTTTCCTCCACCCCTCCAATTCATAAGTCCCGTAGTAGCACCTCAGCCAAAAAAACTCCAGGACATGTGTTGCGTGTTCAAGGTGTGTGGAGTGCACCGGCCACCAGGGCAGCCAGTGTGACACGGAGCCAAAGCACTGCCAGTCCACCCCCTGTAAAGCACCTCAAGTTGGAAAGTGGCCGACGGGACAGGGTGAAGACTCCTGGCGGCAAAACTGCTCACAAGGGTCCCAGGGGGATTGCAGAGTCAGCTGTGACTCCTCCAAAGGTGGTGAGGGGCCAGAAGAATTCTGCACAGTCTGGTAAGAGCAGCACGGCGGAGAAGGGCGCCATCCTCCCCGGCGGCCGGGACGCCACTGCCAGCACCGTCGTCACTGGTCAGGAGACCTTCGCCGGAGTCAGTGCCCAGGAGGGCAGCAGTATCGTCACTGGTCAGGAGAGCACCGCCAGAGTCAGTGCCCAGGAGGGCAGCAGTATCGTCATTGGTCAGGAGACCACCGCCAGAGTCAGTGCCCAGGAGGGCAGCAGTATCGTTCCTGACCACCACCAGAGTCAGTGCCCAGGAGGGCAGCAGTATCGTCACTGGTCAGGAGACCACCGCCAGAGTCAGTGCCCAGGAGGGCCCTGGCAGCCACAGCCCCGCTGGGCAATGAGGGACCGTCATGCCACACACCAATGCACAGGCCAGAGACCGCCATGGCAAAGCACCGCTGCACAAGGAAAACACTGCCATGGCAAAGCACCGCTGAACAGGGCAAAGCACCGCTGAATAGGTCAGAGACCACCATGGCAAAGCACCGCTGAACAGTGCAAAGCACCGCTGAACAGGTCAGAGACCGCCATGGCAAAGCACTGCTGAACAGGTCAGAGACCGCCATGGCAAAGCACCGCTGAACAGGGCAAAGCACCGCTGCACAAGGAAAACACCGCCATGGTGAAGACCGCTGAACAGGGCACAGCACCGCTGAACAGGACAAAGCACCGCTGAACAGGTTAGAGACCGCCATGGCAATGCACCGCTGAACAGGGCAAAGCACCGCTGCACAAGGAAAACACCGCCATGGTGAAGACCGCTGAACAGGGCAGAGCACCGCTGAACAGGGCAAAGCACCGCTGAACAGGTCTGAGACCGCCATGGCAAAGCACAGCTGCACAAGGAAAACACCACCATGGTGAAGACCGCTGAACAGGGCAGAGCACCGCTGAACAGGGTAAAGCACCACTGAACAGGTCAGAGACCGCCATGGCAAACCACTGCTGCACAAGGAAAACACCACCATGGTGAAGACTTCTGAACAGGGCAGAGCACCGCTGAACAGGGCAAAGCACCACTGAACAGGTCAGAGACCGCCATGGCAAAGCACCGCTGAACAGGGCAAAGCACCGCTAAACAGGGCAAAGCACCGCTGAACAGGTCAGAGACCGCCATGGCAAAGCACCGCTGAACAGGGCAAAGCACCGCTGAACAAGGAAACCACCGCCACATCAAGCATCATTATCCCATGTGCAGCTGGGACAGTGACGGAACAGGAACCGTCACAGGGAGCCTGATGCAGTCTGGGCACCATTCCCACTCCAGAACCAGTGGAGACATGCATCCACTCTGTCTGTCCTTAACAGGATGAAGCACTCTGGGCACCATTCCCCCTCCAGAACCAGTGGAGACATGAACCCACTTTGGGGGTGATTCAGACCTTGGCGGACGGCGGAGGCCGTCCGCCAAGGTTCCGCCGCCGAATGACCGCCGCGGCGGCCATTCAGACATTTCCACTGGGCCGGCGGCCGCTCTCCAAAAGAGCGCCCGCCGGCCCAGCAGAAATGCCCCTGCAACGAGGACGCCGGCTCAGAATTGAGCCGGCGTAGTTGCAGGGGTGCGACGGGTGCAGTTGCACCCGTCACGTATTTCAGTGTCTGCAAAGCAGACACTGAAATACTTTGCGGGGCCCTCTTACGGGGGCCCCTGCAGTGCCCATGCCATTGGCATGGGCACTGCAGGGGCCCCCAGGGGCCCCGCGGCACCCCCTACCGCCATCCTGTTCATGGCGGGTTTCCCGCCATGAACAGGATGACGGTAGGGGGTGTCTGAATCCCCATGGCGGCGGAGCGCGCTCCGCCGCCATGGAGGATTCATTGGGGCAGCGGTAAACCGGCGGGAGACCGCTGGTTTACCCTTTCTGACCGCGGCTGAACCGCCGCGGTCAGAATGCCCTCGGGAGCACCGCCAGCCTGTTGGCGGTGCTCCCGTGGTCGGTGACCCTGGCGGTCACCGTCCGCCAGGGTCAGAATGACCCCCTTTGTCTGTCCTTAACAGGATGAAGCACTCTGGGCACCAGTCCCCCTCCAGAACCAGTGGAGACTGTTATCCACTTGAGAGACTGTGGCTTTGCACTCCCCAGGATGAAGTAGTGGGCAACCCACCCACTGTAGAGGCTTGAGAGACTGTGGCTTTGCACTCCTCAGGATGGTACAGTGGGCAAACCACCCACTGTAGAGACTTGAGAGACTGTGGCTTTGCACTCCCCAGGATACATCAATGGGCATGGAGCCCCGACGTGGATCTGGCGTGGTGCTGTAGTCTGGCTGAGGTGCCCCCCCCTTTCCTTCCCCCTGAGGTGCCTGTTGTATTTCTATCCTGCAGTGTTCTCTCCGTTTGTGGACAGGTATCTAGTGTGGGCCCCGCCCATGCATTTTTGGACCAGTGGTGCACGGACATTGATATGTGCATACCTGCACTACTTCTCGTAATGTATATAATTTTGAATGTGTATATATATCTGTATATATTTGGAACTGTGTTTTGATACATTACAATGTTTGCACTGATTTCCTTTTGTCTTTGCATTCTTCCGGGGGGGTTGTGGGTTGTTACTGTGATGTTTGGAAATGCATTGGTGTGTGTGTTTTAATGTGCGAGGGTGGGGGTGTTGCATGTGTGTGTCCATGACTTTTGCCTCCCCCTCCCCTATGTCGTAGGTGCAGTACTCACCGCTGTCTTGCTGGTGTTCGTAGATGAGCAGGAAGACAAGGGCAGGGAGTATTTGTAATTCCGGCTCCATGGTGTCCTCCTTCCTCGTGTAGTGTGTTGAGGTGAGCGTTTTCCCATTGCAAAAGCTGTTTCCGCCGTGTTTTTATCCACGGTGAATCTGCCCCGGAAAAGGTGGCGGATTGGCGGGTTGTGATACTGTGGGCGGTACATTGTCTTCCGCCTGTCTGTTGGCGGTGACCGCCGCGCTGCTTGTCTGTACCGCCGTGGCGGGTGGTGTGTTAAAGTGGCTGTCTATGTATGCGGTTTCCGCCACGGTCATAATTCCCTTTTTTTGTCCGCCGGCCTGTTTGGGGTATCACCGCACCTTTAACACCGTCCGCCAGGGTCGTAATGACCCCCTTTATGTCTTTTCATGTTATTGCAAGATGGTGGGGGTCTTTATAATAATGACTCTTGTCATTACAATTCTGTTTCTTGCACTGTTCATTATCCTAATCATTGCAGCCTGTGCAACTTATAGCAAATTGCAGTTGTGTTAAATTAAAACTATTGAAACTTCACTGCATCTTCGTTATTGCCTGTGTTTGAATGAGACATGATATATCTGTGAGAAAGGGGTAGTCTCTAATTAACCACGACACTCCCTGAGATGTCATACTCTTGAGTCCATGTGTAAAGGCTGCCACAAATCACCTTTTACTATTTGGGTTTTTGGTGAGGCGCTGCTAGTGAGCCGGAAGGGTTGGGACGACAGCTGAGACTTGTTGTAGGACAGGCATAGTCACCTACAAACATAAGTACTGTCATCCTTAAACCAGCAGTCTTGCCTAGAGCAAGAGTCCAACTACAACAGGATGGCACCTGGAGCAAAAGAAAAGACAGCATTTTCTATACCTGATGGGCATTATTAGTTTGCTGCTATGCCCTTTGGTTTGGAGAATGCCCCTACCACCTTCCAAAAGTTGGTGAATCAAGTCCTTGCTGGCTTGGTGTCCTTTAGTGCAGCATATCTAGATGATATTGCTGTTTTTAGCTCCACCTGGCAGAATCGCCTGATCCACCTGGGGAAGGTTTTGCAGACCTTGCAATCAGCAGGCCTCACTATTGAAGCATCAAAGTGACAAGCAGGGCACAGTTGTATACTAGGGCCACCTTGCAGGCGGAGGCCAAGTGGAACCCTTACAACCCAAGAGTGAAACAATTTTGGACTGGGAAGCTCCAAAACCCCAGACTCAAGTCAAGGTATTCCTTGGCTTGACTGGTTACTACAGGAGGTTTGTAAAGGGGTATGGATCCATTGCAACCCCCGTCACAGAACTGACCTCAAAGAAGATGCGCAAAAAGGTAAACTGGACTCTTGACTGTCACAAGGCCCTTGACACCCTGAAGGAGGCAATAGACTCAGTTCCAGTTCTCAAAGCTCCAGATTATTCTAGGCAGTTCATTGTGCAGACAGATGCCTCTGAACATGGGATAGGAGCAGTCCTGTCCCAAACCAATGATGATGGCCATGACCAGCTGGTTGCTTTCATTAGCAGGAGGTTACTCCCCACGGAGAAAGGTTGGAGTGCCATTGAGAGGGAGACCTTTGCTGTGGTTTGGGCCCTAAAACAGCTGAGACCATACTTGTTTGGTACTCACTTCACTGTTCAAACTGACCATAGACCTATCAGATGGCTAAAACAAATGAAAGGTGAGAGCCCTAAACTTTTGAGATGGTCCATATCCCTACAGGGAATGGACTTTTCAGTGAAACACAGACCTGGGACTGCCCAGGCCAATCCAGATGGACTTTCCAGGTTCTTCCACTTAGATAATGAAGACTCACTTGAGAAAGGTTAGTCTCATCCTCTTTCATTTGGGGGGTGTAGGAAAGTGCCCTTGTTGGCATGATTACCCCTCCACCCCCCATGTTTGCCTAATATTAATGCCAACTTTGATTGACTGTGCTGGAATCCTGCTAACCAGGCCCCAGCACCAGTGTTCTTTCCCAAACTCTGTACCTTTGTCTCCACAATTGGCACACCCATGGCCCCCAGTTAAGTCCTTTGTAAAAAGGTACCCATGGTACCAAGGGCTCTGTGGCCAGGGAAGGTCCCCAGGGCCTGCAGCATGTATTATGCCACCCTGGGGGACCCCTCACCAAACACATGCACACTTCCCTTGCAGCTTGTGTGTGCTGGTGAGGAGAAAAAGTCAAAGCCGATATGGCACGCCTCTCACAGTACCATGACCACAAACCACTGCCTGTGACAAAGGTAAGTCACCCCTCTAGGAGGACTAACAGCCCTAAGGCAGGGTGCACTATCCCACAGGTGAGGGCATAGCTGCATGAGCAATATGCCCCTACAGTGTCTAAGTCCATTCTTAGACATTGTACGTGCAGTGTAGCGATATTGAGTATATGGTCTGGGAGTTTGTCATGACGAACTCCACAGCTCCGTAATGGCTTCACTGAATACTGGGAAGTTTGTTATGAAACATCTCAGCACAATAAACCAACACTGATGCCAGTGTGGTATTTATTGAAAAATGCTACCAGAGGGCATCTTAGAGATGCCCCCTGCATGTTAGCCAAACTGCTAGTGAAGTACTGACCAATCTGTGCCACCCTGCCACTTCCAGATGAGTTTCTGACCACATGGGGTGAGAGCCTTTGTGCTGTCTGTGGCCAAAAACAAAGCCTGTCCTGGGTGGAAGCGCTTCACACCTCCTCCCTGCAGGAACTGTAACACCTAGCGGTGAGCCTGAAAGGCTCAAGCCTCTTGTCACAGTACCCCAGGGTACGCCAGTTAGTGGAGTTGCCCATCCCATGGAAAAAGCCCCACTTTTGGTGGCACGTCCAGCAGAAAAATTAGGAAAAGCAGGAAGGAGTGACCACCACAACTAGGACCACCCCTTAGGTGTCCAGAGCTGAAGTGACCCCCTCCCTGCAGAATCCTCAATCTTAGTTTGGAGGACAGGGACCAATAGGGTTAGGGTTATATCCCCTTCCCCAAAGGGGGTGGACACAAGAAGGGTGTAACCATCCTCAGGGACAGCAGCCATTGGCTACTGCCCTCTGACCCCTGTAACGCCCCTAAATCCAGGATATAAGGGCTCCCCTGAACCCAAGTCATCAGATTCCTGGTGACCTGACAAGAAAGAAGGACTGCTAAGCTGGACCCCCAGCAGAGAAAAGGGAAGATGCAAACGGACTTGGTCCCAGCCCTACCGGCCAGTCTCCTGCTTCAAATAACCTGTAAAAAGAAAGCAACGCATCCTGTGGGACCAGCGACCTCTGCCAAGCTCCAGAAGACTGCCCTGCATCACCAAGGACCAAAAACTCCTGTGGTCAGCGGCCCTGTCCAAGAAGAAACTACAACTAAGGACTCCAGAACCTCCCTGGATCCGGGAGTCCTGATCACTCTGAACCTCACACACACGGCAGGTGTCCAGGTGTCCCACCCAGATAGAGAGGATCCCCAGGCGATTCCAAGCAAGTCCCACCCTGGGCTGACCTCTCCTGCTCCTCACAACGCCGCCTGCAGTGTGAATCCCGCGGACCGCCCCGATCGTGAATGCTCCGGACAAAGATATCCGACACCTAAAGGTACACTGCACCCGCAGCCCCCAGGCCTTGGAGAACCTAACCACCGGTGCAGCAAAATTCAGCACGCGGCCCTCCTACTTGTCCAGCCTGTGGTTTTTCCAAACCGACCCCGTGGACCCAGCCTGCAGCATCTAAGTGACCCCCAGGACCCCCTCTTAGGAAAGCATTGGGAGCCCACTGCTCTGTTTGCAGCCTGCACCCGGCTGTCCCGGTGCCGCTGAGGGTGTGTGTTTGGTGCCTACCTGTGGCCTACCCCGGTGCTCCTCAAAACCCCTCAGGTCTGCACTCCGAAGACGCGGGTACTTACCTGCCAGCAGATCTGAAACCGAGCGCCTCTAGTCTTCATAGGAGCCCATGTTAAATTTGACTCAACTTTGACCTCTGCACATGCCGGCCCCTTGTTTCCAGCGGTTGGTGTTTGAGGTTAACTTGAACACCAACCTGTGGACTTCCTAGCCCCCTTAGACTGGAACTGTAAGTCAAGTGCTTACCTGTAAATCGTACTAACTTTTCTTCACCCCAGGAACTGTTTCTGAAAATTGCAATGTCAACTTTTAAAAACGATCATTGCCATTTATTCTTAAACTGTATAACTTATCGATTCAAATGAAAGTGATATTGATTCATATGTGAAATACATATTTATTAATGTACCTACCTGCAACTTGAATCTTGTGGTTCTAGAAATAAACTAAGAAAATATATTTTTGCTATATAAAAACCCTTGGTCTGGAATTATGTCTTCGAGTGTGTGCTTCTTCTGTTATCTATGTGTGTAGAACAAATGCTTTACACTACCCTCGCATAAGCCTAACTGCTCGGCCACACTACCACAAAAGAGATCTATTATTATCTACTATTATTATCTACTTTAGCCTCTGTTAAGCCTCTGGGGAACCCCTGGACTCTGCACACTATATTTCATTTTGATATAGTATATACAGAGCCAGCTTCCTACACAGTCCTTTCTTTTTTAATTTCCATTTTCAATCTTCATTCAGCATGAACATGCTTATCAATTCTCAGTGAGGTAATCTTTTATTTAAATATTTAGTAAAGTTTTATTTCAGTGAGGTAATCTCCTAGGAGCATGATATTTTGCTTTCAAGAAAGGTCTTCAGGAAAACCTAATCTTGTTAGATTGTGCTGACACTGAATGCTGGAGAAAACGTCCTGATCTAAAAGACCCAAGAACCTGTTCCAACAAGTCAGCAACCTCACTGGTGCAGACCTCTGTCTTTAGAGGCTGCACATTTCAATGTAAAACAAGCATTTACAATGCAAAAGGTCACACATTTCATTGAGTTAGAGCTATTAGCGTTGTAAACTCCTAACCGGACTTTTCTTGCCAGATTAATTGGGGAAAAAATGAGCGTGATCTCACTGTGTAAAACCCAGCGCCATCGCCCTGCAAAATATAGAGAAAAAGTAGACTGAAAACCATATGGAAAACATGGAGCCTCGTATGTTTTCAGTAGTTGGTCAGTGCGCTCGAAGGGGGCTAATCACTGGAAAAGGCAAGGCGTATGCACGCCTTTCACTACTAATGAAAGCAAGTGGATTTTAAAAGGCAAGCCCACGAACCAATGCAAGTGGGTGATGTAACATGGGCGTGGTTAGAAGCCCAAAGAGAGATTACCACAGGGACGGAGCGCTTTGCGCTCGACTCTAAACATAGATTGTAGTAGCATTCAGACTATTAGCTCCACTAACTGCAAGTTTCAGATAAATAAACTTAGATTGTGGTAGAATGCAGGCAAAACAGCAATAATTTTTGACAGACAGGTGCCTAAAGGCCCCATAGCCATTTTGTGGATGCAGACCTTTTCTTTTTTGTGTCTTTTTTAGTTGTTATTTTGCCTTACTGAAGGAACATACCAATGCTGATTTGTCTGACTAGTACCACAATCTGTGCTTCTGCAGTTAAACCACCTAGGTGTCTCTCCTTCATGATATTTTACATAACACGAATTTCTTTAGGACAGTATAAATAAACACTTTTCTCCTTTCAATATTGTTACTATACGTGTATTAAACGTAGCGTTGTAAAGAAATTACATTGTGACGCTGCTACATGGATATATTCGTTTTTTTCCGATTGGTGTGTTCTTAACAGTAGAATGTGTTTATGTAAGCTCGACTGAACTCGCGTCCTACCTCAAGGCAGGTATTTTCAAGAATCATCTGTGAACAAGTTGGCAGCTGCTTCTACCGCTGCAGGAATCCATGCTGGCAGCAGCGCCGAATCATATAGTGTAAAAATCCAATTGATGCAAGGGAACTGTCTGCATGGCTTACATTCTGCACAAGACTAAACCGTGAGCCATTTTTATTCGACCACACATTCCAGCTATCTGTTTTTTTTCTCTTCTGACGTATGGGCTGATGTTTGACATTCAAACTAGTGACGCATATGCATGTTCTGGCACCCAATGCCCACGAGTCTTGGCAAATTTCAAAGCGATATGATAAAATCGAATCATGAGCCCTGCACATGACACAAAAACAAAGAACTGTGTGCTATGAATCGAACCGTAAATAGCCCTCCTCCTATTTTACAACATGCCACATATCTGTCTAGAGATGGCATGATATTGTTTTTTTACTCAATAGGTTTTTTTTCAGTGCTCAATTTCTGTAAATAAAAAAATAAATACATAACTAGATAAATAAGGACCTGATTTAAGTTCAGGCAGATGGGACGCTGTTCTGCCAGGGCAAAGGACTAGTGTGACGCTCTGGTGGATGGAGTCTACTCCCATGGCAAAGGGAGCATGTAGCAGTTTTCACTGCCCCTTACTGCCAGGGTTTTTCTTCGCTGTGAGGGGCAGTGAAAATCCAATCTAAATTAGCTGGGCAGAATGACAGTTCAGCCTCTGACAGTCCTCACTCTACAATGCCATCATAGGGGATTAATCATGATGGAAACGGAGTAGTATCTGCTGTCATTAATCCTAAAATCCTCCTGCATGTAAATATGCGGGCGGACTGCAATATTGACAGTACGGATACTCCATTGCGATGGAGTAACCTTACACATTCATATGCACCAGCAGATATTGTAATGACATTTTCTCAAACAAAAACCTTTCTAGAATGCCCCCACAAGCATTGTGATTTCACAATACATGCTAATGCTACAGTGAATGTATTGTGACATCATCACTGATTGATGTTTTCTTTGGGCAAACATCATTCAAAGATGGCTACTGTCGTGTACAGATGTAGTGTTATTCCATGACACCTGTGCACACCTCAGCACTCATTTTTAATTTATTTTTATGCCTCTGCTGAATCAAACAAGCATTGACAAAGCCAATAACTTACCTTTTGCTTTTAAAAGGTGAGACCCATTGTCTATTGAAATACTGTTTAAAAATAAAACTGTCCAAAGCCCATCTTTAGGAGCTTGATGACAAAAGAACAAAGCAGTCCAGAATGTTGGTGACTGTCACAGGCTTTCTGGTGAACTTTTTTCAAGACGTTTATTTCAAAACACATTTTTTTCCAACCTCTTTGGATGCAATGTTTTAGGAAAATAGTTCAGCAAACGCTTTCAAAGGGAGGGGATGAAGATAGGAAGTTGAACATAGGGGTTGAGCAGAAGAGTGTGCATGGGAAGAGGAAGTAAAAGATGGGGGCTATAAATGTCTCCATATTTGGCACATAACTTGTCAAAGAACAGAAATTATCTTGTGCTTCGATTTGGAAACAGAAATGGTCACTCATGTTAATAATGCTTTTGTTTATGTGTGACTTAACATGCCAAAACTATGCTTTGTGTAATTTTGGAAGGGGTAGGGGAGAGAAATGATGGCGGTTTGAAACAGAGGAGCTTAGAAAGGGATGGAAAACTGCCTAGGTCAACAGACTCTATCCCTGCATGTGTATTCCCTGCATGTCAACACTTTTTTTTTATTACAAATGTTGCCATTGAGGAGCATGCAGTAATCGCCTGGGCCAGTGTCTGCTCACTCCAAGGGCCATATGTACGAACACATTTTCCCATAGAAACAGAATGAGTAAAAACCTTTGATACATCTGGCCCCAAGACCCTCCACCACTATTCACGAGTTGGAAGTTATCCCATGTTGAATCGGCGTCCTGTCAGTGGTTTTGCAGTGTTGGGTGAGATGCCCCTTTCATGCTCACCTCTCTTTGGTATTCAAGAGACACTGTAAATTGGAAACACTTTCTGACTCTTGAAGAATGTCTGGTGCCCTGTGATTTATGCTTTTGAGGTTGTACAACGTGTGACCTTGCAGAATGCAGCTTTGAAACTGCAAAAGCACTTTGTACATTGGGCCCACTTTCACTGGGTGCAAGAGCATTATCTGCGCAAATAATTGATCAACTCAATCACCACCTTTTTGTGTATTGAGAGTGAAACTTTTTCTTTCCATGTCTGCAGAATTGTTTCCCCCCATAAAATTGATAAATAAATGTTCTTGCTACAAATGACAACTGAAAGACGCTTCACATCAATATATTGGTGCTGAAACTACCTGGGTGTGTTTTTCATTTCATGGTCCATTCTATAAAAGAATTCTTCAGTGTTCTGTATTGATTTGTTGCTGTTCTACCCTTGTCCTAGCTGTACAGATTTTATAAATGCCAATGGCAATTGTCATGTACTTTAAATTCTGCATGACTCATTTTTTTAAGTAAGCAAATATATTTAAACCTTTTGTTAATTAATGTCTATGTGCCTCACCGTGTTCAATTGGGTATCACTTTCTTAGGACTTATTACTCTCTTCGTTTTATGTGTCACTTTCCTCACCTTCCGAGATTCCAAATTAAATCACTTTGGTTTGAGTCCTACTTTCATCATGCCCACAACCCCAGTAGTAGCTGCTCCTTGGCCTCTACCTTGGTTCATGTGTTGGGCTTATATATGGAATAAAAAAATTCTCTACTATGCATTTTAAGGATATTGCATTCAACTGAGGAGTTCTGTGAGCATATAACGTGATGATGATAATTAGTCAAGAACCTTTATATGGCTACAGAACTCCAAATCGATTTGCAGCATACTATTAAAGTTTTAAAATGGATATTTTATTCCTTGTAACACAGGTCACACCAGTACTCTTCTCCCCAAAATCCTAAATTCGGTTTTAAGATGGCTGTAACTCAGAACGCCTGTTCAAATTCAGATAGATTCCTAATTTTGAGTAATACATTATTACAATTGAACAGCTATGTCATTTTCTTATTACAAATAACAACCGTTGTCAAAAGTAGACTGTAATAATAAAATTAGAGTCAAGTTTTTATACAAGGATGCAAGGCTTCTATCATATAGGTGTTTCTTTCCGGCTTATTCTTTAAATATTGATGTAGGAAGAATAGGAATACATCACATACAAACAAACATAAGTTCCCAAATCCCAATACAAACATTTTAGGCTAGATAGTTGTAAACCAATGTAAGTAGTGAAAGGCTTAATACATGACATGTTAAAAAAGACAGACTGTGGGATCAATAGAAAAGGCAGGTCATATTTAGGACAAACAAACACTTATTACTTAGGAAACATATACACATGCTGCATTGTTAAGTTAGCTGTGCTGAAACACATAAGAGGCCCAAGCCACATTAGAATGAGAGTTTTTCTTTAAAGCTGCACCAACTGTTGCTTTCAAAATGTTCACTTAGCATGAACAGGGTGGAACAGAAGGGTGTATCCTTCCTTAGCACAGGGGTCCTAAAAACCACAAGTCATTCATATCGTGTTAAGGGGAACTGTGTAAAGGGTCAGATAAGTATTTGCAAGGGAGGGCTACCATGAGCAGCACGCAACATATAATCTCTTGTTGTGCAGAAAGATAGATATGGTGAATGACGTCATTGTAACTTACACACCCATGAGGCCAACAAGTGCAAGTGCTTCTTTCCAGAGGCACCTCATTACCTTATCTGTACTGCTTGTAGTTGCTTACGTAAATGCTGAACTCTTGACCACAGTTTTTTGTGGTTTTTACAGTATAAATGCTACTGATGTTTGAACCAGAACTTTGAACTTCAGTCATGGCCTCTATGTGAGACTGCCTGTTGTTCCCAGCTGAAAATCGATTAAATTTATATTGTGTCAAAATGATTTGTTTTATTTTATTAACAGATTTCCCTCTAACATATTGGCGAGCTAAGCCAGGAGCTCTACTTTGATCTCACCAACTGCTGGACTGGGGGCCCTGCCTGTCTCCACGAGGTGATTTGTGCACATTTTAAAGAGGTAAGGGAGATGCCTACATTTATGTAAAAATCTCTGATTTCGTGGGGACAGATGGGTCTCAGTGGAAGGTAGTGAGGTGGACAAAGTACGAGGTCTGTTCCTTTTATTTTATAAAGACATTTACAATTTTGACACTGTAATATATGTAATTTTTGTGTTTGCATGCAAGATTGTGTATGAATTGAGATAATATTAAGGGATCCCGGTGGTAAGTCCGGAAGATACAGGGAGCTTGACTAAGTAAGTCAAAAGTGGTCAGGAGTAGTGTTGGGCTTGGGGGCTGAGCAATCAGTGTATGTTTTAAAGAACACTCATGTCAACCTAACCCAGATATTAGATCTGGAAGTCACTTTTTTGTTGAAAATAGTGAAAAGTTGTCCCCTCTATGAATCCAGAGGGAAGTGACCAGTAGTATTTTGTTTGCCCTCGTATGAAATTAAGAATTACTGTGTATGTATACTAAAATTTACTGTGTATGTATATGCATGTATAGACAGAAATGTGGCCACATAATAATGTCAATATATAAGTTTGTTATTTAGTGTATAATTTAGGAATAAGTATCAGACCTCTTATTTTTATGAAGGTTAAGTTATAATAGTATACTCAAAAGTGAAGTAATTGACTGGATTGGGCAGGTCCCAAAAAGTCAACTAATTAATTCCACATCCCTGAATTAATTATAAATGTTTATAACAGTCAGGCTGTCGCCCTCTGCAACAGAACTGACCTTAAGTAGATCAGCAATATCAATACCATAGAATCATTTTTTTTAAGTCAGAAGTTTATGTATTTATAGTATATCACCTCTAGGCCTAAAAACAACCTACATTGACATAAGAGAAATTCCTATTAGACAATTATAAAAAAATATTCAAAGAACTAATACAAGGACATTATCCTTCAAGTTAAAAGTAGTGTAGTAGCCTCATGAACCCCATAACAAATATTGACCCTACTGTTATCCCCATTATGAAACTATAGAGCCTTAAGATTAGAGGCTAGATGAATTATCAAATAGTATAGACTGGGACATACACATATATATTGAAGGTATACAAATAGAAGGAGAATAATCAGCTACTATACATACAAATATATTTAACTACCTTTCATATAGATGTGAACAGGATCTTCACATAATTAGAATAAAAGAGTTTATTTTGAAATGTACAAAACCTGTTGCAGTTGTCTTTCCAAGAGAAAGGCACTCATTTGAAGGCCTCTAAAAATAAATACATTTTGTTTTAAGTTTTTCATGTGTGACACTGGAGCCACATTGTGGCCAGAAAGTGAATATATTGAAGTTACTGCAATTTTTCAGTGGAACCATGGGCAACAGTCACATGAATTCCCTGCAATAATAAACAGACTCAGATGTAGTATTAGACCTCCTACTGTATGCATTTATTGGGGACCTCCCAGTGTGGAATTTAGGATATGAGTAATTAATAAACATGTATATATCACAATAACATTATTGGTTGTTGTGTCAGGCAAACAAACCACTTAGGCCACACATAAATGCACCTACCATATATATCTATATATAAATGAACAAAGTCTTTCAGAGATTAGGGATATATATATATATATATATCTGATGTTCACCTTCACAGCCTAATAATAGTTTATGTGAAGTCTGGAAATACCCTAGGAAGTAAATAGAAGTCCATTTAGAGTGAGAAACATATGGTACAAAAGATTAAGTTCACTAAACAGACATGGGGTCTCCTTTAGAACACATGGTTAAGGTGTTCTCAGGAGACAGGGACAGGATAGGAAAATACTGTAAGGAATGGCACAAAGCAACATTAAAACTTGCACATGCATGGTCCAAAGAGGGCACATTTGATAATACAATAATAGAACACATGGCCACCTTCCTACAGAGTAAATACAAGGGAAATAAACTAGAGAAAAGGAAGATCACACTAGACCTATGGAGGGTCTTTTGTGAAACAAATATAAATGAGTCAAATACAAAGCCTCAGACCCTCCCCTCGGCTCCTCCACCCCCCTATCAAGATGTGCAATTAAGGTTAGGCAGTGCAAAGGTACAGGGCATGTATACGTTGCAACCTGGTACCCACCTCTTCACATCCCCCTGCTGTGGGATATACAGACCCAGAGTATAGCCCACCATTAGAATCTTTTTCTAAACATAGAGAATATGTTACCCATCTCCATGTCCTCAAATGGCCAGTACACCACAGGAAATGTCAGGTGGGGACAGTACTAAATACATAGGGACACTAGATGCCACATTTACACTTCATTTGGAGGACGAGATTTCCCCCACTAGAAAAAATAAAGGTATACCTAATGAGGGATCAAGAGAGGCACAGAGAATGGATGGGGCTAGAAAAAAAAGAAGGTGTTTTGAAAAAAAAAACGAGTACCAATATTAAAAATAAGACAAGAAGGTTAGCTTTCACACCAGAAAGTTCTCCCACAGAGTACTGGAGGTTCATGTACCCAGGAGCAGAAGAGAATAGTGTAGGCAAGTGGATCACAGAGCAGGAAGATGGACGGGTAGACAAAAGAGCGACTTGGGAAAAGGAGGAAGGGCCCCTGAGGCAGTCAAGGGCCCTCACTAGGGCACAAATGATTGAACAAGAAGGACTAGATGACACAGTCTCCACACACAGCAGCTTAGGTGAAAAAGATCTGGATTTAGAAAAATCTTACAAAGGATCAGAGGGGGCATTAGATGACATCACTGAACATGTTAAAAGAATGTCCCTTTTTGAGGACCATAACAAGGAACAGTCACAATATGCCTGTGAGGGAGAAGAAAACAATAAGACAGGACAGACTTTACAAAAGAGGCCAAGAGAATTACAGAGATTAGTATTTGATGGGGTGAATGCACGCCCATATGAGAGAAAGGGAACATTTGATAAGGCAGCAAAAATGACACTGAGGAAAGACATGGCACATGCATTCCCTGTATGCCCTGGCAATAATTTGACACCCAGTTAAATAGTAGCTCAGTATGAAAATAGTTGGTGTAATGTTGTCCCTTTTACTGACAACCTAGCAGGTTGGACAGAAGGATTGGCATCACAGATGACACCATGGCCGCAAGAGGGTTCCTTTGAACCCTGAGACATGGCTAATGCAGAAATGTGCATTTTTTAGGCCACAGGGGATCCTTATTGGGATTATCCCTATATGCAGAAAAGTTTAAGGGTGTGGCAGAGATATGCTTGTAAGTATGACTCTCGTCACCATACTGGCAATAGGACTACAGTCCTGTCACAACTGCCTTGATATTCAAGGGCCCAGGGGTGCCTCAATATATACCGTGGCTCCAGATGGACAAAGAAAATCTTAAAAAATAGTTGCCACAACATTCTGAGGGTGCTGGGAAATGGATAGCAGATCTGGAGAAACATACTGCAGGGATTACTCTTGCAATAGGGGACATTAAGAGTTTACTAAGTTCCCTTATAGGAGATGATACAGACACACTGTTCACAAAGGCAGGAGTAAAGGATGTGACATTGACCAACCCAAAATGTGATGGGGAACCCTTTAATAGAGTAAGGGGAATTGTTTGGAAACAACTGAGGAAAATGTATCCAGACAGGCCAGACATTAGGTCCCTTTTTGGCACAAGCAATGCAGCCAAATGAGGACCCACACCAATTCCTTAGCAGAATGAAGGAAAAATGGACACAGGAAGTGGGGGAGAGTTGGGATGTCACTGGACAGAATGCAATACTATTTTTCAATATAGTGAAAAAGCATCTGCCAGTTGAAGTACAGGATAAATTAGATAATATAGTTGCCTTGGAGGCCAAACCATGGAGAGAGATACAAGCACACATAATACATTTTTGTAAGAAGAGACAAGAAAAGGAAAAGAGAGAGAAAGATAAAATAGAGAAAGCAGCAGCTAAATTGGTCCAGCAGAAACTAGCCAAGAAAACAGAGGAAGGAATTGCCACTGTAATGGCCAGGTGATGACGGCTGTCCTCACCCAAAAGTATCCTTTAGGCCACAAACCAGTTGCATATTTTAGTGGCCTACTTGATTATGTCATGAAAAGTAATTACCCTTGTGAACAAGCACTAGCCACAGCAGCCTTTGTAGTAGAGAAAAGTGCTCCCATTGTCATGGGTGCACCCTTGACCCTGTATGCTGAACCTGCTGTGTTTGCAATAATTCAGAAAGCTAAAACAACACTAACAACACGGAGAGTATCAGGCTATGAGATAATATTATCACTAACATCCTTGAAGGTGGTTAAAATGCCACACAGTCAATCCTGCTACCTTGTTTGCACACCCCATTTCAGACACTGATGATGATGCCCATGATTGTGCCACATATACTCCAGATGAGTGTAGCCAAGCAACAGAAGACCCCATTCCAGGTAGTGTTGTATATTTTGTGGATGAAACTTCCACAATAGATCAGGACACAGGAGTAAGACATACAGGTGCTGCCGTGGTCAGAGCGATGCAGCACAACTCTTCAGACACACTGCAGATAACTGAACAGATAACTTTGCCATCTCAATATTCAGCCCAGGCTGCTGAATTAGTAGCTTTAGGGGCAGCTATCAAACAAGGGGAAGGAGAAACAATAACAGTATACTCTGATTCAGCCTATGTCACTATAACAGTGCATTCCAGCATTATGCGGTGGAATAGACGGGGATTTCTCAAGTCTGATGGAAGCCCTGTCATGCACCGAACCCTTTTAGAGGACTTGATACAAGCTTTAACACTGCCACATGCAGTTGCAGTAGTGAAATGTGCAGCCCACACTAATGCTCAGAAGTTTGTGTCCCGTGGAAATGTCCTGGCTGATTGGGCAGCCAAAGATGCAGCAACACACCCTCTTAGTGATACACATACCACAGTTTTGTTAGTTAGTGAAACATTGACATCTTCAGACCCTTTGAATGCATCCAGACATTACACAGAAACAGCTCATCTGCATATAAGAGAGATACAAGAAAATGCACCAGAACATGAGAAACAGTTGTGGGAAGCCAGAGGATGCACACAGACAGGAACAGATTTAATATACAGACAAATATCAACAGGGAAGCCTGTCATGCCCCAAGCATTGCTACTGATAGCTCTAAACCAGCTACATCTTCCTTCACATACTGCTAAAGACAATATGTCCCTCCAAATACGTCAGGATTGGTTTGTCACTTACTTACATGAGATTATTATAATGTACACACACACCTGCACAGTGTGCCAGCAGTATTCACCAAATCCCACCTCTAAGGTAATAGCTTCTACAATACCTCGCCCACAAGGTCCCTTTAAGGAACTGCACATTGACTACATTGATATGATTGACAGATGCAATCATTATCGCTATCTTATAGTTGTAGTCTGCCCATTCTCAAGGTGGATTGAAGCAGGACCTTGAGTTCACCATAATGCTAAGTCTGTTAACCCTCTTTGCTTTGAGAAATACCCCAGGATCAGAGCACTATTTGACTCCTCATCAAATAGTGACAGGTAGAACAATGAGCACATTTGTGCCACCAACCAGACATAAATTGGAGACTGGGAGTGCACCTGAAGTTGTACAAACTGAAATGAATGAATACATGTCTGAGCTAACCAAAGTTGCAAAGTTCTTCTCTAAACAGGTTACACGTGCAGCCAAGAAGCGCGCCAACGTATCTCCTGTAAAGCATCAACAAACACCATTACCTTTGGGAACTTTAGCAATTTTGCAAGACAATGGAAGAACTGCAAATTTAATGGACCCTTCCCAGTGCCATCCATCCCTTTGGACACCGAGCAGGAAAAAGAGGGGGGAGAACAGGAGAAGCAACCGGAGTAAAACCTCCCTCTAAAGCCTCAATCTTACACAATTCTTCTTTTAAGTTATGTATTTTATGTTTGTTTTTCCTCCTCGTTGCACTGATTTTGCTGCTTTTAGCCCTTGGATATTTTAATTTTTTTTTATCCTATATCAATTATTACATGCATGCGTAGAACTGTTGATAATGATACTGACCATCACCCTCTCCATATTGCTTTGTTTGACAATGTGTGGTATCAGTACATGCACAGTATAGGCACATCCACATCCAACACCAGTTGTTATGTATGCTCTCTCATCCCCCATGCTGCTGGAGTAGATAAATTGCATCTCCCTAAAAAGGTATCCCCAAACATTACACATTGTCTCCTGCACCTATTTTTATGCAGAATGAGAGCACAGCTACAGCCAACTCATGTTAGTCCTGTGACTGCACGAGCTAAACCCCTGCTTCCTGATTGCGCAGGCAGGCCAGTTATTAGTATCACAAGATCAGTATTTGTCCATGATAAATGGTACAGAGACACAAGGTCCACTAAGCTTTAATAAGATAATAGGCCAGTGTCAGGAAATATGGGATGCGAACATACAGAGATATACATGGACAGGGACTACCATACAACCTAGAATAGCAATGAAATTAACACCGTTTTCTCTTTGTTTCAGAGGGAATGGGACAATAAAGGTGGGGAGTAACCTCAACTGCAACATCACCACCTACAACGCTGATATGCAGGGCGGCACCTTCAGCCTGATGGATCACTACTGGATGTGTGGGGCCCGGCTCCACATGCAACTACCCCCAAACTGGAATGGCCTCTGCTCCCTAGTAACTTTGCACATCCCCTCCCTGGTGATACCAGGTGTGGACATCTCTCAGTTACATGACCATCCCATGAGCCATCCAACAACCTTGCTTTACCATTATCGGACAAAACGAGCTGCTGAGTTTCTTGGTACTGAAGTGTGGAAAGACGTTCCACAGGAACTTAGACTATTTAATGATGCCCAAATCTTTTTTGGTAGCATCCTACCATTTATTCAGGTGAAGGCAACTGCACGCTGGCTGCAGATCACGCTCTTTGAATTGATGAAGACCATAAATGCAATTGAAGATGGGTTCAATGCTATCAAGGAAGAACTTCGAGCCCTTAGGCTGATGTTAATGCAACACAGATATGTATTTGATTTAATGATGGCCATGGAAGGAGGGGTGTGTAAGAAGATTGGATCATTATGTGCCGGCCAATGATGCGGACAATGGGACATTAACTCAGGTCATTCAGACATTGCATGATCTACAAAAGAAAATGATCGATGAGGGGGGTGCCCCTGATGGGTGGTTCGAGGGCTGGATCGAATGGGTGCCGTCCTGGATGTCAGGGTTGTTCAAGGCCTTGTTGCCTTTGATTGTGTTGTTGCTTTTGATGTGTCTTATTTTTCAGGTAATAATAGCATGTTGCAAAAGGATGACAGCTAAATTGGGAGGGACAGAGTAGTGGGTATGTGACGATTCCCCTAGTTTCATTAGTAGATGGGAAGGTAGGAAAAGTAGTTGAATAATCAACTAGAGGGAGGAATGATGTAGGAAGAATAGGAATACATCACATACAAACAAACATAAGTTCCCAAATCCCAATACAAACATTTTAGGCTAGATAGTTGTAAACCAATGTAAGTAGTGAAAGGCTTAATACATGACATGTTAAAAAAGACAGACTGTGGGATCAATAGAAAAGGCAGGTCATATTTAGGACAAACAAACACTTATTACTTAGGAAACATATACACATGCTGCATTGTTAAGTTAGCTGTGCTGAAACACATAAGAGGCCCAAGCCACATTAGAATGAGAGTTTTTCTTTAAAGCTGCACCAACTGTTGCTTTCAAAATGTTCACTTAGCATGAACAGGGTGGAACAGAAGGGTGTATCCTTCCTTAGCACAGGGGTCCTAAAAACCACAAGTCATTCATATCGTGTTAAGGGGAACTGTGTAAAGGGTCAGATAAGTATTTGCAAGGGAGGGCTACCATGAGCAGCACGCAACATATAATCTCTTGTTGTGCAGAAAGATAGATATGGTGAATGACGTCATTGTAACTTACACACCCATGAGGCCAACAAGTGCAAGTGCTTCTTTCCAGAGGCACCTCATTACCTTATCTGTACTGCTTGTAGTTGCTTACGTAAATGCTGAACTCTTGACCACAGTTTTTTGTGGTTTTTACAGTATAAATGCTACTGGTGTTTGAACCAGAACTTTGAACTTCAGTCATGGCCTCTATGTGAGACTGCCTGTTGTTCCCAGCTGAAAATCGATTAAATTTATATTGTGTCAAAATGATTTGTTTTATTTTATTAACAGATTTCCCTCTAACAATATTACCCACTTGATTTTCACTGCTTTGCAAAGGGCAACAAGTTTCTGTACATGATAGATCATGTGCCAGTCACCAGCAAACAAGACCCCGCCACTCTTCCTATGCAATTCCCTTTGTGCTTTAACGCGCCTCTAGTAATCCATCATAAAATGTGCCGTCATCGGCATACATTCCCGAGTATTTGCGGACCCGAGCTATGTGTGGAGCAGTGAGAACATTCTTCCATGTCACTTCCTTTAATTATAAGCTTCCACAGTTGTCTCCTGAGTGGCACAGACGTTGCTATGACATGTGCGGGATGTCAGCCCCTGCTTCCCCACACGTCCAGAACATTCCAGTGGTATTTTTCCATACACACAAGAGCCATTTGTTAAGCACATTTCAGAGCGTAACTTTCAGTTTCGCCCCCTGTGCACAAAGTTAAACGTGCCTATAGAATTTCTTCTCTTCCCTTCCTCTTCCGCTGAGAATCCCGGGTTACATTTTATATTTTAAAAGTGTGCATAGAGTTCAGTCTAGGACAACGACAGCAAAGCACGAAAGCTAGTGTTAATTTATGTCCAGATGTGATTCGTCCATAGGTCCTTGTAGCTCCTGGCTTATTTGGCAGGGTTATACTGCACGCAAACCTTCCCTTTGAGATTTTTTTTTATTAGGCATGACAAAAATATATAGTTCCTTTCACATTGTAGTGAATTTTGTGGTTTAAAAAAACACTTTCTGTAGGTAGAAATGTCCGTGTAACCACTGTAGACCGTGAGGGGGGGGGGGGGGGCGCAACCATGGAAAATAGACTTATCTCCCCCCGGTTCGGTAGTAAAAGACATTAAAAATAGGGTGAAACAGGCCTCTCGCACCGTGGGCCCTGGAGGCACTGCACCTACTGCACCAATGATAGAGAGTATGCAGCTCTGAAAGTTTAGGGGCCTGTCCCCTGACTTCAGAAGAGAAGAAAGGCTGTGCTGCATGAACTTGAGAGTGCGGCGCTTTGCATTGTTATCCTTAGAACTTGCCCCGTACGTTTTTCTTCACAGGGAGTCTTTTATAAGAGGCTCGAGTCGGCGAATCACCCCTGAAGCCTGCGAGAAAACACCGTTCTGCCTTAATCACTGTTGCTCTTTGCTGCTAGCGTGTGGTGGGTTTGTTTTCCAAGCTCCTCTGCGCCTCTTCCGTCTTCCAGAAGCTTCCTGTCAGGTTTCTAGCTGCCGTTTCAGCAGGCTGCAAAGGGGCCAGGAAGGGGAGCGCCGCTCACATTCAGAACAGAGGCGAACAGCCCCAGCCTCGCGCGCTGAGGTTATTCGCGGTTCTTTATATGCTTTCCAGTCACATACCAGGCTAAGCCCTTTCTTTTAACAAAGGGACCTTGAACAGCCTTTGGTAACCAGAGGCCTTTTTTTCACTCTGCCAAAGACAACGGTATAATTGTAAAGTTGTTTGGAAAGGTATGATATGGGACAGAATGCATATTTGTTCACCGTGAAGTTGAAGTTAATCTCTTAGATGAAGTTATATGCACGTGTATAATGCACCTAGTACAAAAATTCCTAGTTTTAATGAATGATCACTTGTAAAATGCTCCGTATAGAGCTTTCTTAGGCCACGATTACAAGCTGCATTGTGCAGAGGTTTCGAAAGTACTGGGGCCTGAATCACTGATTCTAGCCTCAATTGCGCTATTACAACGTTTCAATCCTATATTGGGAACTAACATGCCTGACCTAAAATTACAGGGGCTACATGGCGCTCAGGTTATCCGGAATCCAAAACACACAGGGTAGACACCAATGGGCTTATTACAGAAGTGCCCCAGGCTTGCAACAGGCTTTTGCGGCCACTTCGTGTGCCTCCGGGGCACTTCGGTATTACAGAAGGGGAAGCAGACACTTTTGTGGCCCCTTCTGTAATACCGATAGCGCTGGCTCACATATAGCGCAAGCGCTATCACCAAAGGGTGTTTCCTCATTTTCATGGGGTCGTGGGCCCATGCAGATGAGGGAATCCCTTTGCCTCTGCACCGGCACCATATTATAAACACTGGTGCAGAGGCAAAGAAGCCTTCACAAGGCCATTGACAGTGTGCCACCTAAAAGGTGGCACCATGTTAGGCCGCCCCCTGATGGCAGCCCTCAGGACGGAAGAAAGAGGGCCTATGGACCTCCCAGACATCCCCTTGCAGGTGGGCGCAGTGACTCATGGACCTGCATGCAAGGGAATCTCTAATCCCCCTTATAAGGGCAGGCAGGTTTCCTCAAACTGTACGCAAGAAAGGCATGAGATCAACACTAGTTTTTAGGATTAGTCATAAGAGCAGACTGAAGAAACACAAAGATGAAATTCAAGGCATACACTATATTCCTGGTTTAATTTCAATACATTTTGAATGGGCGTATCGGAACAGATATCGCACCTTACTTGATGAAGTTAACCCTTTTGGATACTCAAATAAAAATACAGAAACATAAAAAAATGTACAAAGTAAAAATTTGTAGATTCCTTCAGTATATCATTGACCCAAATAAACACTCAGGCCCAGATTTAAGAGGCCCTCACGCCATTCCAATGGCACATTAGCGTAATTTATTATCGCTAATCTGACATTTGAAGGCCAAAACCTCCATGCCATATTTACAAAGTGGCGCAATGCTTGCATTGTTCCACTTTGTTAACCCCTTACGCCACTTTATGCCTGCGCCGGGCATAATGTATGCAAGGGGAGCGTTCCAGCGCGAGTGGGGGGGATGAAAAAATGGCACAAAGAAATCTAAGAGATTTCTTGGCGTCATTTTTATCGGCATTTTTAACGCCTGCCAAAAGCAGGCGTTTAAAGGGAGGCTCCCATTGTTTTCAATGAGCCTCTGGGTGCTTTGCAGGATTAGCTTCAAAAATGTTTATGCTAATCCTGCAAAGCGCCTGAGTAGTGTAAAAAATTATGACTCCAGTACCCCTGACTACCGCCATGGTTTGCCGTATTTTAGATACAGCACACACATGGTGGCGTTAGGGGGGCACTATGAGGCACAAGAAAAGTGGCGCTGCACTATGTGCAGCGCCCCTTTTCATAAATCTACCCCTCAGTTTTCATGGTGGAGTGCCAGACGGAACTCAGGTTTATAATGATTTATCAAAATCAGAAGGGAATCTTACCAGTCAAGCATCAATCTATAAATTGGATAGCATGTTTTAGGCATAATTTGTCCCTTCGCTTCCAGGTTCTCTCTAAAGTCTGCACAATCACGTACTGATTGTCTTTGTTTCATGTTTGCAGAATCATTCTTACTTTAGAGCATCAGCCATTTTTTCTGAAATAAGAGTTTCATGTGTCATGGTGTTAGATTGACAAAGCAGAGAGGTGGACCATCCTTACAGGGAGCTGAGCTACCTGTCGTTGGAACAACCTAAAGTCAGACCATTAGGCAACATTTTCTCCAGCGCTTATCCAGGTACTTGATTATGTATCTAAGCAAACGTACACATATTATAAAAATACATCTTTTCATTTATAACCCACATATTGATGTTTAATACCTATTTTGTCTAGTTTTAAAAGTCATGGTGAATACTTGCTGGGCAATAAAATAGATATTAAGAAATATAAAAATGCTTTCACAAGTTACGCACTGTCATGGCACTATCCTGTATACGTTGATGTCACTACTTTGATATAACTGATACCTTGTCAAATACATTTATATGTGATACACTAAAGAGGGTTGTATGTCAGAATATCAACAACAAAAATATTGTGCTACAAAAATATTCTAGCACGAATATTGACGGCAAAAATATAATAGCATAAGATAAGTAGATGTGCATATGAAAAGTAGATGTGCATAGTAAGTATACATTTACTATACCATATCAGCCTCTATGGTATGTATATATTGACAAGGTACATATACGTTGATTTAGGTATATATAACCAAAGTTACCAACATATACTTACATTTACAATACTTTTGCTATTGATGGTCTTGTTGCGATATCTTTGGAGTATGGTATATAGGGCTCAATATTCTGGTGGTATACGCTAAAGAGAAGGTGCCAGGGGACATATGTGCAGTATTCTGTTCAGGGACCTCTGAGGTTCGTGATGATGTTCTGTTTTCGCTAGTGAAGCGATCTCTTGACTGTATGAGTGGGGTTTAAAATCACCAAATACATGACATAACACAGAAAGGTGTGAAAAGATTTGTTTTAAGTATCGTAAAGTTACATGTATTATTTTCATATATTATGGAGTAGTTTAACTTTTAAGTGACGCGTGACAGTGTGAAGTTAAAGGGGAAATAAGCATAGACAGTATACTTAGAAACGTCTTTGTCAATTAATAAGAAATGTTCTGACAATATGTCTTTAAAGCAAAATGTTAATGTCAAAAAATGGGATGTGTGGCCAAGCATCCAGAGCTGCCAACCTTTGAAGTGGGAAGTGATTATTTGTTCAAGTAAAAAAAATACAGTTCTTTTTCGAATTGCATATGCGGGTTATTTAAACAGCTTGTACGACCCATACTCTCCATGTAATGTCTTTAAGGAACTTTTCTTAAATTACAACGAAAGGGGCTAATTTATATGAAGAAAGGTCTTGGGGAAGACTGCCCAGAACCGCTAAACTGAGAGATGAAGTTTGTATTCTGCACTTACTCACTGCAATTTAAGATGGGTATTAATGTATCATGGTGTTCATCACCCAATATTAATCTTGACCTTGTCAATGGGGTCAGGAATGGTCGGTGAAGACCCTAGTATTTTGAATAAGCGTTTATTGTAGATAACGAGCAGGCGTGCAAAAAGAAATGCTGTACATAACCATCACAAAAATACATACTTTTTACAGTGTTTGAAGTCAAAACCTTTTAATATATAATGATATTTACCACATGTGGTAAATAACCTACACAATTCCATCCTACTTGTAATAAGGGCCTGAATCTTCAATTCTGCAGAATGTCAGTACATTGACTATCATTAAACTGGCTCATAAAAGAACCTGTTATTTACAGCGATAGAACTCACTGTATAAAATACATTATTGTTAGAAAGCTGCACAGTTTTTCATACGATGACCGTTTGTGCCACTGTTTTCTCATAATTCTGCAGATAACCAAGGTAGACTGGGATTTCTTCATGAGCTAGCCTTCTTGTTGTTATTTCACGGATTGGCACTTTCTTTGAAAGACACAAGAATCAGCCTAAACAAACAGTTTGAAGAGTTCTGGTGTGGAACAAGACTGTGCTGTCATGACGTTATCAATCATACAACGGTGTTCCTGCTCTTAACAGACCATTTCAGTACCTTTATGTATGTGCAGTGTTGAATTGGCTTTTTAGGCAACCTGGCACTGGCAAGTGGGCTAGCTTGAAACGGCCAGTATGTCAGTATGTCAGTTTGACAACAAGTTAAGTGGCAAGAAAAGTCCAGTTAGGAATTTACAACGCTAATAGCTCTAACTCGTTTTGGTCCTGTGGACGTGACAGGACAAAAAGAGCTGCCTACATACTGGCCATTTCAAGCTGGCCCATCTGGTAGTGCTAGAGTGGCCAACAGGCTGGTCCTACATGGATTATGAGTTCACTGTGGATACAGGCCTTGTTTTTTGGTATTCTATGAATGATCTTTAGTAACTTCACATATATGAGCCTTTCTCATTAAAAGGTGCATCCTAGATGTCTGTACATGTGTACACCTAACTGCCTAAACTATTAGTATCTCTTTTTCTCTGTGATTGAATAAAGTCGGTAGTGCCAAGAAAGAAGAACATTATGGGGGTCATTCTGACCTCGGCGGTAAAAGGCACTTACCGCCGGTCAGAAGACCGCCATTCTACCGCCGCGGTAACCCGCCACGGTCATTCTGACCCACAACTGCCAAGCCGCCAAAAACCCGACATCCACGGAAGGCCGCCTCATCAGCGGGCAGCGATAAACTGGAGATGACCAAACCTCCACCGCCACGCCAACACAAACACGCCCATGCCATTACGACCCACGAATCCACGCGGCGGTCATTCAACCGCGGTATTCCATTGGCGGTACACACCGCCGCGGTCAAAATACACACCCAGCTCCAAAACCCAGCCACATTGGACAATTTGAAATACACACACCTGATACACATACAAACACCACCCCCACACATCCAAGCAACTATAAAACACACACCCACATCACCCACAAACCCCCACTAGTTGGAAATCGGAGAGAAGGCGAGAGAGAGAGAGAGAGAGAGAGAGAGAGAGAGAGAGAGAGAGAACAGCAACCGAAAACCCAAACACACACAGGAACCCAACATCATCAACCACACCACATCTACGCACACATCACCACACACCACCACTCACATCACCACAAACACCACCCCACACCTCATCCACACCACCCCATGGCACCCCAAAGACACCCAAGGTTTTCGGACCAAGAACTCCGGGTCATGGTGGAGGAAATCATAAGGGTAGAGCCCCATCTCTTCAGCACACAGGTGCAACACACCACAATAGCCAGGAAGGCGGAGCTATGGCAGAGGATCGTCGACAGGGTCAACGCTGTGGGACAGCATCCCAGAAACCGGGAAGACATCAGAAAGCGCTGGAACGACCTATGGGGGAAGGTACGGTCGATGGTCTCTAGGCACAACATCGCTGTGCAGAGGACTGGCGGCGGACCACCACCCACCCCTCCCGAATTCACAGCATGGGAGCAAGAGGTCCTTAACATCCTGCATCCTGCGGGCCTCGCTGGAGTAGGCGGAGGAATGGACTCTGGTAAGTCTAGTCTCATCTACTATTCCCCCCCCCAACCACCAGCATGCCAACCCACACACCCACCCTCACCCGAAACCCCCCAGCACACATCCTCCCTGCCAATGTCTCACCAGCACAACCCACCCAACCCAAAACCAAACCCTGAATGCCAACACAAACCATGGACAACCATCACCTATGCATGACCACTGTACATACACATACCCCCCACAAACCACCCTCACAACTCCTGCCACAAGGGAATGCCAGCACTGGGGGACAAGGGCACCCACAAATCGCACGCCATGGAACACACAGAAGCAATAACCATACTCTTTCACCCCTGCAGGGCCCGAACGCCAACACACCGGCCAGGAGGGTCCAGATATGTCCATCCCACCCCCAGAACAGGCCCGCAGTGAGGACAGCAGCTCTGTCAACCTGGAACCTGACGACCAGCCCGGACCATCGGGGACCTCTGGACACTCGGTTCCCCACACACAGACATAGGCCACAGCAGACCTAACCCCTCTGGGAATATCAGCACAGCTCCCACCCAGCGGGCCCATGCCTCTGTCTCCAGGACAGGTCAATCAGCGGTGTGCCCGCCACTACAGGGCACCCAGGCTGACCCAACACCCCAACAACAACAGGGACCTGGGGGCA
Organism: Pleurodeles waltl; assembly: GCF_031143425.1. Taxonomy (NCBI): domain Eukaryota; kingdom Metazoa; phylum Chordata; class Amphibia; order Caudata; family Salamandridae; genus Pleurodeles; species Pleurodeles waltl. Next base: position 251,774,800 of record NC_090450.1, read on the forward strand.
GTGGTAGTGGGCACACCGTCCAGGGGACAGAGGCCCGGGGAAACAGGGCAACTGGGAGGGCTGCAGTGCGACAGGGGGGGGAGGACAGGCCCAGGGAACCGACTCTCCAAGAGGCCCTCACCACCATCATGGGAGCATACCACCGCTCCCAGGAGATGATGGCGACGGTACTGGCCAGGTTCCAGGAGATCCAGGCACAGCAGGAGGAACGGTACATGGGGTACAGAGAGGAGCTCAGGAACATCGTCCAGGCCCTGAACCTAATAGTCACCACATTGCGGAACCATGTGGCACCCCAAAGGGCCCCTGTCACCAGCCCGGACCAAGAACAGCCTACCACCTCCGCCGGCGCTAGTGGACAGGAGGCCCCCACACAACGACGGGCCACCAGAACCCCACCTCCTGCTGAAGATCAACCACCCCGCAAGAGGAGCCTGAGATCACAAAGGAAGACAGAGTAGGATGCCAAGACCCCCGCCAGCCTAAGATCCCCCCGGATGTCATTCCACTGTCCCACATCGTCACCCTGTCCAACCTTGAACTGCCCTTGCTCCATCCTTCCACAGGCATATGGACAATGCACCTGTGCGACCGAGAACTGGACTCTGCCATGGACATCACTTCACCCCCACCCATCACCGTTTTACTATCATGGACCTATATGTAGCACTTTAAATAAATCACTAATTGCACTTAAAACACTCAGGAGTCTGCTTGTATTCTTAACAAATGTATTACACATAACGGTTCAAAATTGTTCAGTTACATTGTGATGACAACATACCAATGTCAATGTGCTTTACTCCATGGCCGAACAAACCAGAAGTCACGCAGTGGGTCATACAGCTCTGAAAAGCCAAGGGAAAGTCACAATTCAGTTGAAAGGAACTGGGGGGAAACACAGAAAGTAGAGATGCAGGAGGCCAGAAGTAAATGTAAAATGGCGTGGGGGATTCTTACCTGGGTGCTACTGAAAATACTGTTGAATGACTGTGTCCCTGTTGTCCGTGTCGTCCCCGTCGTCTTCCTCCTCTTCACTCTCCACAGGCTCCACAGCTGCCACAACACCACCATCTGGACCATCCTCCTGCAGAAAAGGCACCTGGCGTCGCAATGGAAGATTGTGAAGCATACAGCAGGCTACGATGATCTGGCACACCTTCTTGGGTGAGTACATTAGGGATCCCCCTGTCATATGCAGGCACCTAAACCTGGCCTTCAGGAGGCCGAAGGTCCTTTCTATGATCCTCCTAGATCGCCCATGGGCCTCATTGTACCGTTCCTCTGCCCTGGTCCGGGGATTCCTCACTGGGGTCAGTAGCCAAGGCAGGTTGGGGTAACCAGAGTCACCTATTAGCCACACACGGTGTCTCTGTAGCTGTTCCATCACATAAGAGATGCTGCTATTTCGCATAACATACGCGTCATGCACTGACCCAGGGAACTTGGCATTTACATGGGAGATGTACTGGTCAGCCAAACAGACCACCTGGACATTCATCGAATGGTAACTTTTCCTGTTTCTGTACACCTGCTCGTCGTCTTTTGGGGGTACTAAGGCCACATGGGTCCCATCAATGGCACCAATGATGTTGGGGATATGTCCAAGGGCATAGAAGTCAGCCTTCACAGTGGCCAAATCACCCTCCTCAGGGAAAATAATGTAGCTCTGCATGTATTTCGTCAGGGCAGACAACACTCTGGACAAAATCTTAGAAAACATAGGCTGAGACATCTCTGATGACATGGCCACTGTTGTCTGAAAAGACACACTTGCCAAAAAATGGAGGACTGACAGAACCTGCACCAGAGGGGAAATTCCTGTGGGTTGGCGGATGGGGGACATCAGTGCTGGCTCCAGCTGGGCACACAGTTCATGTATAGTGGCTCGGTCAAGTCGGTAGCGAAGTATTATATGACGTTCCTCCATTGTCGACAGGTCCACCAGCGGTCGGTACACGGGAGGATTCATCCTTCTCCTCGCAAGTCCCAGCGGACGGTGCCTAGGAAGGACAACATGGAGCACAGAGTCAAGCAACCCACAGGTACGTAACTACAGCTTGCACAGTACACGATTCTCAATGCATTGAATGGCTTGTATGAGTGGCAATGCAAGGCCTAGGCCTGTGTGACGCAGTAGTAATTAAGGCCTGTGGGCCCTTGTAATGGCGGCTGCCTGACCTGAGAAGTGTGACAGTGGGATGTGAGGTCAATGCGCTGGCGTGACACACCGTGGCGGTAGGCGGTCGAAGACCGCGGCGCAAAGCCGCATTGGTTAACATCGAACCCTATGGGTTTAACTAGCCAATGACTAGCTGCGCCGGCGGTCGCGGAACGCACCGTGGCGGTACGCGCCGCCGCGGCCGTGACTGCCATTTTCTATCTGGTTAATCACTCGAGACCTGATCATCCACAGGAGAGGACCTATACTGCAAGTGCTGCTGTGACCTCGGTCTGGGAGATACAATGGCTGCTGCGACTGGGGAAAGGGCCCCTGCCTTCACTACAGAAGAGTTGGAGAAACTTGTGGATGGGGTCCTGCCCCAGTATGCGCGACTCTACGGTCCTCCAGACCAACAGGTAAGTACACTGGGTGCACGTTGAATGGGCTATGCCTGGGTTGTGTATGGTGGATGTGAGATGGTGGGGTGGGGAGACAATGACGAGTGCAAGGCACGACAGATGAGAGCATGTGCCACATGGCAAGGTTGGGGAGGGGGGCCAATCGCATCTATCATGCGGAAAATTGATGATATTTCAATTCCCACCCTGTACATGTCAAATAGGTCAGCGCCCATCAGAAAGTCGACATTTGGCGTGCCATCGCCAAGGAAGTCCGGGCCCTGGGGGTCCACAACAGACGGGGCACCCACTGCCGCAAGAGGTGGGAGGACATACGCCGCGGGACCAGGAAGACTGCCGAGTCACTGCTGGGGATGGCCTCCCAACCTAGGAGGGGTGCCAGTCGTACCCTGACCCCCCTGATGTCCCGGATCCTGGCGGTGGCCTACCCCGATTTGGATGGGCGCGTGAGGACATCACAGCAGACACAAGGGGGTGAGTACCAGCACATTCAGCTATCTTTACGCGCAGTGGAGGTGCCTGGGTGGGGGAAGAGGGCTGTGGGTGACATTAGGCCAGGGCGCTTTCTGTAGTGTAGTCCTCTGCTTTAGCCATGTCCCTGTGCCCCCGCCCCCCACCTCTGTAGAGTGACAAGTACAGCTATCCATGGACCTGCATCACCCATGTGCGCGTTTGTTGTCCCTAGACCTGTTGGCCTAGTCACAAGTACGGAGTAGTGTACCCCGATTGCGCGGCTTAGTGCATGAGGCTCTTGTGTCTGTCTTCTCCGCCAACGGTGTTGACAATGCATGCACTCAACCAGTTTTTATGTCTCCCCCCACCCTTTTTCTTTATCTTCTTGTGCATGTGTGCATTAGCATCATCAGGCGGAGGAGAATTGGCACCGGAGCACGAGGGAGCTGCAACTCACCAGGCCCCGGTGGGCCATGGCACAGACACCGAGGCCACCAGTGATACGGAGGGCGAGGGGAGCTTCACAACGGGGAGCCGTGGTGACACCAGCGACACCGACACGTCCTCGGATGGGAGCTCCCTAGCGGTGGCGGCAACATCCGTTCCCCCCGCCTCTACAGGTACAGACGCCACCCCGCGCACCAGCTCCGCCCTCCCAGCAGCCCCTCAGCCTTCGCTCCGTGCCCGCTCGCCCAAGAAGGCGGGCGTCTCCTTCGCCCCAGGCACCTCAGGCCCTGCCCCTGTTACCCCTGCTGCCCTCAGTGAGGAGGTCATTGACCTCCTACAGACCATCATTGTTGGGCAGTCTACCCTTTTGAATGCCATCCAGGGGGTAGAGAGGGAGGTGCATCGTAGCAATGAATACCTGGAGGGCATTCATTCGGGTCAGGCTGCCCATCAACGATCGTTCAATGCTCTGGCCTCAGCACTGACGGCAGCCATTGTCCCTGTTTCCAGCCTCCCGCTTCTAACTGCCTCCAGCCTGTCTCTGTCTCCTGTTCCTCTGCCTATCCCATCCACACCATCAGACCAGCCTGCACACACCTCAACACCCAAGGGCAGCTCATCCAGACGTAAGCACCACAGATCACACAAACATTCACCCAAGCAACACCCAGATGCAGACATGCCAACAGCCACTACCACCTCTGTGTCCCCCACCTCCTCGTCTCCCTCCTCCCTCCCTGTGACGTCTCTACTCACACCTGCATGCACACCACCAACAGCCAGTACTTCCATCACCAGCACACCCTCCAGTACAGTCCGCACACGTGCAGTCACCACCCCCACTGCCATTTACACGTCCCCTGTGTCCTCTCCCACTGTGTCTGTCACCCCCTCTTCCAAGACACACAAACGCAGGCAGCCACCCACCCAACAGCCAACCACCTCACAACAGCCTCCAGCCCATGCACCTTCACCCAAGGACAGCACACCTGACTCTCCTACAACCACCTCCTCTTCCTCCACTCCCATAACCACTACACCTACCCTTTACCCTTGTCCTAAAAAACTTTACCTCTCCACTCTTGACCTCTTTCCCTCCCCTGACCCCCCCTCTCCATCTGCTAAGAGTCCCAGGAGCGCCTCAGCCACCACCAGCCCGGCTTCAAGGGTCACCGTAGTGCATGGCTTTTGAAGTCCCCCCTTTGCCAGCAGTGATACATCGGTCAGCAGCAAGGGGACAGCCAGCCCCCCCCTGGAAAGAGGACCCATAAAGTAAGGGGCCGCCGCGGGACGACTGACACGGCTGCCCCCAAGGACCAAAGTTCTGCCACTTCACCTGCCACAACATCCAGGGGAGGCAAGGGCCCGAGAGCCAGATCGAAGGAGGGCAAGGGCAGCAGGGCGGAGAAGTCAGCCAGCAGGAGCGCGGACCAGGAGGGCCCCACAAGCCCCATCCCGGGTGTGAGGGAGGACACCCAAGGGCCCAGCACACCGTCACCGAAGGGTCCAGCAAATGCACGGTCGGAGGGCGACTGAGCAGGGAGTCGTGGCCAGGTCTGACTCCCTTGACTTACAGAACAAGCACCGCTGAAGAGGGCCCCGCCGTGCAGAAAGGCACCGCTGAACAGGGCCCCGCCGTGCAGAAAGGCACCGCTGAACAGGGCCCCGCCGTGCAGAAAGGCACCGCTGAACAGGGCCCCGCCGTGCAGAAAGGCACCGCTGAACAGGGCCCCGCCGTCCAGAAAGGCACCGCTGAACAGGGCCCCGCCGTGCAGAAAGGCACCGCTGAACAGGGCCCCGCCGTGCAGAAAGGCACCGCTGAACAGGGCCCCGCCGTCCAGAAAGGCACCGCTGAACAGGGCCCCGCCGTCCAGAAAGGCACCGCTGAACAGGGCACCGCCGGGAGGAGCACCGCTGAACAGGGGCCCTTCATCTCAAGCACCGCTCCGCTGGGCCCTTCCTGTCAAGCACCACTCCGCTGGGCCCTTCATCTCAAGCACCGCTCCGCTGGGCCCTTCCTGTCAAGCACCGCTCCGCTGGGCCCTTCCTGTCAAGCACCGCTCCGCTGGGCCCCGCTGTCTCAAGCACCGCTCCGCTGGGCCCTTCATCTCAAGCACCGCTCCGCTGGGCCCTTCCTGTCAAGCACCGCTCCGCTGGGCCCCGCCGTCTCAAGCACCGCTCCGCTGGGCCCTTCCTGTCAAGCACCGCTCCGCTGGGCCCTTCATCTCAAGCACCGCTCCGCTGGGCCCTTCCTGTCAAGCACCACTCCGCTGGGCCCCGCCGTCTCAAGCACCGCTCCGCTGGGCCCTTCATCTCAAGCACCGCTCCGCTGGGCCCTTCCTGTCAAGCACCGCTCCGCTGGGCCCCGCCATCTCAAGCACCGCTCCGCTGGGCCCTTCCTGTCAAGCACCGCTCCGCTGGGCCCCGCCGTCTCAAGCACCGCTGGCCCATTGACAGTGCCGGTTCTGTGTCGTGCTAATGTTCACGCTGCACTCGGGCCACCCTGCCTCCTCCATTGCCTGTGGAGACTGTTATCCACTTGATGAACTGTGGCTTTGCACTCCCCAGGATGTGACAGTGGGCAAGCCACCCACTTGTGAGACTTGAGAGACTGTGGCTTTGCACTCCCCAGGATATGACAGTGGGCAAGCCACCCACTGTAGAGACTTGAGAGACTGTGGCTTTGCACTCCCCAGGATTGAACAGTGGGCATGGTGGCCCCTTCTTGGATCTGGCGTCGTGGACTCATGTGGCTGTGGTGCCCCCCCCCTTCCCTTCCCCCTGAGGTGCCTGTAGTTTTATCATCTGATGCCCCTGCAGTGTTCTCTCCAACGGACTCAGGTCTCCTGTGTGGGCTTTGCCCATTTGATGTGCACTTTGGCCCACGGACATTTGCTATTTCAGTGACTGTGCGGGACTTTTTGCCTCTATTTATCGGTTACGCAATGTTTACACTTGGATTTTTTTATTTCATTTTCCTATTTTACCATGACTTCAATGAACCTATTTTTTACATAAATGTTGTTTCTCACTTTAATCTTATCTTTTCGTTATTCCGGGGGGTTTGGGTGGGGTCACTTTGACTTGGTGCTCTGCATTGGTGTGTAGATAGTTGGGGGATGGGTATAATGCGTATGTGTGTGCCCGTAACCCTTCCTCCTCCCCCCCTCCCCTGTGTCGTAGGTGCGGTACTCACCGTTGTCGTCTGCGCCGGAGTTCATACTCGTGGTAGATGAGCAGGTAGACGAGAGCAGGTAGGATGTTCAATTCGGGCTCCATGCTGTCCTCCGTCCTCGTGGAGTGTATAGAGGTGAGCGTTTTCCCATTCGTAGTCTGTTTCCACCATGTTTTTATCGGCGGGGCTCCCGCCCTGGAAAAGGTGGCGGGTTGGTGAGTTGTGATTGGGTGGGCGGTACATTGTCTGCTGCCTGCCTGTTGGCGGTGACCGCCGCGCTGTTTGTCTCTCCCGCCGTGGCGGTCGGAGTGTTAAAGTGGTGGGCTGTGTTGGCGGTTCCCGCCAGGGTCAGAATCCCATTTTTTGGACCGCCAGCCTGTTGGCGGATTGGCCGCCGCTTTATCACCGACCGACAGGGTCAGAATGACCCCCTATATGTACAAGGGAATGAATGAAGTGGGCACTCTTAGCCTCATTACAGTTGAGCAATACATAACTGAGATATGCTTAGAACTTGTTCCAGCTCCTTTACTGTACCGTGAAAGCTAATGCCTCACTTATTAAGGGGCTGAGGCAGCAAAAGCAGCCTTGGCACAAATGCACAATGCGCATGCTCCCTTTATCTACATGCGTAATCTATCTCTTTCTATCCATCCGTTCTCGATCACTCCTCTCTCTTCACCCTCCATGATCACTTACTTTCCACTTCCCCCCCCTTAATCTCCTGAAATCTTCTGCCTGCTGCAGTCAATCTCGGGGACCTGGAGAAAGTGACAGAGGTACCAGGAGTCACATTGGGCTTTCAAACCCAGACTCCAAGGGCTCCAGTCCACTGGGGAAATGCCCAGTAGAACAAGAGGCCTGCCTGGTCCTGCACTCATTTTATATGTCTGAGAAAATACACACTGTGATACAGGGGCCCAGATTTACAAGAAAGTGGTGCATCGGTCCGTTGTGCCACGTTTCTTGCGTCGCCCCTACCCCACCTAACAACACCACTGCACCATTTCTGTGGGCCTCCTTACAGGGGGAACATCCCTCTTACATACATTATGCCTAGCACAGGTATAATGTGGCACAAGAGGTTACAAAGTGGCAAAATGCACGCACTGCACCACTTTGTCTATATAACACTGGGGAATGGCCTTAACACCACATTAGCGTCAAAAACATGATGCTAGTGTGGCACAAGGGCCTTGTAAATCTAGCCCAGTATGTCTGAAATAATTCAGTGACTTCCAACCTGAGGCCACATCATGAAGGTGCACTTTTGCGCCGGGTACGGATGTGCTCTTGTTTTCTTTCAATTGCACTATTAAAGCACATACATTTAACTTTGAATTTCTGCGAGTTAATGCCTGCGCTGCTGACAGCACAGCTCAAAATCAGGCAGCAGTGACTGCCTCTCTCTGTTTCCGAGCAGATCTGCAGCATATCCTTAACTCAGAAAAATTTCCAATTAAATGTATGCATTTAAGAAACTGCAACTGCAACTGCAACTGCAACTGCGTGAAAACAGATGTACAGCTGAGTCCTGTGCAAAGGCACACTTGTATAATACGTCCCTTGTAGCCTGATCTGGGGTAGAAACTGTTGACCTCTTATGCTAATGAAATGTGATGCCATTTGTGATGTTGTCTATTGTGGTGGCAGGCACTGTGGCATGAGTCTCCGGGGAGTCAGTTTGTGTGGCAGGCAGTTCCAAGAGCAAAGGATGAGACAGGATATCGAAAACGGGTTACATGCTGGGTGCACCGTGTCAGACAATTTCTGCCCCGTCATGCCCTAGGTTTTATTATTTTGTCCCACTTGAATGTGGGACCATTCATTATGCCCTCATGGGTAGGTGATAGCTGCAGTCTCCCCTCCCACTGTACTTTGGGTTTACCAATTATTTCACTGGAAATATTCCTCCCAACCCCAAATGAAAACCAAACACAAACCCCCAAAGCATATAACCAAATCAACAACTGGGCATAGCATGGAACAAAAACTCACTTGTGTGGGTTGCCCCTCCTTAAAATTGTAACTTTTATGTCATAAAAGACACAGGACTGTTTCATCGTGAGCTGCCCTTGCTGCGCCACATCACAGAACATGAACTCTAAGTCTTGTTAAAGGTGCTGTTTTTGATCGAAGTGGTACCTGGTCCGGCCTTCTTGACCTCTTGAGTGGTCAGTGGTGTCTGGTCGCCTCACCTCGGGTGGAGGTGGCAAGTTATTCTCTGCTGGGTCTAATCCCTTGTCTGGCACGGACATCTCAGGTGCTGATAAGGCCTGCCCTTGAATCCTCCTCGGAGCAGGGCCTGGTAATCCCTCTTCATGTCCCTCCGTTTCTTTATCAGTTAGCAATCTATGGAATTTCTTAAAATGCAATATGTTACAGTTAACCTCTGTGTCACCCCTCCTGGCAGTGATATTGGTGCTGTGCCTGCGGGTGACCACCCAGAGGTGTTGTTCAAACGGGAGCCTGAACTTGCTCCCTGGAAATCTATCTCTGATCAGTACATAGTCCCCCACTGGTCTGTGGTGCTTTGGCACATCTCCGTGTGCTAGCTCCATCATCAGTTTCTTTCCACCTCTGTAGGGTTTGCTCATATTGATTTGGGGGGTTTCCAGAGAGGGTGGTGTGGGATTGAGTCCTTGACTACATGTCTCATTCTGAAGTGACCCGGCGCTCGCCCTATTGTGTGTGAGGAGCTGCTGGTATTCCCATAGGAAGGAATAGATGGCCCATTCTAAAAGTTGCTGGTTGGCATAGGCTACATGGATAATTTTGTTTGGTTTCCTCATGAATCTCTCAACCTTCCAATGGCTTGGATTCATCTTGGGGTGATGATCTTGTGCTTGATGTTCAGTGATTGAAGGCAAGTGAACACCTCCTGTCCTTGGAATGGCAAGCCATTGCCCATTCAGAGTTCTTCGAGGAGTCTGTGGATTGCTATAATTTTCTGCAATTTGGGAAGAACATCACTAGCTCCTTGGGCATTGACAATTTTAACTTCTGGGTACTTTGAGTAGTCAACAAGGGTGTATTGCCAACTGGAAGACACCCGAAATCCAGGCTCATGAAAACCCATGGTTGCTGCTGTGCCCACACTCTGTAGTGACAGGTGGCTGTGGGTCAGCGCCCCCCACCACTTGGCGCCAAGGATAGGATTCTTACTAACCCACACATAAGAGAAAACTAGACTTTGGTGCGGAGACGGATTTTTTCCTTGGCTATCCCCTGGTGACAAGCATGAGCCAGTTGTATGGCTTGGGTGGGCAGGCTTGTAGCAAAGACAATACAATATCCCCACGGAAGGCAGTTGTCTGGGTCGGCCTCCAATTTGTGATGTAGTGGATGGAGAGGATTCTTCAAGCCTTTGGTTCCAATTTGCACAGGGGGGTCTTTAACGTGTTCCACTGACCAGACTTGACAGCCCCTAGGGCCAATTGTAGGCACTCCGCAGTGGCAGTGGTTTGGCATATTATTTCCAGTGACACTGGTTGCGGGTAAGACCAATCCATGATGCACTGGACATTCTCCTCCATTTCATCTGCCTCATCTGCTTTTTCTGGTGTAGCATTCCGGGGGTGCCACAACAGATAGTCGGCTGACTTTTAGGTCCCTTGACAACAGTCATATTTTTGCAATTGCAACATCCATTTCTCTATATGGGGTAGAGGTTTTGATGATGTTCCTCGACACAGGGGGATCAACAGTTGGTGGTCCATTGGGGCTATAAACGGATGTCAGTAGACATAGCGGTGGAATTGCTGACACACCCAGTGTATGGCAGTCACTTATTTTTCAATCTGCTAATAGCTTTGTTTGGTAGGGGTCAGTAACCGGCTGCCGTATGCCACAGGGGTCTTCTCTATACATCCTTATTGTTGTGTCAGCACAATTCCCAGACCTTTCTGGCTGGTATCCACGGCCATGATGGTTGGCTGCATGGGGCTCAAGTAGGCTAAGATTGTGTTGGCTGGGAGGGCATCCTTGGTGTCTTGGAACGGCCGCTCCTGCTCTTCTCCCAATGTCCAGATAGTTGATGATTTGGTGAGGTCTAGGAGAAGTTAGGTTAGGGTGATCAATCCTTTATGAATCGTCCACAGTAAGAGTCGATCCCTTGGAATCTTCTGACTACGGAGACACTAGATGGTTGTGGCACTTCCTTGACATTGCCGACCATCATGGCGTCAGGGGCTAGTCTGTTGGCTGAGAAGATATACCCAAATAAATCATTCTGCCGCTTCATGAACTCGCATTCGTCCCTATGCAACATGAGTCACGATTCTTGTATTCTTTGTAAGGCTCTCCTCAGCCTCTCATGATGTTCTTTCACCAATTTGTCATGTAGTAAGATGTTGTTGCTCATATTAATGACTCGGGCAGTACTGTTAGCATCTCCTGAATATTGGTCTGTAACACCTTCTTGGCACTTGAAATTCCAAAGTTCATTGTCTGCGGCGTCCCAACCTCACATGAGTGGAGAAGTTCACTATGTATCTGTACTCTACAACTAGGGTCAGCTGGTGGTATCCGGTCCGAAGAGTCACCTTGCAGAACCAGATGGCTCCTCTAAGTACCCCAATGAGGTAATCAATGGTGGGGGTCAGGTGCCATTTCCCTCTTAATTGCCACATTTGGAAGTCTCATGGCCACACATAGATGTGTACTTCGACTGGTTGCTTCAGTTTCCTCATAACCACAAGGGGCGATTCTCCTGGGTGGGGGCCCATGACTTTCTTGATGATACTAGTAACTTCGAGTTTTTTCAGCTCTCTCTCCACCTTTGGTCTTAGGTTGAATACAATCCAGTGATGTTGAAGCACTATGGGCTTGTAGGAAGTTGGCTCTGTATGTACTATTTCAAAGTAAGAAATAGCATGCACAGAGTCCAAGGGTTCCCCTTAGAGGTAAGATAGTGGCAAAAAGAGATAACGCTAATGCTCTATTTTGTGGTAGTGTGGTCGAGCAGTAGGCTTATCAGAGGGTAGTGTTAAGCATTTGTTGTACACACACAGGCAATAAATGAGGAACACACACTCAAAGACAATTGCAGGCCAGTAGATTTTTATATAGAAAAATATATTTTCTTAGTTTATTTTAAGAACCACAGGTTCAAGATTTACAAACAATACTTTAAATGAAAGGTATTTCACTCAGGTATCTTAGGAACTTTGAATAATCACAATAGCATGTACAGTTTTGGCAAGAATGTCAGTAAGCTATTTTGAAAATCGACACTGCAAAAATCAACAGTTGCTGGGGGAGGTAAGCATTTGTTAGGTTGACAGGTAAGTAAAGCACTTACAGGGTTCAAAGTTGGGTCCAAGGTAGCCCACTGTTGGGGGTTCAAGGCAACCCCAAAGTTACCACACCAGCAGCTCAGGGCCGGTCAGGTGCAGAGGTCAAAGTGGTGCCCAAAACACATAGACTTCAATGTAAATAGGGGTGCCCTGGTTCCAGTCTGCCAGCAGGTAAGTACCCGCGACTTCGGAGGGCAGACCAGGGGGGTTTTGAAGGGCACCGGGGGGACACAAGCAGGCACAGAAAGTACACCCTCAGCGGCACAGGGGCGGCCGGGTGCAGAGTGCAAACAGATGTCGGGCTTCCAATAGGATTCAATGGGAGACCCAGGGGTCTCTTCAGCGATGCAGGCAGGCAAAGGGGGGGCTCCTCGGGGTAGCCACCACCTGGGCTAGGAAGAGGGCCACCTGGGGGTCGCTCCTGCACTGGAGTTCGGTTCCTTCAGGTCCTGGGGGCTGCGGGTGCAGTGTCTTTCCCAGGCGTTGGGTTCATTGAAACAGGCAGTCGTGGTCAGGGGGGAGCCTCTGGATTCCCTCTGCAGGCGTCGCTGTGGGGGCTCATGGGGGTCAACTCTGGCTAGTCATGGGCTCGCAGTTGCTGGGGAGTCCTCCCTGTAGAGTTAGTTTTCCGCAGGTAGAGCCGGGGGCGTCGGGTGCAGAGTGGAAAGTCTCACGCTTCCGGCGGGAAACGTGCGGTCTTTAAAAGTTGCTTATTTGTTGCAAAGTTGCAATTCTGTGGAACAGTGCCGCTCTTCTCAGGAGTTTCTCGGTCCTTTTAGATGAAGGGTAGTCCTCTGAGGCTTTAGAGGTATCTGGACGCTGGGGGACGCGTCGCTGTTGCAGTTTTTCTTGAAGTGGGGAGACATGCCGGTAGGGCTGGGGCCAAAGCAGTTGGTGTCTCCGTCTTCTCTGCAGGGCTCAGGGCAGCAGTCCTTCTTTGTCTTCAGGTTGCAGGAATCTATCTTCTGAGGTTCTGGGGGCCCCTAAATACTCAATTTAGGGGTGTGTTTAGGTCTGGGAGGATAGTAGCCAATGTCTACTAGCCCTGAGGGTGGCTACACCCTCTTTGTGCCTCCTCCCGGTGGGGAGGGGGTCACATCCCTAATCCTATTGGGGGAATCCTCAATCCGCAAGATGGAGGATTTCTAAAAGTCAGAGTCACCTCAGCTCAGGACACCTTAGGGTCTGTCCTGAGTGGGGAGTGACTCCTCCTTGTTTTTCTTATTATCTCCTCCAGCCTTGCCGCCAAAAGCAGGGGCAGTGGCCGGAGGGGCGGGCATCTCCACTAGCTGGGATGCCCTGTGGTGCTGTACCGAAGGGGGTGAGCCTTTGAGGCTCACCGCCAGGTGTTACAGTTCCTGCAGGGGGAGGTGAGAAGCACCTCCACCCAGTACAGGCGTTGTTCCTGGCCACAGAGTGACAAAGGCACTCTCCCCTTGTGGCCAGCAACATGTCTGGTGTGTGGCAGGCTGGTAAAGCTAGTCAGCCCACACTGGAAGTTGGGTATGTTTTCAGGGGGCATCTCTAAGATGACCTCTGGGTGTATTTCACAATAAAATGTACACTGGCATCAATGTGCATTTATTGTGCTGAGAAGTTTGATACCAAACTTCCCAGTTTTCAGTGTAGCCATTATGGTGCTGTGGAGTTCGTGTATGACAGACTCCCAGACCATATACTCTTATGGCTACCCTGCCCTTACAATGTCTAAGGTTTTGCTTAGACACTGTAGGGGCATAGTGCTCATGCACCTATGCCCTCACCTGTGGTATAGTGCACCCTGCCTTTGGGCTGTAAGGCCTGCTAGAGGGGTGACTTACCTATGCCACAGGAATGTGTGAGGTTGACATGGCACCCTGAGGGGAGTGCCATATCGACTTAGTCATTTTCTCCCCACCAGCACACACAAGCTGGCAAGCAGTGTGTCTGTGCTGAGTGAGGGGTCCCTAGGGTGGCATAAGACATGCTGCAGCCCTTAGAGACCTTCCCTGGCATCAGGGCCCTTGGTACCAGGGGTACCAGTTACAAGGGACTTACCTGAATGCCAGGGTGTGCCAATTGTGGAGACAAAGGTACAGTTTAGGGAAAGAACACTGGTGCTGGGGCCTGGTTAGCAGGCCTCAGCACACTTTCAAATCATAACTTGGCATCAGCAAAGGCAAAAAGTCAGGGGGTAACCATGCCAAGGAGGCATTTCCTTACAGGGCTGCATTGATTTCTCGATGACATTTCCTCTGAATCTGCTGATGCCTTCAAACAGGTTGTTGTATTCTGCCAGGATATGGGACTGTTCTTCGTTGTGTACCCTAATTGTGCAGGGGATGATTCCCAGTGCTTCAGCGATGTGGCAGCTGATGAGCATTTGCCTCCTTTCTCTACATATATGGGGGTGTCCACTGTCACCTGACAGGATATCGATGGAGGCCCGGTATGCACTATTGCTTTAAGCGGATGTGATCCCATTCATGCATGGCACTGGGGTAGCGGGCACTTGCCTTTCACGGCCTTGCTGATGGTGAATACAGAGCATACTGTGTACTCTGCAACCTTGTCATCATCCATGTCGTTTGTTTACTCCTTTGCCTTCAGCTAGGTGTTTATTGTTGGATTAGGTTTTCGTTTCTTGTCTGACTGCTATGCCCAAAGTGGCTGTATTTCACACACAAGGCACATTTATTCCCTTTTGCCAGACAGTCTGCGAGTTGGTGGCTGGCCCCTCTGCACTACACTCATCTCTGGGTGTGACTGTGTTGAGCGGCTCTACTTGTATCGATCGTTGCAGCACCACCTCCATGTGGGAAGTTCGGGCCTTCAATAGCTCTTTGGATCATCCCAAAGTCAAAATATCTCTTAATGACTTCCCTGGTTTCTGTAGGATGTTTTCCTGTAGCTTTGTGGAAGCACACCCCTGAATTATCTGTCCCCGAATTTCTTATCACTCACGAGCAAATGCACATGTGCTAGCCAGCTTTTTTAATCTGCCATAGAATGTGTACAGTGACTCCTCTGGGCCTTGTCTGGCTTGTCTCAATACGAAATATTCATAATCTTGGTTGGCCATCAGTTCAAAATGAGCATTGACGTTGGCCACAAGTGTGGTGTATGTCCTTGGAGTCGCCTCCATGATTGTTTGGAGATTTTGTGTATGTCTTTCCCTTCTAAGTGAGTAGGAGTGCCCTCTGCCATTCATCAGGGGTTTCATTGGCCTCAAAATAAACTCCCAGACATTCTAATCAGTCTTTCCACTTGGGTGCTTACTGATGAAGGGCTCTACGGTGGGGAGGTTTGCCATGCCGGCAGGTGATGCAGTCATACTGTTGGCAGGTGGCGGAGCTGCGCTGACACCCCGGTGTTTTAAGAGGTGGCATCTGAACCTCTTGGTTAGGGTTAGTGAAGCTGACACTGCTGTACGGCAGTGTGGTCAAGGGTCGGCCTTACTTGGTTGCTGCACCCTGTAGCATCAACTGTGCCTGTCTTTATATGGAGATAAGTTGTAGTGTGGGCATTCCTTCCGCACAAGTAGAGTAAGCCACTTTAATCATCTTACATTGCTCTACTTTTTGTTGAGCCATTGTGCGCTGACATCGTTATCTGGTGTGGATCATCATTGCTGTGCACCAAACTTTAGTTGCGCACATGGCACAATCACTGCCAGCATTTCTGTATGCTTGGCGGCTGCCACACACATTGAGGTAAATGATGTGTCACAGTTTCAGTGTCTGCCCTACCTGCTGCTAGTTAGTGAAGGATGATGCGGGCCATGTCCCTAATCATCACCAGCATGCTGGTATCTAATATGGTGGAAGGCACCATTGCATGAGTCTCCGGGCCCTTGGCTTGTGTGGCAGGCATTGCACAAGAGCAAAGAATGAGAAGGTACATGCTGGGTAAACCAAGATCAGGCCATTTTCCCCATCACACCCTAACTTTTATTATCTTTGTCCCAAATGACTGTGGGAGCATACATTATGTCCACGTAGGCGAGTGATAGCCGTGCCTCCCCTCCCACTGTATTTTGGTGTTTTCCACTTATTCCACTGGCAAGCACCACTTTCATCATTCTGGGTGTTTATCTGGCACTCAGGAAATTATTTCTTAAATTGGGCCAGGTGAAGCTACAGATTTCTCTAGTGGCAAAATGGTAGTTGGCTAGGCTTTTGAACAGTGTTGCCTGGTTCTAAATAAGGAGAGGAACCACAAGATTGACTGAATGATTCATCTGTCAGTTTATGGAACATGTGCCATGCTAGCTAACCTCTACATCTCTATTTGTGAATGACTTCTTGAGCTCCCACAAGTTTTATGCTCTGCAGAGAGACACAGTAATTATTTTTCAAGTTTTGGAGATGTTATAGGGTTTAAGGTCTCTTTAAAAAATCTATGCATTGGAAAATGAATGTAAAGCAATCAGTAATTAGGTACCAGTCAGCCCAACTATTGGTATGACAATCTTTCTTGTATGCATGACCAGTGGTGGCTATTTCTCAATGAGGGTGGCGGAGTTGAGGGTATATAAAAAATAAAATAAAATAAAAAAACAGTTACCTTTTACGCCAGGAGAGATGATTCTGTCTCTCCCTCTTCCTCTTCTCTTCCCGTCTCACGAAAGCACACAGTCTTTCAGACTCCCCTACAATTACGATGCTGCTGTCAGCATTGTGATTGTTCTGAACGGCCTGCTTCGGCGCTCAGACAGGGAGTGGGACTCTGTGCACTTTCTCCTTTAGACTGAGCAATACAGCTGGGTAGAGAAATGCTAAATGTGCGTGACTGGCCAAAGTGTCACATGCCCTTATGGTGCACTCAAGAGTCCAGACCACCCCGCCCTTATCTGGCTCCCTGAGGAAAAACAAAATGATAGTAACGTTGCGTGTAGGAAAGTACCATCTTGCCTGCCTCCTACATTGCGTTATTATCATTTTATTTTTCCTTTTTCTTCACTGCACAAAGCAGTGGGGCGACGCTTCTCTGCCTTAGCAAAGGAACTGCCGCTGTACATGACTGTGACATCCTGACCTAGCTTGAGTTTTTATGCTGCACATTGAAATGCAACCTCAAGAGCAGTAGTGGACACCCCACCATGATTTTGTGCTACACTCTCATAAACTGGTGAAAACCTCAAGTGTTCTCCATCCCATACTCAAGGGTGACTGCAAACTGCCCACCAGGCTATGTGGCAATTGGTGGCAGGTATTTCACAGGCATGAGCACTGGAAACTTTACATGTTCTTTTGGTAGAGGTTTCTGCTGATCATATCTCTAAATCCATGCAGGCTTCCATAATGAAGACATGTCATTTTCAGATGTGTGCATACTATAGGATTGTGCATATGGAAGGTGTGCAAGGAAATTGTGTGTGATAAATGTGGGCTGAAGCTTTTCATAGTAAGACCCACCAAGTCTTCTGAAGAATATTTTGCTGGTCTTTTGGGTTTGAAGCTTCTCAGGGACAATTGAGCTGTCGATTATGAAGTGGGACGGAAGACCAGATCTTCAGAGTGGTGCTCTTTATCAAATACAGTGATGGAGGCTAGTTTCCTGTTGGGAAGTGTACTCATTTCTCGTTGTCTAGCTCCTACACAGTTGCGTATAAAGCACAGCTTTGAAATATTTGAACTTATGCTTTATACCTTCTCTGCATCCTTGAATCCTGGCTTAAAGGAGGCATGGATAGTTATATTATTACCTTCACCTTCAAATTTTGCTGTTATTAGAAATTATTATCGGGGATTGAAAGAGGGAGGATGCATTGATATGTAAATTAGATTCACCTATAAAATTATTTTGCACCAACATAACATTATTATCTCAATACCACATAATTAGGTCCAAGTGGTACATATAATGTTGGCTTTTTATCCTCTATCCTCCACTACAGAATTTGTCAATGTACTAAATGCCCTCTGTTAGACTGGGCAGCCGTTGGTGTGGTCTTACCCCAAACATTTTGCTTTGTTTGCTAAAATTAATTTTTATTGGCTTTAGGACTTTGGGTGCTTTATCACAACTTACCAGTGCTAAAGTGCTCACTCCTTTAAACAATGTAAAATTGGCTTATACCCAATCAGCACCTTTAATTTACTTGTAAGTTCTTAATAAATTGACCTACATATACCCAGGGCCTGTAAATTAAATGCTACTCCTGGGTTTGCAACAATTATTGTGCCACCCACTAAAGTAGTGCTTTAAAACCGGTCTCAGGTCTGCCATTGCAGCCTGTGTGCAGTTATAAACTGACAATTTGACCTAGCAAAATAAACCTCTTGTCAGACCTAAACCTCCCATTTTAGTATATATGTCACCCCAGTGGTAGGCCATAAAATAGGGCAAGATGCATTGTATTTAAAATGTAGGACACATGTTTTTAATGTCCTGGTAGAGAAAACATCTCAAATTCATTTTTCACTGCTCTAAGCCCTACCTCTCCCATTGGATTACATTGGGTTACCTTATTACATTTAATAAGTGCTAAGTTTTGATTGGGAACAGCTAAAAATGTTATGTTTTGTGTCAAAAGAATTGTACATCAAATCTCTTTAATGGTCAAGTTTGGTTTAAAGTCACAATTCTGAAATTACTACTTTTAGAAAAGTGGCATTTTCTTCTCCTAACCATTTGGTGCCTTCCTTTTATTTCCTTGGTCACATGACCAGGTGTAGTTAGCAATTGGCCTTTGTTTATAACACCCAGGCTGCCACACAAAAGAGGGAATGGCAAGATGGGGTATCCTGCGAGGATGGGTGATGTGGAGCTGTTCCCCACCCCAAACACATTTCAAAGGGCTACCTCCAGCACACATACAAAGAAGTGTGACACCAGTCTCTTTTTCACCCTAGACCACTTGGAGCCTGAGCAGAAGAAAGAAGAACATTTCAAGAACCATATGTGGAAGATAGCCTGGAAGTTTCCCCACATCAACGGCCTGCACCAGGCATGTATTAAACCTTTAGGAAACTCTTCAATTCACTTCTGGACCTGGAAAGCACTCTCAGAGAGCAGTCTTGCTGCTTGAGACCTGCTTTCTACTTTAGGGACTGCTCTGCTGCTACCAGAGGACTGTCCTCCTGCCTGAAGTTTACATTGTACCCTCAGATGACTGCCCTGCTGCTTGAGGCCTGCCTTGCTGCTTGATTCCAGGACTAACAGAGTGACTCCAAGGGCTAGTTGCTGGCCTCCTGTATGAGCTACACCTTGACCCTGGCACTTGTCCTCTGCCTTGAGTGAGTACTGACCCCTCCAGCCCTCCAAGTTATGCCTAACCAGTCCTGGACCCTTGGAAGTGGTACTAAAGGTGCTCCTCCAATCAAGAGTGGCCTGAGAATTGACAGAACACCATGTCTAACCTGCTTGCCGATCTGCCCGAGGTACATCATCAGGTGGCCTGAGTTCATAGTAGATCCCGATGTGTTCTTCTTTGCAGAAGCAAACCCTGCTCAGTGGGACCTCTGGGAAAGGGTGTGTGGCTTCATGGAGCACTTGCCCACTACAGCCTGCAGCTTTGTCCCACTCAGATTTTTGACTTCCAAAAAAGTGACAAAGACAAAAAGTAGAACTCTTCACCACAACTATGCCCTGGTGTTGCATGACTGAATACCTGTGGTTGGCAATTTGAATCTTCACCATGCTATTTTTCACTTAAAAATGTAACAATTTGTAACTCTGGTTCTACTGATTGGATTTAATTCATTTTGTTGTTATTTTTTATTTAATTTTAGTCTATTTTTTTTAAGTGTTGTGTTTTCACTTTATTACTGTTTGCGTGCTAGATAAATACTTAGTGCAATGCCTCTAAGCTGACTTACTGCTTTTGTTGCTAGCTACCAGTGGGATAAGCCCACTTTCATTTAGTGATTTTTTGTGGTTCATCATGACTAGGATAGTGATTGTTGCTTGAGAAAAGATTTCACCACCCTCAGTCAAAAACCCAAATTCGTACACCTTAACTCTAAACCACAAATTGGTGATAATTATAGGATATTTCAAAATAGACTTCGACAATGCTAAAGATCATCCATTTTCTGTTGAACTTGTATCTCATTTTGCAAACCGTGGTCTTATTCAGTATGTGAACACCAGTACACACATGAGAAGCCAGATATTAGATATAATTATCTCCACTCCTGATCTTATCCAGACACTACTAGTTATTCCATAGGTTTGGACAGAACATTATAGTATTGTTTTATCAGCTAATCCACTCTTGTCACACCGATTCTAACTAATTCTACTTATATACTCATACATACCTTAGACTTAGGCCCTGGCAGAAAATGGATTCTCAGATTCTTCCAAATCCCCTTCTCTTCATTTGCCTTGTTCTGACTTGGCCACCATTACTTATTGTACAGCTAAAATGACTGGACTGACCCCATGGTGCCTATCTGGCTATTAAAAAACACAATAAGCATAAAATAAAAGCGCCTCTGTTTAGTGAATATCTTTATGCACTCAAACTAGATGTCAGACAGCAGAAAATTAAATTGCATAGATTGTACCACTAGGCTTAAACTGTTTGCACATATAAAACTGTTGCATGTCCAGGAAACCTTTATTAATGATGCCTGGTCACGGTCACACCACTGTGAGGACACTATGAGGACATATCACATCTTCAATGCTCCAAACAAATAAAAATATTTTTTTTAGAGTACTAAATGACTTAACATATATACTCACTTTTATTGCAGAAATGAATTATTCTCTATGTTTCTGTGATCAAATGACTGCCTGTTTAGACTTGAAAATTAAAACCATTCGGGATAGAGTTGAAATATCCTTGATCAAAGATAGTCAACCTGCAAATTCAAATAATATTAAATAATTTTGGCATTAGTCTATCATATCTTCTTGGCAAGTTAAACCAGTTCAAGTGTCCTTCCTCAAATGTAGGGGCCTGTGTCATAAAATCTTGCAAACCTGGTCATTACCAGATATTCTTCCTCCCCACATTCAAAGTAAAATATGTCAAGTATAACCAATTCACTTTCCAAGCTTATCAAGTCTTCTTTAACATTTGGTACTGTCCCTAAAGATGTTAAGATAGACGTTATTAAACCCCTTCTACAAAAGCAACCCAACCTTGATTTGGGGGATCTGGCCAACCGATACTCTGTTACCTGCAATTGTGAAGATACTGTAGAATATTGTATCTAAACAGCTATGTGAATACATTGACTGTAATCATTTCTCACAGCCTTCAAGACCTTTGATCAACACATTCTCATCTCATGACTTGCTGACTGTGGTATCAGTGTGAACTGACTAGCATTAGTCAGTTCAAGTTTTTTCTTCATAAGAGAGTCCACTAAATTAGTCTTGGGGAATGGTCTTCGTATCTTTGACAGTTTCTACTGGAGTTCATCAAGGGTCATCGCTCTCGCCTTGTCTCTTTAATATTATGCCATTTTTGTCCATCATCAGAAACGCAAATGCAGTGTTTAGCCTGCATTCATATGCTGATGACACCCAGCACAATTTTAGGATCGCAAAAACTGATTCTTCTTTGGCCTCTCTTCCTCAGTGACACTAGAAAACAGATGTCTGTTTGTTGGCTCAAGATCAATTTAGATAAAACTGAAACCTAGTGATTAGAAATTATATATCACACCAGTACTCTGCCCTCTGGCCATTTGGCCTTCGGACCTTGGCCCTTAGGCAAAACCTAAAAGGTCTGTTAAAACTTTACAGTTGAAATTTGATGCCACTCTTAAGCTTAATCACCACATTTCAGCTGTTGTTTTCTCCTGTTCCATGACTCTCCATAGGCTCAAACCTATACATTCCTTGGTTCCCTGACACATTCACAAAATCATTGTGTCAGCCACCATTGGAATTGGACTGAATTAGTACTGTGCCACTTCTAAGCAATAAGTACATATGCTGCAAGTGATCCAAGATCAGACTGTTCAAACTCTGGTTACTCTTCAGCCTGTTCCATTTTCCTTACACTACTCTGATTACCTATCCACAAAAGGATTATCTTCAAGTCATTGTGCATGGTCCATAAATGTCTGTATGAACATGCCCCTCAGTTCCTAAAAATGGCCTACTAGGATATTTAATTTGTCTAATGCTAATTGTACAAAGGTTCTTCTTTGCTGCAAATCTCTTTCTGGTGAAAAAACATTTTCTGATTTTGTTGCTAACCCATGGAAATATTTGTCTCTAAATGTTGTTGTGCCTCACATAAAAGCTGAAAACCTTTCTTATTACTTCATAACCCTTTTTGAAGTTTATTCAGACTAGTTGTGGCTCAGGGAGGAGGGGAAAATGGGGCGGGGAGGTGCAGGGCATGGCAGGGTGACAATTGTTTTTTTTTAAAAATCTACCTTCCTCACCACTTATCTGGCTCCATTATTTGCAGGCCAAGGTTCCCAGCCTGCCCTGCGGGGCCAATCCTAACTCTGTTTTTATGCTGCCCGGCAGCATGAAAGCAGCGTTAGGATTGGACGGAGCGTCCAGCCAAGGAGCGTCCAGCCAGGGTGCTCTGAGGCAGAGTTGGAGCCTCTGCCTGCTCTCTCCAACCCAGCAACACAGAGCCGAGTTGGAGAGAGCCCTATGCACACGTGTGTTTGGCTGGCCGGAGCCAGCTGCCAAACTTACATGTGCACTGAGGGGGAGTGCTGCCCCTAAGTCTGACTGTTAGCACCAAGAGACCTTCGGCTGTTCATAATGCTTTATGAATTTCAGTAATATGAACATTCATTTTAACATTCAAAGAGCAGTATTCATTTAATTTTGATACCTCTAGTGTTTGGAGTAAGGCAGGCCCTACATGTCAGCTTTATTTTTTCTCCTTCTCAGGCTTGTGGAGGAAGGTAGCCCAAAATTTATACCAGTGTTAAAATAATGTGCCTACCTTTGCATTCCTCCTGTCTCAGGGTCTCTTTTTCTAATCTAATCTGCGACACACTAAGTGTACTGTTTTGAGCACTCTAAATCCATACGGAGATTGTAGACGAGAGAGTGTGCTGCAATGGAAGCCACAAAGGTAAGTAAATATTTGTTTTTATAATAAACTGACATGCCATTTAGAAGGACTGACCTCCCCATTGTGCTTAGCTACAAATACAACAAAAATTGCTCAGAAGGGCCCCACACTCTGCATGGCTGGTAAACAAATGAAAAGTGAACTGCAGGGGCCTCCCTCCCTCCAGTTCAGGGAAAACAGACAAATACAAATTTAAAAGTAGCTGATGAGGAAATAGTCTCTAGTGTGGTTTAACAAAAAAATACTCCTTCATGCCCATGGTGGTGAGCTTCAGGGCTTTGAACTTTAGACATTTTAGAGAGTCCAACACCCAAAGCCCAACTCAAAAAATGACTTGGAGCTGGTTTGATTCTTCCAGGAGCAGTGTGCAGCATTAGATGCAACTTTTAAGAGGGCGCATTGCATCCAGTAAGAAACGCGTCTCTCTACACAAGGATAAGGCCTCTCTGCCCTTAAAGTATTCTGAGGTTGTCAGAACCACTCTCAGATGGCCACAAGGGAAAAGCGACCTATTGGGCCCAACCAAGGGCATTTTGTGGCTTACACTCCTGTTTGAGGGGTGTGGGGTAGATCCAGGGTGGTGGGCCCAGGCTCACAACTCAAAATACATTCAATAGCAGGAGTAAATGATTGTCCAGTGAAAAAAAATATTTTATGACAAAATAAGCATTTATATACTGTGCTTAATTTGTAATCAAGTAAGTGCTGGGCCTAGGAATTTCTCAGGAGGCTTCTGTCCCTGCCAGTGCTGCGAAATGCCAGAACCAATGCTATCCACTAACCATCACACTCCTTCAAATGTGACTGGTTCCCACCTGTGGTCCAGGGACCCCTGGGGTGCCAAAAATTAAGGGGGTCCACGACTGCTTAGAAAATGAATATCAGCAGTTTAATAACATGTATATAAATAAAGAGCCTAAGAGTAAAATTGAAAACTTTATGTCTTATAATTTGTGTATGCATTTGATGAATGCTTGTTTCTGTATTTTTTGTGTATTGTTCTGTGGTTCAAATCATTGACAATATTTAGGACGGGGTCCCTGGCTTGCAGTAATGACTCAGTGGGGGAGAGTCCCCAGATTCCAATAATCATTCAGTGTTGGTCCCCGGGTTCTAGTAATGATAAATCGGGGGTCCACAGTAGTCAAAAGGTTGGGAACCACTTGATTAGACTATTCCAGGTTACCCAAAGCTGTAAAAATGGGATGGATTAATATGCACTCTGTTGATGGGCTCATTCTAAAAATATTACGTATGGTATGGTAGACTATCAAAGTGACAGTGTTAAGAAATAGTTGCTGGTTCTGAGCAATGGAAAACAGCAGCACAGATTAAACACTGTTTAAATATCAATACAAGGTGAAATACAACATACACAAACAATACACACAGCACCCTGAGGTCAGGGCTCTAGTTTTTAATAGTCAGTCCCCTGAGTCCCACTTTCCTCTCACTAGCAGTAGCGTTTAATCCCTATTCACTACAGGTGACATTCAGGTTAGGCCCCCAAGCAGTGCGAGTCTCAGGAGTCCCACTCTGACTCTAGTTATAAAGTCAAAAGTGTCCCAGCAGGGAAGTGATATCTGGCAGACAAGTTCTCCTGGGGCCTTAGGGCCCTTCACTCGGTTGGGATTGTTCAACTGGACCGTCTGAGAGTATTTCTCACACAGTTGTGGCAGCCTTAGTCGCTGCCTGTAGTGAGTATCACACATAATACTGTGAAGGGGCTGTGGTTGTGTGCCCTCAGACCTCCTCTAATGCATCAGTAAGTTTCCATTGGTCTACCTCACAAGTGAGAGGGCGCAACTTTGTTTGTCTCTGGTTCTGATCGTCAGTCAGGACTCTGGCCCACACGGGTCACCACGTGGCCTCTCCTTGCAATAAAGGCATCAAACAGGCTACTATCCTTGTCTCTTTTCAGTCGCACCCTTTGATATATAGGGTCCCTGAACCTGCTCCTCACTCAGTGCTCTGTGCGAGCCACTCACCTGAATTCCAAGCATTCCGATGGGACATTGACAATTCCCCAATCCCGGTGAGGACTAACATGACCGCAATAAGGAGTACATTGCCCTCTTGCAAGTCCTCAAGGGGAAGGGGGTTTTGGGAATAGAAAAAGAAAAAATACCAGCTCCTGCTTCGTGTACTGCAGAATTGGACTGCTTGACCCTGGACTGCGTGTCATGTTGGACGTCAGGACTTCTGATTTCTCAAAATACTGGGTTCTTTGTTTTAAGGATTCTGGGCTGCAAAAGAATTACTTCATACATACATTGAACTTGCTTAAAATATTGTACATGTCAGTTATTGTTGACACATTGTGCATACATTTCTAAAGGGCTGAACACGTCTCTTCCTCTTTTTAAAATATTTTCAGAGTCTCCGAAGCAATGTCCAAACTAAAAAACAATCAACTTGACTAAAGGGCTTCTTTGTGTTCTTGCGTAACCTCTTGCCAATAATAGTTTTGATAAACTTGCTCTATTTTCAATCTCCTAATTCTCAGGGGAGCGGTTGTTACAGGAAATATGTCTTTCCTTAATGTCTATTTAGCGGTATCTTGGATTCCCACTCAAAAGGTAAATCATGGTAGTTCTTATTGTCATAAATTATTTAAAAGACAGAGCTCTGTTTTATTTCATTTAAGCAATTAATCTCTCTTTACCTTGAAATCAAGTTACTTGCTTTAAAATTTCAGAAGAACCCAAACTGGGTTTTTCCACCTTTCTTATTTTCTCCCTTTTGCAGGAAATCTGAGATCGTCAGCAGAAGACAGAAGAGTAGAGCAGCTGATCGGAGAACGAGGAATAGTGGAAGTCGATTGGAGGCAGGCTGAAGAACAAGGAACTTGACTTGCACTGGAATACGACTAGAGGTAGGCTGGAGGACAACTCAACTTGACTGGAAACAGGTGAGCAGAGCAATAGGTACAAAGCCAAGCAAGGCCTCAGACTCACATGCATCTTTAAATAATAAAATGAGCACTTGTGACTTTTGGCAGTTGATTGCTTGTTAAGAAAATGAACAATTATCCTCCTGATTGTGGCACATGTTAAATACAGATCACATTGTGAAGAGCACATGTTTTGGCAGTTAGTGTTGGAGCAGGTGGAAAGGTGGTTGGTTGCTTGTTAAGTAAATGAGCAATTATCCTCCTGATTGTGGCACATGTTCAATACAGATCACATTGTGAAGTGCACATGTTTTGATAGTTACAGTTGGAGCAGGGGAATACAATGTGCAAAATCAACAAGCATTGGTTATCATATATGAGAAGTTTAACAAGCATTGGTTATTGCAAACTTGATATTCAAGGATGTAATAAATATAGCCAAATAAGTCTGAATGTTGCAAGCGACAGCATCTTACTGTAATCAAGCTCTTGAATGTGCTAGTGTACCCACAACACTCAGGTGATAGCCTGATCAGCACCACAGCAGGTTCCCCTTCACGGCAACCCCCTCTGGAATGTGGGACCATCCACGCCCAGAACCTCATGGCAAACTCCATTGTGGCTCCCTCTGCCATACGTGGTCGCTGACTTACACACTGCATGTGGGTTACCAACTTATACTCAACACTCGGGCAACAACCCAATCGGTATGCCAGTGATGATGATCACTGCTAACATTACGGTGACCCCCCACTGGCATCCAGGGTCATGACTTAAACCTGCACAATGGCAATGATCCGATCGGTGCAGCAGAGGTTTCCTCACACCTTGCTACAGGGACCTTCGCCAGGATACCCCACTGAACCTTGCTCCCTCCCCAGTGCGGCACCACTTTTCTTGAGCACCTTTGCGCCCACCTAACTCCACCATGTGTGCACCGTATCTAAGATACAGCGTACCATGGCGGTAGTTAGAGGAACTAGTGTCAACATTTTTCCTAATCCTGGCTAATCCTGTCAGAGCTTGACACTAATCCTGCAAAGCCCACTGAGGCCCATTATAAATAATAGAGTGCCTCCTTTTAACGCCTGCTCTGAGAAAGCGTTAAAAGTGGCCAAAAAAAATTATGCAAAGAAATATTTTAGTTTAAAAAAAATGACACTAATGTGGCGCAAGGAGGCGCATGGGGCTCTTAAATCAGCCCCGAATGTGATACTGAGTCTGAATATTTGAAATTTGTGTTTGGGATCTGCTTCCTTTTGAAGTGTCCTCTCCTGTGCCCTGCCCTTCCTCCAGAAAGCAGTCTGCCAAAGCAGGAGCAACTCCAAATCTGATAGCCCCACAACACAGGCCATGAGTTTGACTAGAGGTTCACAGTATACGCCCCTTGATGATTTGAGATCTAATTTAGCATTTAGCTGAGAGTGAGGTAAGCCATAAACCAATGGTCCTCCGGCCCCTGCCAAACCCCTGCCTCCCCTGCACTGTTTAGAATTGGAAGAACCACCAAGTTACTGTTAGTGGGTATCAGTGACGGTCATCCTAAAATAACTCACTCATTCTACATGCTCATTTCCACCATGTAACATGAACCTAGACATCTTTAAACCTAACCTTTCTTTGAATGCCAAATCACTTGGATTCACACTGGACATCAACCTCAACTTTAAGGATCATGTTGCCAACAAAACAAAATACGGCTGGTAACAGCTCTTTGTTCTAAAGAAAGTGAAACAGTTTCTTTCAGAAAAGTACTGTAGAACTGTTGTCCAAGCTGTTGTACTTTAGCATTTGGATGGGGGCAACATCATTGTCCACACTCCATAATGGCACACCCGAAAGGCAGCTTGCACACAAGTTTGCTGAATGGGTGCTTTCAACATGGCACCCACTCAACCAACCTTTGCTGCTGTGAAGGGAGTCCCCTTGCCCCCTTATAGCTAGAGCACTTTGGGATCTGTAAATATGGCAAAGGGACCTCTGCCAGTGGGCAAAGACCATTACCTCTACTGTTGGCAGACCGGAGGGCCACCATTCTTTTGTAGAAAGATCTGTGCAGATGTGCAATGCCCTAGATTGGTTGGAGTTATAAATTTATCAATCCTCTTCATCCCACTGGATCTGAACATCTTAAGCCAGTCTCTTGTGTTTACTGTGTACAAAGAAGCAGTGGCGCGACAAAATGTTACCCCCTCGCAAGATATGCTTAAGGGACCCCCCACACTCACATCAGTATGGGCTGAGGCGGCCCCACGCAGGATGGGCAATCCAGTAGGCCCCCTGCACCGCAGGGGCCTCTGATACGCCCCTGCAAAGAAGGAGCTCTGTCGCCTGTTTTACAGAAGGTGTCTGAGACTTGTGTTGTCCTGCTACGTCCTGTTCTGGAAAAACAGTTATTGGACTATCTGCTTTAAAATCCAAGTAATATGGAAAAGCGGGGGGAAAAAAAACATAGTTTAGCGTTTGTTTCACCATTTGCTCTGTTGCTACACTTAGCCCTGGTAGGCTGTATTTCTCAAGGAATCAACTTTTTCCGGACCTGCCACAAGGTGTCTTTTTTCTTTAAAAGATACATGTTTCTTCTGTCTTGATAAACAGACTAAGAAACTAACAAAAAATAGAGCTCTGGTGTGGAGCAAGCCCTAGGCGTTCATGACATTACCAGTCCTAGAAGGGTTTTGCTGTACTTTCCAGACCAATGCATTGACCTTTGAGAATGAGTTAACTGTACACAGGTGCAGGCCTTCTTTTTTTAGTCTTCTTTGGTGTGTAGTAACTTCACAGCTAAGAGCCATGCATTACACGAAAAGCAAAGTATTCAAAGGGTACAATTTAGATTTCTGTACTTGGCTGCACCCACCTGCCTAATCCAGGAGCCTCCCTCCCTTTCTGTGCACTTGAATAAAATTGGCAGTTCCAAAGAAAAAGGAAAATAATAAATACAATGGAATGAGTAAAGTTAGCCGTCCTTACATCATTAGAGTTGTGCAATACATAATTGATGCTCAAAACGTGCTTTGAACGCGTTCCAGGTCCTTTACTGTGCTGTGAAATCCAATGCTTCATTTTTTAAGCTGTATGAGAAAGTACACACTGTAGTACAGTATGTCTGAATTCATTCAGTGCTTTCCAGTCTGAAGTCTTATTGGGTGAAGACTTGCAACCTCCTCCTCTAATGAAACGTGATTTCAGTTTGTCGACGGCTATCAAGCACTCAGGGCATGTTTCCTAAAATGTGCTAAGTGGTGATGTTGTGTGGTCTGCATTGTGCTGGAGTGTCCTTTTGCATTTTTCTCCACAATCTTATTTGAGGTGCATACATTTTTAATGCTAATTTGCGGCCGTACATTTTGAGGCTGTTATTATTAAAATGCGGCTGTTTATGCTGAACTTTAAAAACTTGTTGTTCGATTTACTGTACTTATTTTATGCCGACATATGACTCTTTCACAAACTGAAAACCTGAAATTCTTTTGTTTTTCGAGATACAACTTTCGAGGTTAATTGTAAAACACGCGACAGAAAATCTATTGAATATAACGTTATTGTATGCCAGAGTGTGACTCAGTAAGCCACTCAAGTGTCAGAGCCACAGCACATCGATGCCGTTGTACCCTATCCTAGAAGCACATTTGTTGGTATATCTTGGGAAAGCCCAAATCACACGGTTGAGCCTTCTACATCGCTCCTAAAACGTGGAAGGATCTGCCACAACTGATAAGAGCCTCTTCATTGCTCCTTTCTTGAATTGTGGAAGAAGTTGAAGACCTGGCTTTTCGACTAGGCCCACAAGGTTGAGGTGTGCCTAGATTCACACCTGCTCAGCACTAGGATATTCTCCCTGGAAATAGCGCACTCTACACATTTGCATAACATAACATATCTATCTGATGGGGATAGAGACAGCCTTTACCAGGAGAAAAAAGGGCAGAATTTAGCTGACTAAGGAAACGCCCTAAGTGAGAAAGCAAGGAGCTTTGAGGACCTCACAGATAAACTGGCCAGCACTGAACAGAAGGGGGATCATGTGGAGTTTGGCTGAGTGAGTGAACCATAATAAATAGGCAGATCACCTTTAGTCCCTGTTGCTGTTTCAGTGAATTCAACATCTTATTTAGTGTTTGGGAGCCCAATAGGGGGCTCTAGGTGGTATGGTCAGAGGGAAAGAAAGGGCGTGGACCTGCAGTGGGGATAATTTAATGCTCCTCTTCCTGTCCTGGCTGGTGGTTTGGTGGCGGAGAGAGACTGGCGCCAGACTGCACTTGTAGCCCAGTTCCAAATTGACTTTATTGGCTGGATTTTCTGGCATGTAAAATCGGGTCCAGAGCTCTTTCACCCATTAATCATTGTGTGGGACTACTTGACCAGTTAAAATTTGGCATGACGATATACCACTTGGCACCTGAATGCCATTGTCCTTCAGTGGTGCAGAGAACAAGGAGGCAAACACATCAAAAGAACTTGGAATAAAATTATTTAAAAAAAAGAACAATATTTTGAATGGGAACGCTCCAGTATGAGAAGCAGTGTAAGGAGTTCTGCCATTTCTGTACGAGAGTGAAAAAGATACTAGCACTGAAAAAGACTTAAAAGTCAAGTACAAGAAACTCTGTATTAGGCAATCTAAGGTTCCTTCACAAATTATTGGGATTGGTTTTCAGTAAAACGTAAAGGGTGATGTGTGAATAAGGCATTCAGGAATAAGGTTCATTCATTTGCACACAAATTGGTCCCCCACTTTTAGTCAACGGTGATTTGGAACATCAATAGTTATATGCTGATGTTATGCAGAATGGTGAATGTACTCACCTCAGCATCCTGACCCACTTAGACTTATGTGGCAAAAACAAATAGAACCCTGTAAGAGTCATGCATACTGAGATTTACTGCAGATCCCAGGCCAACAATCTCAAGGCATTGTGGAGAAGTTGGATGATTTTTCAGAACTTGAATAATTGGAGATGGATATTTTTACAACATTCAGAACATGAGCTCTTGTGGTCCTATCCTCACCCACATAAACAAACACATTTTTAACTTTGTGGCCAGTGGAGATACTTGTATAGAAACTGCAGCTGTTACAGAGTCCTATACATAAATCAGTGAGATCATGTTAAAGAACACATAGTTTAATTCTAAGGAGTGATGATTTTCGCTGCTTCCTAAGGATTTGAGTTCATGGATGGGGCTTAAGAGTCTCCTTAAGGGCTCTCAAAGAGAAAACTAGACTTTATTTGAAAATAGAAACAGTCATAAAGCCTCACAAAAAGAACTTTAATAATTGTACCCTTTGTATTGCGTTGAAACGTCCGCATTGACCTGTTAAGTGGTACATTTCTTAACTGTGAAATCTGTAGGGTCCTGGTACTGTGAATACAAGATGGGTGCTTCGCTGATAAATTCATCAATGGAAGGAATTCTCTTCTTTGGCGTCAACCTCAAAGATGTCTGCTTTATGGTGGTTTTGGGTGTCTTTTCTTCACTGCTTACCTGAGTGTTCCAACTACGACGCATGAATTATGTCACACAACAGTATTATTGCACCTACTTTATGGCCTTAACCCTAAAGTTTCAAGATGAGTGTAGGTGGAGATGAGAATAATAATTATATCCTTACTTCTGTAGGAAGGCATAGGTGGAGTTTAGAATACTAAAATATATACTTCTCTTGTAGTGGGAGGTAATGCAATGGTTTGAAAATTATAGTAGGTCCATATTATCAATCTCATTCATAAACTTTATTTGGTTTAAAAGATTAACCAGAAAAGCATACATAAATATAAATAATTAATAAGACATTAAAATCATACAGCATAAAAACTCCTCCACATTTAGCGCCGAATTTGCGTCATTTTCTTTACGCAAATTTGGTGCAAACTTAACTCGATATTTATATTTTGACGCTAGACATGTCTAACATCAAAATATAGGAGTTTGCACCATTTTAACCTGGGGGCCCCTGCATGGCACAGGGTGCAATGGTCATGCACAGGGAGCACTTGTCCCCTGTGCTGGCCGTTAGGGTGGTGGGCATGAATCCTGACTTTCCTAAGACAGGAGTCATGATTTTGGTAGTTGTGCGCCAGGAAATGGCGCCAGTCTGGTTAGAGGCATTTTTTTTTGCCTCTAACCAGGTTAGCGTCCTTTTTTGACGCACAACCCCCTCCTTCCCTACCACCACCCCCACCCTGCTAGTGTCTTTTTTAAAGACACCAGCTCAAGTTTAGCGCCAGCTTGCACCATTCTCTTAATACAGTGCCTGGCTGGCATTCCTGCAGTTTTGCACCAAAAAGTATAAATTTGGGCCTTAAAATACTAAAAGCAACGCAGCAGTACGGTACATTACCCACCACCCATAGTGAGTCAAATTCACACTCCATACTATTTCTGAGCCTCCTCCCCCTTTTAAAAAGTTAAGAACGTACATGACCACATCCCCCTTCAACATCTGTAAATAAATGACATCTGGTCTAACTTGTGCAGAATTAGCCCCTTTCAAAATAAGCACAAGGTAAACCTTACGCAGCAACTCGTAAAATGGACAGAACATAACGAATTGCAGAGTATCCTGTGGGGAAATATGATCACAACCCTCTAGTAGAACCCCGAGGAAATGCCAGCAACAGATGAAATAGATCCATCCTAAATCTTGAAAGAAGGAAACAATCCTGTTTATTCCTTACCCAATGCAAATAGGGTTGAATAACGGAAGTGGTCTTAAGCATAATGTGTTACCGCACAGACAGTTTAGTAAGTGGCAAGTCCTCTCTTGCCACATGCCTAATCTTTAAAAAAAATCTCCTTAGCCAAAAGTAAAATCAGCTTTACTAATTTCCTTCAGGTGGCTGAAAACATCGCTTCTGCCCGGGTGATGTAAAACATCCTTAATGTATTTAAACCTGGGAATATGCAGCACATCAGCAGCATCATCTAAAGAAAGAAGGTCTATGAGCATAGCCTTAGTTAGTTTAAGGTCCTGCCTGAGCCAAACTTTCATCCAGAAAGCAAGGTCGCAGAAAGCAATCAGATCGGACAAAAAGTACAAACCTAGTCCCTCCTGAACTGACATGGCTGGGATACATTGAGGAAGACATAAGAACCTACACAAAAACCTGTTTTCCCCAACCTGGAGTTTAGAATGATCAGCGTATCCCCAGCCCTCACTGGCATACATGGCCTGTGATACACATTTAGCCCCATAGATCTGCAACATAGTGCTCACTGGCCTACTACCCAGTCTTGTGGCAAAGCTGAAAAAAGCCGCTTTAGCTCGCCCCAAATCCTCGCACTTCTTATACAGTGGGGGGAACCAACTTAGTGCTGAATCAAAAAGGACACCCAGATAGGAAAATTCCTTGGTCTTAGGTAAGGTACATGCCCCTAACATAAATCATGCTGTTTTAGTAGTGCGGGGGGCCTACTATCATCGCAAAATATGTTTTTATCATTTATAGACAGATCCAACTCCTCCATAAATTCAGATGAAGATTTGAACAGGCATTACAAACCCCTAGTGGTCTTAGCCAAAAGAACCACATTGTCTGCATATAATAGCATTGTTAGCGTATGCACACCTATGCATGGACAATCTGCCTCCACCTCTCTCAGATGATGTTCTAACTGGTTAATTCCAGATGCACTTCTGTGCATGGACAATCTGCCTCCACCTCTCTCAGATGATGTTCTAACTGGTTAATATACAGATTGAACAAAAAAGGATCCAAGATACAGCCCTGTCTGACCCCTCTCCTGATACAAAAAGTACAAGTACACTTCTGGTCTTTGGTATAGCCTACAGCAGCCTTTGTATCCCTATGGAGATCCCTTAAAAATAAAACAATGTCCTTTTCCACCCCTAACGACAACATGGTCTGCCACAATTTAGACCTAGTAACCTGGTCAAATGCAGATAAGAGATCCATGAACCCCATGTTTATGGATCCGGGGCGCACCACCGTCTATTTTGCCAAAAGCAAATATAAATTCAAACATTGATCTACCATTGATCTCCCTGCTCGAAAACTGTACTGGACCTCGGACAACACATTATTATTCTCGGCCTAAGATGATAACCTTGCAAGGAGAATACGGCTCATCACTTTGATCACTGAGTCTAGAAGGGAAAGAGGCCTATAGCGTGAAGGGATACCCCTTTCCCCTTCTTGAAAAGCAGCACAATCGTGGACATGGCCCAGGACTGAGGGCGGCCCACCACCACTACTGCATTAATAAAAGCAGTCAAAACTGGGACCCAAACCCGCACATCACTCAAATG
Source organism: Pleurodeles waltl (assembly GCF_031143425.1). Taxonomy (NCBI): domain Eukaryota; kingdom Metazoa; phylum Chordata; class Amphibia; order Caudata; family Salamandridae; genus Pleurodeles; species Pleurodeles waltl. The sequence continues at coordinate 251,808,913 of NC_090450.1, forward strand.
CAGATCCTGTGGAACTCCATCAGTGCCAGGAGACTTATTGACAGATAGTCCCAGAATACCCTTTTCCACTTCCTCACTAGAGAAGGATAGCTTTGCTTTCTTCTCCAGTTTGGAGGCCCTTCCCACATTGTCAGTCGGAACACAGCCATAGATTTCCTCATAATAGGCCACCCAAGAGTCTTCTGTTATGTTAGCCTCCACTGATTTAGTCAAGTCCGGGGCAAAAAAGGGGCCATTAATAATACCACAAAACTTGGCAGAACACTTTAGGGTGCTAGAATCGTCCAAATCCCCCCACATTTGCCTCCTGTTTACGCTTAGCCCATTCCGTTTTGTACTTCCTATGACAGATCTTCACCAGGATTGGGTCTCCAGGCTTCACGCTCAGTGCCCGCTTTAAATCCCTCAGCACCATAGAACAGCCTAAATCAAACCATCCAGGTCCACTTTGACACTGATCAGTCGGAGGAACTACCAAAATGTCAGACACTACTTGAGAAATTCTTGAAAATGAACTAAAAAACACTTTTGGGTCACTAGCTGGCAAAACACAAATAGCAAACTCCTCCTGACCTCTATGATACAGAAGGGCAGATTAAAGAGCTCCTTGTGCTATCTAACGACACATTAGCGTCATTTTTTATGCTAATGTGTTGTTAGATGGGCAGAAACACTGTAGCAGTTAATAAAGTGACGCAATGCATGCTTTGTGCCACTTTGCAATGCTTTTTGCTACATCATGCATGTGCCATTCATAATGTATGCAAGGTGGGCCTTCCACCCTTACGTGGAGGCCAAAATAATGGTGCAAAGAAATCTAAGAGATTTCTTTGTGTAATTGTTTGGGCACTTTAAACACCTGCTCACTGCAGGCGTTAAAAGGAGGCACACCATTATTCATAAAGGGCCTCAATGGGCTTCGCAGGATTAGCGTCAACATTTTTGATACTTATCCTGCAAAGCTCCGAAATAGCATCAAAAGTTTTGACACTAGTTCTCTAACTACCACCATGGTGCACCATATCTTAGATATGGCACACACATGGTAGCGTTAGGGGGGCACTCAGGGGTGCAAGAAAAATGGCGCTGCGCTGGGTGCAGAGCCACTTTTCTTAAATCTGGCCCAGATTTTGCAACCAATCTAGGTCTAGCAATCACAAACGACCAACAGAGTGAGTGACACACAGGATTGTGATCAGTAAACAGGCTTAAAGGCATCCAAAACTCAGAAACATAGGACATAAAAGGAGTAGATAAGAAGATGAAATCAATGACAGATTCACAACCTCTTCCTTTGAATGTCGCATTGAAGTTACCCTTTGTCCTGGACAAGGCTTCCAAGGTAAGGGATGGATTGCACTAGCTCAACAAAGAGTTCAGATTAGAACCAAAGCAAGTATGTTCCTAATAGGCCTTGAATACAAGGTGGCAGTCCCCCAAAAAAATCCCCCTTGCACTCCTTCTATTGCACAATGTAAATTGAAGTCCCCTGCCACCATGAGAAATGCTGATGATAACCTAGATCTCGTGGTGTTATTAACAAAGGAACGCAACACCTGCATGTTACACCCCTCCAATGCAGAATATCTAGCATTGTAGTAATTGAATACTAACAATTTATATCCTCCTGATTCAAAAAGCACAGCTTGTATTGAAGGAGCGCCAGAGTCTATCTTCGCCCAATGAAACAAACATAGTTAACCCACCCTTTGCTCGACCTGCCCATGAGTACGTGACTGGGGTGAAGAAGGTCTTATAGCCCTGCAAGAAATAGTAATTCTCAACAGCCGAGGTTTCTTATAGGCAAATTATCTCAAAGTTCTTGATGAATTACAGCCAGTGTGGGACCCCAAATTTCCCAGCAATCCCTGCCACATTCTAGCTAACAAATCTACAGGAATTAACCTGAATACATACAGCATGCACACCTAGAACTGAAACCTCTGTGTTGGCCCTGGCTGCCACATCCGTCGCAACCACCTGCGGCTCCACATTACTAGTTTGTGTGGAATTCCTCTGAACATCCTTCCCCAGTCAATCACAGGCATCTAAAGTGGATATGAGGCAAACCTATTAGCTAAAGCCAGTACTGGGCAGGTCACAGGTTCAGCTACCCTTGCTATTTTCCACCCGCCTGGGACACACCAAGGATTAGACCAAGGATTGAGACCACACACAGATCGGGGGGCTGATAAAAGAAACCCAGAGGCAAGAGCTTGATTTGAAGTGGGGCACCATTATGAAGAGGGCCTCCGAAAGAGTCTCACACTACAGCCGCCACATGTGGTCTATCAAATTTGACTACGTTAAAATTACCCTTCAAGGACGTAACACTCTTCCCCAACCAGCTGACCCTCCTGGCCATTATGATTCGAGCAACCTCACAATCCCTTAAGGCAGTATTTAGGCTCAACCAGTTCAGCACTTTATTTCTTAACTGGTGGAAACTCTTCAGTGAGTCAGATCTAAGTGGGGGCACATTACTCAAAACAACAACATAGGGGGTGGCTTCTGGGGGTAAATTCAGGGTAACCCGACTAGGTACAGAGGAAAACACAAATTGTTCCTTTTGTGGACCACCATGACCATTATTCCAGATGTCGGTCACCCTGACATTACAAAACCCCCTTACTCGCCATCCTCTCACCCACCCAGTCTTTATCCAACACAGCACCCCCCTTATTTTGCACGGAAACTACGCGACAAGACATAGACCCAATGCCTGCCATCTGCATATTAGGAAGTGCTGCCAAATTTTCCACTGCAGTAGCCATAGGCCCTAAAGAGCCAACACCACTCTTCCGGCTGCAGCCTCTGGGGAGCAAATTAGGTGATGGATTCAAAATGGCTGTGGCTGAAGAGGAGTCTCCTCAGTACCCTATACTGGGGTTTCCCAGAGAACCGCGTAGGTAAGACAAGTTGTCCTCAATTAATGAAAGTCGCTAGTGAATTGTTTCTATTTTGGCATGCAGTGTGGGCACAATACCTGAAAAACAAGTTTTTAAAAGATTGTCTAAATTAGGATGGACCCCTTGGTTCAGAGTCTCTCCTCTTCCAGCAGAATCGTGGGAGGGTCTAGAGTGCTTCTCCTTTTCGCCTAGCTCCAATCTCTTCCTTTTTTGGCCTCCATTATCCCGACATTTGATATTTCTCCAAGGCTTCCTCCACACCAAACCCAGAACATCCTGCCCTGGCCTATAATGGGGTTTCCTGAGCCAGGTGCGCCAACCGGGAATCTTCCTACCCACCCCCTGGGCTAGAAAAAACAGCTGCCAGTGGTAGGCCCCAACATTCCTGATTGCCTTCAACAGGCAGCTTCGAACCCAGATAAAGCTCAATGTTCAGGTCAGCGGGAGAACGACACAGCCTGCGGGTTGCCAATTCAATGTTTTTGTCTAAAATCCCTGCTGCCCTTGTTAAGAAGGCATCCATAGTAGTAGATGAGTTTGAGGGAGCCTTATGCTTTCCTGTCTTCACTATTTTAGGCTTTTACGTATGCCCTTGGCAATAGTATGACAATCCAGATTCCACAACCGGCGCAGGGAATTTTAAAAATAAAATAAAATATGCTCACCATCCAATGCACCAGGTCCAGTGAGGTCCACCACTAAACTACCGAGCCAAGAGAGGTGGCCTAGCCTGGCCTCTTCCAGCCACTGACAGGCATGGGTGGGCTCGCCCCTGGGCCTTATAGAGGCATAGCCACAAATGTCATAAACGTTGCCTCAATAGGTGGAAATACTTGAATCTTGGACAGGCTCTGAGGGTCTCCTGGATACCTCTTGTAGCCACTTTTGCCAGTCACAAAAGTCAGCACTGTGGGTCACCACTGTGGGTCACATCTCTCAAGTGAACAGGCCAGCCTTGTGCAACTTTGTGTGACATATTTCTGATAACCCTGCCAAGTTCACTTTGGAGAATGGGTGATCTGCAAGCAGTGAACATGCACCATATTGTGGAACACCAGCAACTCATATGTTGCAGGGCTGTGGGGGGTCATAAAAAAATCTTTCCCAGAAAGAGCTGCAAAGCCTCCTTCTGCATCTCGCTGATAGATCTTGCTTGACCTCATGGTAGCCAGAAGTTTCTAGAAGTTCCTGATCACCTAAGTCTTACATGTAGAAACTATAAAGAAATTCTTCCAAATCCTGGAACAGAACTCAAAACATGTCCAAAAATGCATTATTGTGCTCAATTACATATAAGCCTTATGGAAGATGTATTTTTGTCACACCTAGAAACACAATGGAATAGCTTGGATTTATGTCACCTGGCTCCAGCCACAAGCACACAGCCATATATAAGCATCTACATCGCAGTGGCCTTGCATACATTTAGAAACAAACAGATCTCTCTAAGCTTGTTTGTATTCCCTTAGCCTCAATTTGCCTTTCCTTGCTAGAGTGCCTAAGGTACCCTTATCATTCCACTGTCACTGGCCAAATGGAATGGAACCTAGGGCTAAACATACAAATCATATGCGACTTGCAAATCAGTCGCTAATAGATTAGCAACTGAGGAATTTGTGTTTTGTCATGTATGAACACCATGCAACAAATTACTTCTCAAGATAATTTCTATGTGACACTACACTCACTGAAATGATGAAAGCCTAATCGATGCAGCAAACTAAAGCAACCTTTAATGTCAGGCTTCTATATCCATTTTTTAAGTTGTAAACTGTCTGATAACCAAGCAGTTAGTTAAGTACAAAGAAATGTGGCTTACAGCGCCAGAATAACTACAACCATAACAATATGACCTAACAATTTGATGTGTCACTCACTGCTTTCTGTGTCAACGTCCAACATAGCCTGCTCCTACTTGTTCTTTAGCAGGAGTACAGCTGCTGCTGCGTCGCAGGGCATTCACCTCACTGGCAGGGGCACTGCTAGTACTTGAGATGTCCTCACTATCCTGAGGGGCATCTCAAACACCACTTGCTATCTGTATGTTTTGTGGCACTTCAACTGCAGATGTGATCTGCCGTAGGCCCCCGGCAACATCACTACTAAAATGTTCCATTTCCTCCTGAAGGGTAACTGTTCTCCTTAATAGGGTGGAAGTAGCATTGACCAAATAACCAATGCAATGGGTTAAGTCATCCATTCTAGCCGCAGAGCTACAATCTCAAAGCCTTTGATAGGCACGGTCAGCACCATGTGCTAGCATAATTCCTGTATGACTGTGGTGAGGCTGACCACATTGGTGTTCATGGCTGTCTATTGTGTCCCAATGTTCTCAAATCCAAATGAAATGCACTGATGCATAATTTGCATCTTCCTGTTCATGAGTTTCACCTGCTTGTGTTGCAGATGCTGAATCTGTATCATGGACACATCAAGGGCTCCAAACAACTATGCATTGGCTTCAGGATCTAAAGCACGATGTGCCTCACATCACCTACTGCGCCCGCACCCAGGAACACGCGGCTACTGTTGCCTCACACATCAGTGCTGGATGGGACTGATTGGCAGAGTAACTTCTTTGTCCTCCATTAATGTTGCCTCTGATGACAATGAGGCACTGCTACTCTCGGCTGGTGTTGTGTGTGGGTGACTGGCAATAGGGATGGGTTCCTCAGCTGCCAGGTTTCCTTCCTCCACTCCCTCCACATTGGTGTCATCACTATGTACCTTATGGAGATATGTAGTAAATAATGACATTCTGTATACTCATCAATATGATAAGATATCAATGTGTATGTTTTGATAGAATTATCCCAATAATTGTGTACATTTGACTCCTGTGCTGACCTTTTTGTCTACATGCCCCATAAAGCACTATAACTGTACTTTTATGACTAATTTGGGGAGAAACTGATTATGCAACAGTTCTATGTGGACTTGGACATACATGTGAGGTCTGATATACGACAGTAGTAAATAATTCATATTTAGTTTGTTAGGTTCCAGGTGCTGAGGTGTCAGTGTTCCCAGTTCCCACAACAGCCTCAGTTTCTAGGGTGGTCTCAACCATGGTCTCCAGTGCAGTGGGTGGGAGTACAGTTGGGGCCACCTCCTGTTGATCGGGATTTCGACAGATGCCCTCTTGCACATCTCATCTATGTAGGCGTGAGTGACTCCAATGGCATTCATTTTTTTTGCATTTCCTGTGACATTTTTATTTCTTTTGAGAGTCTGGGACTGCCATGAATGCCCTTCCAAACAGTACCTCATGGTTCTCACATCATTCTTCAGTTAGAATCTCCAACTCCTTTTCTGGGAATTTCATTTTTTGTTTTCTGCCTCCTTTATCCTTTTGTCCACTTTGGCTGGCCACTGGTGCAGATGGACCTTCTTTGGGGGGTTGATAGCTGTGCTGAAAATAGCAGCTGCACTCCCCCTCCACAACCACTCAGACTGGTCTCCAGGCAGTTACTGTGAGCTACTTCCTGTTTCAAAGGTGATTGCCCGTGACCAGGAAGTGCTTTTTCTCCATTTGCGGTTGCATTAGTAAATTTGCGACTCAAGTCGCAATTTTCGAAATCACTAATAGTGATTTTCAAAATTGCGCTGTAACTTAGTAGTGACTCGCAATTTGTGGGCTCAAATTGTACGTGTATAAAGAATTGGAATTTCCTATTTGTGATCCACAGAGATTTCCAATTAGGAAATCTCAAATCTTTACATTCGTACATCTAGCCTCAAGTTCCTTATTCGCGGAGACATTGAACAAGTATATAACATGCAGAAAATTCACATTATCAGGCAAATTACATTCTTGGTCCTTAGCTGACAGCTACATTTCCAAAAAGTGTTTCAATTTGCAGTGTTGGTGCTAAATACATTTGTTGAATAATTAACAATAGATAATTGTTGATATACAGGTACCTACTAATTATTTTCAACAGACATTTTACTACTCCCTAATTTACATGTATTGTTGTTGAATTGATGCCTGGAATGTCAATCTCTGTATTGCTCCAGTGCAGCAGCTCTCCCACTTTAAAGAGACATCTTTGTTTTCAAATACAGTTTACTTTAACTGAATAAAAACAATCCAAAAAACTAATTTAAGCATCCCATTTTTTTACATAACAATAAATATATAAATAAATTCAAATTGGAAACACTTTAAGAAACTTATACCAGCTGCTTCAGTAGGAAACATATCCAAAGTTACACCAAGAGCCCAACACTAAACATAGTCTCCAGCAGTTTCTTGTGATTTGAGACTAAGGGCCAGGGGTCACATGTATGTACATTTTGCGACTCGCAAATCGGTCGCAGCGCTATTTGCAACCATGCAAAATGCAAAATGGTATGTACAAATGACATTATGGAGTCCCAAATAGCGATGCAACCAATTACTGAATCGCAAACATTTGCCACTGTATTTTGTGACTTGCAAACAAGAAATTGCAATTTGTGACTTGCAAAACGAATGTACAAGGTAGTCGCAAATTGAGATTAGTCGCAAATAGGCCATTTTGCACACCCAGATTAGCACTGATTCCAAACAGGTGGTAATCAGAACCAAAGTATAAAAGCAGACCCAGAAGGCATCTGGGTTTTTCAAAATGGCTACACTCTACGTGATTGCATGGAGGAGGCGAGTCCAGGCTGCCCAGCAGAGGAGGAGGAGGCGGAGACAGGAGAGGATATACAGAACCAGGCAGACCATATTTCGACAGACTGAGGAGGAAATATAGGATAAATATAGACTGAGCAGCACAGTCATCTTAGAGATCATTGAACTGCTGAAACCTCAACTAGAAAGCCAAACTCTGTGCAGCTGCTCCATCCCCACACACGTGCAAGTGCTGTGCTCACTGCACCTCTTGGTATTGGGTAGCTACCAGGGGGTGATTGCTGTTGCTGGTGGGGTGTCCCAAAGTGCCCTCTCATGATCCTTTAGACGGGTCTTAGATGCCATATTCGCATACATGTCGAAATACATTTACCTTCCCAGGAATGCGGAGGAAATACACAACACCAAATTGGACTTCAACAGAATTGCAAACTTTCCCCATGTAATAGTGTGTGTGGACGGGACACATATACCCATATGTCCTCCTGCAACTCTGGAATATGTGTTCCACAATAGGAAAAGTACTCACTCACTCAACATCCAGGTGGTATGTGATGCCCATAATGTCATAACTGATATAGTGGCAAAATTTCCAGGGAGCACACATGATGCGTATATATTCGGGCACAGTGGGAAACACCACCACCTAGAACGTGGGGAGTTTGATGATGGATATTTATTAGGTACTGTGTAGTACACACCAATGTCATAAATATGTGTCACTGCATAACCATGTGAAGCCATGCTCATATCTGCTGTTCTGTTACACAGGGGACAGTGCATATGCTCTGTGGCCATGGATACTCACCCCATACCTAACGCCTGCTAATCAGAATGAGAGGCGCTACAACATTGGACATCGGCACACCAGAACTGTCATTGAAAGGACCTTTGGCATGTTGAAGTCACGTTTTAGATGCCTGCACAAAAATGGAGGTGCACTCCAGTATACCACAGAGACTGCATGCAAGATTGTGGCAACATGTGCCATCCTACACAACATAGCATCCAGACGTGGGCTGCATCTCACCCTAGATGACACAGATTTGGAGGATGAGCAGCAGGAGCTACCACAACGACAGCCTGGGGATGGTAGCATCACAATGGAGGGCAGACGGAGACGGGATCACATAGCAACTCATTACTTTGGCAGGTAAGTGCCATCTGTAACAGGACTCACATATGTAAGAAACACATAGCCAGGTTGTGCAAAACAAAAATATCCTTTAAATGTCAGGAGTGCATAATGTAAGTGGTGGCGTATACCAAGCAGTAAACAAGTATTATGTAAAAAAAAACTAACACATTCCACTCATTTGCCTTAGGCTAAACCTAGTGAGAAAACATCACACCCTCCTACAGCTACGACCATCATGGCCTGTGCCTGGTTGGTCCACAGATGTCTGGCGGGCACTGCTACTATGCAGGATGCAGGCATCTGAGGCAGAAACGCTGCTCACACTTGATAAGTCCTCACTGTCCAGACGGGTGTCACCAGTACCTCTTGCTGCCTGCGAGGTATGAATAAGGTCCACAGCAGCAGTAATGCGCCCTAGTCCCCTTGCCACATCTCCAGGAAAATGCCCTAGTTCAACCTGGAGCATGATAGTGCATCTTGACAGGCATGTGGTTGTGGTGGCTAGGCGACCGATGGACTGACTGAGCTGGTCCAACTGTGCAGCTGTGTTGTGCTCATTGCACCTTACATGGGCCCGATCTGCCACCATTTCCCTATGTAGGTCAGTGATGGCAGTGTGAGGTTGACCATGTTGGTGTTCATGGTGGATAATTGTGTTTCCACCTTACCAAATCCCTGTGTGAGGGTATGTTGCATTCGGTGTAGATTCCGGTTCATCAACCACATGTGTTTGTTTTGCAGGCGGTGACTGCTGAGTAGGGTTGCCTCCAGTCACAGGAATAGTTGTGTACTGGCATCTTCCTCATCTGCATCATGTGTCAGACGACGCCTTCTGCGCCCAGACCCTGCTGATCTCAGTGGCCGACTATCACCCATCTGTGGCCAGGTTTTCTGCCTCATTGTCCACATCTGTGTCCTCTGTTGTTTCACGTGCATATGGAACCATTGGTGTTGTGTTGCACTCCTCTGGGGAAATGCTGACTACCTCGTCTACTGCCATGGTGGCATTGTCATCTCCCTCCACATTGCGGTCATCAGTGGATACCTGAGGGAGCCCTGTGGGACACAGGGGATACACTGTCAGTGCCTCTCAGATGTGTGGCTTATCAAAATAAAAATTCCTCAAAATTTGGACTACTGTACTACATTACAAATAATGCACTGAACCTGAGGTGGGCATATAGGCATGGAACTATTTGGATGATGCATGCTTTGGCGAACTGTGGTTGTGTGCATAGTGCCTTGAAAAGTGTGATGTGCTACTTACTTTTGGAGGCTCCAGGTGCTGTACTGTCCAGTTCCCCAATTCCAACAACAGCCTCTGGCTCCAGTGTGGTCTCCACCATGCTCTCTATTGCTGTGGGTGGTGGTACTGTGGATGGTCCCCCACCTGTTCCATGTGCCTCCTTCATCTGCTCTGCAACCCTTTCCTTGGTTCTTGACCTGAGGTCATACCATCTTTTGCACACCTCCTCGATGGAACGGTGACTGACTCCCATGGCATTGATCTTACTTTGTATGTTGAGCCAGATTATCTTTTTTTGTGAGTCAGGGACACTCATTGCTGCCTTCCCAAACAGGACCTCATGGTGTAGGCAGCACTCCTCAGTGAGGACCTCCAACTCTTTGTCAGAGAATTTGAGCTTTCGCTTCCTCCCTACAGTGTTTGCCTCCTTTGTTTGGCTTGCCATGGATGCAGTTGCTTCTCTCAGCTAGGTATGCCTCTGCTGTCTATCCTGGCTAGACTCCTCCCACTTCCATGGGATGCACTCCCTGGTTCTCAGGTCATCATCCAGCACCAGGAAGTTTAATTTCTCTGTTCCTTTGCATTCGTTCGCTAATTACAACTCAGTCGCAATTTGCGATTCCGGGTGGCAAATTCCGATTCGGTTGCCTCCCCATGTGAAATTTAGGAAATCGCAATTTGCGATTTTGCAAATTGCGATGCGACTAAGCACCGATTTGCAAAATTGGTATGCTATTTGTTCGTACATTCTGATTTGCGAGTCGGAAAATGCGATTCGCATGGAATCGTAATTCCTGGCTCGCAAATGTTTCGCTTCAAATAGGTGGCCCCAGATGTATCAAAGGATTTTGCATTCGCACATGGTGCGAATCGCAAAATTCCTCCGTTTGAGAATGCAAAATCGCCTTTCATGATTTATGAAAGGAATTCTCAGTGCAATTATGAGGCATCGCAAAAATAGCAATTCCTTAAAATTGCGACTCCAAGTAAAGAATCGCAATTTGCGATTCCCTAAATAAGTAAACACAAATAGGGAATACCTATTTGCTATTACCTATTCACAAGTATCATGCATTTCCTAAATGCGAATTTGGCATTTAGGAAATGCAATTACCACAAACTCAAGTTTGGTGGTAAGCATGTGCAATTTATAAAAATGCATTTTTAAAAATGACATGCAGCGTGCTTTACATGTCCACAAATATTTTTGGGGGTGCATCAAAGGGAGCCTTAGGCCCCCAGCACCCAGGGGTTTGCATTACCTAATTTGCGAATTCCTATCAGGAATTCGCAAATTAGGTACTGCAAAACCATTTGCACCTATAGGGATGAATGGAGTCCCGTTCCCCAATTGCGATTCAGTAATAGCGATTGCGACTTTTAAGAAATCGCTATTACTGAATAGCAATTTTCATACATCCCATTTTGCATTTCTTAAATAGTGATTTCTTAAAAAACGCTGTTTAGGAAATGCAAACCGGGATGATGATACATCTGGCCCTAAACTCTAATAAACCGGGAATTATCCAAAGTAGCCGTATCCGCAGTCTAAAAGCCAGTTTATGTAATCAAAAACATATTCTGGTTTCTCATAGATGGTGCAAAATAAGGTGATGCTGTTCTGAAATCATTCATGAGGTACTTGAAGCCACTCTTTGCCGATACTGGAAATCCACAGATTACTTGCTGGTAATCACATTATTCCGGTTGTTGCTTCCTTCTCCCAGGCCTTACGATTGGAGGGTTCACCTACCCGATAGAACATTCTCTTTGCCGGTTTAGAGGCCCCTACTTCCCTTAGGAAGGAAACACATATAAAGGGGTGTAATTGTCAGAGCCCGTCCTAGCTCGTCCTGTAACCATTCTAAAAGACTCTACGAAGCTGCCAGCAACAAGGGAGGGCAGGAGGGCATAAGCACTGATACGAGGAAGCAACAATCAGAGTAATGTGATCAGTGGTAAGTAATATGGACATTGCCTTCTCATGCTGCTTCCTCGTCCGTGTCCTTGCGAATTATGACATACACAAGCTTTAGAGCAGCTTGATAAATTCGTACTCGAGAAAACCACAATATCAAAGGTTAATAAACCTCATAGTGACCTTTAACACCATAAATAACACCACTACAGCCTTTAATCAGTGAATAACACACCAGAAGAGAAAGAGTAGCCAGACTGAGAATACATGTATAAACGATAAAGCTGCAGAAAGGTAGAGAGTTTCTCAGGAGGCAGACAAAAAATGTCAGTGATAGACACCCTGCATTTTTTGCACAAAAGGCGCCCTGTCTCTAGGAGACCAGCCTTGAATTAATGTAGGTTGGTCTTCATTAACCAATGAGCAAGTCAACGAAATTGCATGTAATGTTATGGAAATGTATTGCACCTCGTACGCCCAAGGGTCTCTTGGTGCATTTGTATCACATGAGTGAGTAAAGGCAAGTTAAAGCTTGAAGAGGAAGGTTTTACCCTTACTTCTAACACAAGACAGGTCAGAAATCACCCTCAGTTCTTGAGAAAGCTTATTCAGTTGACGAGCCGAGAAGTGAGAGAAGAACATCCAACAGTGAAGGCATTTGTGCTCAATGCACATGGGTTTGAAAAGAATCCTTTTAAGAATGGATCGCCAGTGAAGGTTATGCAAAATCCGCTTTGCTGAGGCGAACCGCGGAGCTTGAGCAATGGCTCAGTCCACTTGATTCTGTACAACCTGCAGTCTATTAAGCTTCTTTTTAAACACCACACCCTATAAGGAGTTGCAATAGCCTAAATGAGATCCAGTTTATGCTGAGACTAGGCTTCTCTGAGTGTCCATCAATATAAAGGTAGGATAGGTCTTAGGCTACACAAGAGCATATGGCTGGCTGATACAACAGAAGATATTTTCGAGGTACATTTTAAGTTGGTATAAAATATAACCTGATGTTTTTTTTACCACTGATTTAGGATCAGGGTATGCGCCGATCCCAAACTGAACTGTAGAGTTAATCCATGTACTCAAAGTACAGGAGGAAAGTCTTGATCCTCATGGATACCTACAAAAATTGATGAACAGAGTGTCACAATGATCAATAGCAGGGTGCACTTTAAAAGGTTCTAGATTGCTCTACAAACATCCAGGGAGTGTAAGGCTGTATCTTCCAGGGAGACCGGATCTGATCAGAGTTAAATGGTGAACCTGAATGCTAAGGGAATCAGAGGGAGAAGCCACTCGGGAACCCTAACTATCGGATGGAGGATTGCAAGCCTACGTTTCCAGGACCAGAAGGGGACTACAGTAATATTTCCCTGTCTCACCCAAAGAAGACAGGACAAGAGTATGTGAACTACTGGGAGGTAGAAAAGACAAAACAAAGGTCCTCTACCTGGGGCCAAGTCAGTTCATCTATCCTCAATTTTCCTTCTGCAAGGGCCTTCATGTGTAAAATGGGAACCAATGCATTGTTGTGATCTACAAGCAAGTTGTTTTTGAAGGTCTTCTTGCATTATTTTACGCAGTTTGCTCTCTTAATCAAACCTCATCCAGTATGTAACAGAATACAAAAGAAGCCAAAATAAAGCAGAACAGACGTAACTACAGGGTTTTGTGATTCAGTCTCATTCTGTAAGTGCCTATTTCCTGCTTGTCACATCGATGTACAGGAAGCTACTAGTATTACAGCGCCAGTCCTTATTTGGTCTTTATGTTTTAATAGATAAGAGGACACGTTATACGTCGATGAACCTTTTGACTACACTTAGAGTAATCCCAATTACAACATAAACCCAAGGTTCTCATACACTTATTCAATACTCTGGAGTCTTAGACCACACAGGGTCCATATACCAACAACCACGTGGACAATTTTTTAGCACAAAGCACCACACACATGTGAAGTTCAACGACTTCCCTACTTTCACACTTCGAAGTACGCAAACTCCTTCAACAACTTCATTTAGAGAACGCAAACTCCCCAAACCCTCACAAACATCACAATTTATCTGCGATTTGCATAAGCTGTGCAAGCGCAAACCCTATTACATTCATTCTGTCACTAGAATGCGGGGAACATCTTCAAACAAGCATTGGCAAACTTCAAGGACTTGGGAAAGTCATGGTAGGTTTTTGGGGACACCATTTCTTTCCACTTTGTATCATCAAATCCAAAAATCTCAACCTTTACCAAATCTGCGAATTGTTTTGATCTCTTAAGGAGACTACCTATCCAACTCTTTTACCACTTCTGAGGAGAAAAAAGGAACTTATGTATGCTCTGCTATCAATTCGGAAGAAAGGGACCTTATGGTGTGCTCTGAAGGAGACAAACAATGCCAGGCCTAATGGTAGGCTCTCAAGGAGCCTAACCATCCGACTCTGCTACCAATTCTGTTAGCTTGTCAGTCCTTATTTGGTCTTTATGTGTTAATAGATAAGGGGACGTGCTATAGGTTGATGAACCTTTTGACTACGCTTAGAGTAATCCCTTCACAAGTCCAAAACCTCAAAGCAGGTACATTGACATGATCAATAACCATCAACAAAGTCTCTTAAGACTCATTAATTTGCACATACCATGACCCATTTGGTCATGAATAACCACACCATTTAATAAAAGTTAGAAAGTTTATTTCCCTAGCTTAACAATGCTAAGATCACGTAAGTCAATAGCAAAATCAACTGGTAGACATTCACAAATAACACTGGTTGACCAAATCCTCTAACGAATTTCAATTTAACTAACGATTTGACTGTCAAGCATTCTAGAATCACAGTACAGATCAGTAACAAGAATAACTGTGCATTTGAGATAGCTTACATTTAGTTTCAGCAAATGAACAAATACAAATTGATTTAGTAATAAATTGACAGCATTTCCAGTGTCTCCCTGTCTATCCTTCAGATTAGAATAGTATTTTTGGACTTGATGCAAAAACAATTTTAGTAAAAAGGCAATTTGTAAAACATCTAACTGTGGCTCCAACAAATAGCGGTTGGTTCATAGGACAACTAATAATATCCACCACCAAGACAATAACCTTTTGTTATACCTCTCCTCAATATGGATCGGAAAGCTGCGATTCTCTTCGTCAGTTGGACATCCATCCAGTCTTCTTCAGCACAGGGCAATGAAAAGGGAGATGGTTCAGACACAGGGGTCTCTACGCAATCTGTACCATTAAAGCAATCTCGAAGGGCAGCATCAAATTATTTAGCCATCAACCTTCATAGTTAAAGTTAAGCTCCCAGAACAGAATAGAATGTGTGCGCAAAATGGGAATGAGAATGAGAATGACCCCTTCTCCTCGGTGCCGTTAGGCTAAATTAGAATCACCTAAAGAACTTCCCACATTACCATTGGACAGAAAATCATACTTTTTCAGCCAATCCAATTAGGTTTAAACTTCAAATTAAAGATATACCTAAACTATCTTTCACACGTCGATGATTGTCTCCTCTTCTCCTGTTCCCATCGTCCGCCTCATCAGGTAACAATTTTGTAACACTCCGTACTCCAGTCAGTGCATCCATTGTTGGTTCTTGGGAACATTGCTGTATCTCGAATCAAATTTACAAAGTATTGAATACTAACACAAAATATTGTAGCAAGCAGCTCTCATGAGAAAAATTAAAGAAATCTGCTAAATGTTTGGTCAACTCAGTGCAACAATGCATCTTTATTCACTAAACATGAATTCACGATTTTATATTCTGACATTGCAGTTTAATATGAGGCTGTGCAATACTTTGGCCCAAACCTCGCTAACTTAAGGCCTACAATTAACAAGCAGATTCATAACATCAAATCATTAATATAACAGACTACTACCAACAATTTCTACGTATAGGCTCTGAATAAACATTAGCATGCATTTAATAAAAAAATTATTTGATGGCGGCCACTCAAGTGGGCGTGATGGCGGCCACTCAAGTGGGCGCATTTTCCAAGTTGCACATTATTTTCTATGGTAACTAAATTCTATGTAAATTCATAATCTATAATACATAAATTCATTAGTAATAAATTCAGCGGTCACACTAGCAAGGCCACTTTCTGCTGTGCAATCTATCGCATATTGCTGGGCAAGTTCTGTGAATGTTGATCTTTTGGTCTATTCCTGCCCAGAACTTCAGGTCCCTTTAAGGCCATTTCTCCCATCTGTTCTGTTGTTTTTTAAATCTATTAACAGTGCACATCCCACGCCAAGACAGTTGCTGCTCCTTAGAACCCTGCCCCTTCATTTTCCTATGTGTGATGTCAGCTTTCAGTCCAGCCCAGGCCAGCCCAGCATTCAACAGAAGGTGCTCTGGGACACATTCAGTTAATCACATCTCTGAGCAACAGGGAGACCTTAATACTCACTCCCGTCCTTTTGGGACTCCCCCTTTCCAGAATTTTGAAATCACAAGGTATCTTCACAGCATATGGTAAAAGTCTGCACCATTTCCCAAAAACAATTGAAAAAGCCCTAGGTTATACGGGTGTTTGAGAAAATGCTATTTCAATTGCCCTACCGTTTCCCACAGCATCCTACCTACATTTCCACTTTCAGTTTCTTTCATTCTTATCTCCTGTCCTATCCAAGTAGATTGTCAATCGTCTCTTACTGAGAATTGCATTGGAAAGGGCAGAGTAAAATAATGAAAATGCTACACACATCTCCAGATCTCAGGTAATGCAGCAGACGCATTGAGATTTATGTGCTTATGCATTATGGCTCAGAGCTCAGTGTACCTATGGATTCGTAGAGCAGATGTGTTAAACTGATGTTACACATTAAGGTTTTAGACAGTGGTTCTGAATATTAGTAAATTATCTGATTTAAGCCTATGTTTGAAAATGCAATTATTTTTGTCCCAAAACATCAATTTGCCAGTTTATAAAAATATGAACATTTTATCATCAAATCCATTGTAGGGAGATAAACATAACTCCATCAAGCAAAAACTCATTTTGAAAGAGCTCAATTTTTATTCAGAAATAGCACACTTTCAATGTATGCATGTGTGATGCCCACGCATCAGTTACTCGTTTTCATTAAGTACTCACATGTTCTGCTGCATCACATGGACGAATTATTCCTTGTGGGCCCATGTATCGCACCTTATGCTATTGATTCAATCTATATCTCGCTAATTGCCACTGTTATGAGGAAGCCAGCAGTATACCAATGGCAGACTAGGTGCACACAGTAGCCCAAGAATTAGTATCAACATGCTAGGTCTGGCCTTCTACAATGGGTGGGCACCACGCCGTGCTGGCCTTATGCAAAACATTACAATAGTTAACTGGGGCCAGTGTCAATACCAGTTTGGCGGGGTGCATAGGCAGACTGGGGCTACTGGGCTACAACCATGCTGGTTGTGATCATTTGCTGTTGGTGTTCTGGAGTCGTTATACCGTGGCTCTATAAACTGAGCCACGTAAAACCTTTTCCGCACTTGACTGGGTAGCAAGGGTGAGCATACCAAGACTTCTCAGAGGGATAGGGTGGGGACAAGAAATCAGAACTCAGCAGTCAATCCAAAGGCAATAATTAAGATGTTCAGTTCAGTGTTTATTTTAGTAATAGAAAGTACTTTATTATCACAGCAAAATGTAATACGACACAACGCAGTAGGGCTTACATGCAAAACTGCAATTGCTACTACAATGCCTAACACAACGACCCACCTGGTATGGTGCAGTCTCCTTGTTCTAAGACTTGGTACAGTGTGTATATCTCTTCAAATGAAGTAATACGTACTGATCTGTCCCTGTGACATAATTTGAAGAGCTATTAACAGGTGCAGTTCACTAAGTCTCCATTCATTTGTAGCCGTTTGCAGTTCAGTTCGGGAGTTTGAACTCCAATTATAGGGGTCATGTAGGCAGCAGTCACTGTTTCCACTGCAGAACGCAATCTGACCTTCAGCTTTATTATCGTGCGTGAGGCCCTGTTACCTACTCACGTTGTTGCAGTTGGCTGGTGCTGACAGGTGCTTCCAGGCTGGCACCTTCAGCAGTGTTTCTGCAGACATGGGACCGCAATAGAGGTTTCACTTGGGCTTGGAGCTGCAGAGAGGACTGCTCAGCGGTACCCATTCAGGATTTTGCAGGCTCCAGTACATGGTCCGATGAGTGTCCATTCTGCAGTTGTGGATCCAGGCTCGGTTTACACAGGGTTTTACTTTTTCGTGGAGTGTAGATTTCAGGCCAGATTCACAGTGGGGCTGTGCATCTTCAGCTAGTTGCAGCCTTTAGGCCAGGATTGGAACTTGTTTAGGCAGTGACATCAACTCCTTCTTGGGATATGCAGTGAGGTCAGACAGCAGCAGCACCAAGCATTTGGTCTCCGCCGGATTGGTGGACAGCATGGGGTGATTTCTTGGTTTGATTTCTGTACGCTGCCAAAGCGGGAGCCATAACAGAGACCCCACATGACACAAGTCGACTCCGGCTTTGCTCCCAATGGCAGTCAAGAAGTTCTAGGTGTCCTCAAGCTAGCAACGTAGCTGACTTTTTCTCCTTGACAGTCTCTCCTCCAGCAAGACCGTCACTTGTCATCCCCTTTTGAGCCAGTAGGCAGGCTTCTAGGTATGAGCCAGACATTTAGCTTCTCCAGCAACTTGTGGAGACTTCAACTGATGTCCCCTCACCTCCGTGAGAGTGGCTGTCATGAAGTCCTGGCCACACAGCAGTTTTTTGAGAACTCTATGGAACACTTTCCTCCTTGGTCATGAAAACCTTTGAACTGGAAAAGAATGGGATAGTTATTTATACCACTTTTATAATTTTTTTCCTTCAGCGGATGTGGATTCCTTAAACACAGCCTTTATACAAGTTGATGGCTCTTACAGCCAGTAGCATCAGGACTGGCTCCAAGTACAGGTATACAAAATATGGACTCAATGAAGTGAGAGATCTCTGCTCCTGGGTGTCATCAGCCTTTCCAAAGAAGGAATTTAGCAATAGACGAAAGTGAAGGGCATAACAAGAAAGTTCTTCACCTTGAACCACAGAAATTGCAGGCTCATCCTGCACACTACCATTAACAAAAACCAGTGCTCAGGAAGGTTTAATAATCAACCCTTTGCTACCAAGACCCTTATTGAATTTTTAACGCAAACCCTGTCTCCTATGTCCTCTCTTCAGTGTCTGGATCTCTACCATCCAGTCCAGCAACAGGAATGCAAGCACTTCACTTCCAATGGCTGGTGAAAGCTGTCCTCATCCTCATGCTTCATCTCGTGAAAGCTATACCAGGGCCATCAAAAAAGGATTCCACTGGTTCTAGTCCCATCACCATGTTTTATGTGATACACTCTCACTGCACATACACACACTCAACATGCACATGAAATGTCGACATACAGTTCTGGATTTACCATGACAGCATAACTTTACAAAAGAGTGCCAGCAGGCCCTCCCGCCTTGACACAGAAACAATGGTCTGATCACATTAAAGATTCGCTCTCTCCACCACTTTGTATGATGCGATCATGGTGTGGACAGGAGTCGATTGCCTCGTATGAGGGCATGCTTAATGAGTACATTCAAGTCACAAACCAGGCTCTGGACCTCGCACTGCCATGGGCAGGTCTAGGCCTCTGTATATAAAATAGATTAGCATAACACAAGGGCCAAAAAAAATAAGGATACAAGTTTCACAAGCAATCAGGGACTCAGGGCTGGGACACATGCCTGTTTACCACACAGGGACATTCCAGACCCATCAGACAGCAAATTCAAGGGTGTGGCATCATCATGCCAATAATGCCCACAATAGACCTATAACTAATATCAATAAGCTAGGGCCTATGTTTAATCAGTAGGTGGGTAGCATCATAGGGATTCTGTGCTAAATACTCATGATTTCATAAATAAGGAATTCTACATAGGAAATCCTCAAATGGTTTATGTAATACAAAGGTAAAGCTGTGCAGCTATTAGGAGTGATGTAAGTGCCTGGGCACCAAGGCCATGGGATGCGACGGCTCCATAGCAACTCAATTATAGCTGTTTTCTATAGTGAAATCAGAGTATATGGCTCAACTCTAGCTACTGGAAATGCACTCTGAGTGATCATGTGAGAAGACTTCTAGATACCTTTCAGTTCTCTGCCCTTTTCTCTTTTTGCCCTGTTCATCATCTCTTCTCCTGTTGTGATCTCTTCTTACCTTTTCTGATGTGTCCCATAACCACCATATTGAAGTCATAGGCACAGAACGTTGTACAAACGTTTGCAATAGATAAATAAAAATATCAAGATTTGCACTCTTGCACATTGTTTCCCTCTGCTCCTCCCCTCTCCGCCAGCAGAGCACTTTGTTGCAGCCCCAAAAGTTTTTTGTAAAAAAAAAGAAAAGTTAGCTCCACAGTCACTGCAACGAGAATCATTTCTCACTGTCCTCCACCGCTGCTGCAAAAATGCAACCAGCAAGGCCTGAGTGCAACAACATCTGTGGGCTGCTGAGTGACAGACCGATGGAGGCCACTGGTGCCCTTTTACAGACAACCACTATACATTCTAGACCCCATGAGAGTTTGTCTGGTCCAGTCCATAGCCAGTCCTGACCTACTGGATATGCTTGGTCTAGGCTGCTTCATATCACCTGCAAGCACAGCAAATTGGTTTAGAAAAAGCGCAGTATGGGTTCTGGTGGGTGTGTGTGTTGGGTGGAGTTATGCAGTCATGTTGCACCCCATATTACTGGAGTCACCCCTGGTAGATTTACTAAGCTGCGAAAGGAAACGGCAACCTTTTTGGAGATAAGAAACCTGCCAGTTGTCTCTCACATGCACCCACTGGAATGTGCTTGTACAGGACGGAGTCTTAGGAGTTAGAAAACAACCTGCGACTCTCTTATCTGCAGGTGATGCGATAAAATTCCGCACTGATCACCAAAATTAGCATACACACGTTTTTGGTATTTTATACTTTATGATTATTTATTATACACTATTTGTCTATACGTAGTGTTAAGAAAAATGATCTTAAATATTATCAGGGCAATGTGTATTTAGCACCTATCATATTTTATCACACATTCTTAATGAATTAGTTTAATCGCAACATAAATATCTGTGGACCATATCATGTCTTGAAGTCTGCAGAAGGAGCTCCATATTTCAACAAATCCTCCAGTAACCAGCCATCTGTTTAACACTGCCCCAGTACCTTCATCTTATATACCGTTCATATGCATGGTGCTCTATGAAGCAAGGACACATCAGCTTGAACTCGGCCCCCGTTTTTCTAAAAGGGACAGGGAACAATTCAGATCTTTTAAAGAGCACTGAAACTCACTGCCACACATTTCCTCTCACTCCTTTAGGACTCAATTTTCAGGGTCATCTCTTCTTGTGGTCTTTTCAGCTGCCAAGTTTACTAAACAGCTTTAGAGAAAGAGATTTTTCCTTTCTCTTGTATGTTAACGTGAGCTTTAGAACACATGACAATCAAACACGAATTTTATTAGTTTGCACATTTTAAATCACTGGTATAAGAAAATAAGCCTGTATCCCAGACTGTATACCCCTGAAGCACACTCTAATGCATTCAATGCACAAACAGTGACGATGCTGATATACAGCAATGCCTGTGTTGTATATACCAATATAAAAACACAAAAAAGCAATTACACGTGTTAATGCGTCAAGGTTGGTGACTGCCAGCTTGGTGAAGGGACAATCTCCTAATTTTTGTGTGTGCAACGGTACAGCTATACATATGTCCTGAAGGTTCTCTGTTGACTTTATGAAAGTTCTAATTACGGGAAAGGAAATTTGTAACCAGTTTTGTCAAATTTTGCCCTTAACGAAGGCATGTGCACTTCCCTTACTTAGCCACCAGCAAAGATCCTTTGGCATCACGGACTACCTGAAATCCTCTCCATGCTAGTGAGAAAAGAAGAGGTGAAATTGAAAAACATGTGGGTCAGTTGGGCAGTGGGGGGGGGGCAGGGTTGGAGTATGTGCATTTGAAAGGTACAGAGCAGTGTGCTCTGGTTATTGATCAGATGGGGGGCTCTGAAGCAGTGACTGTTTGCCAAGTTCATCCACGCATTAATGGCCATTAATGCTGATCTCTTGTTTGTGGAGATAAAATCACTTGACTTCTTAACTTCAAAGACCCTTAGGGCCTGATTTAGAACTTGAAGGATGGGTTACTCCATCACAATGGTCACGATATCCCATCCGCCAGAATCTAAATTCCAATATTTAGATTTTGGTGGACGGGATATCTGTCACTGTTGTGCCAGAGTATCCCATCCACCAATATCTACATCAGGCCTTTAGCTTTGATACAGAGCACTCTTTGACCAAGCTTCATGATATAGCACATTTGGTGACAAATTTCACACAAAAGTTAAACGATTTCTGTGTGTGCTGGCAAATAAATTCTCATAGACAGATAGTAGTCTGATTCCTATGGACTACATAGGAAATCCTCAAATGGTTTATGTAATACAAAGGTAAAGCTGTGCAGCTATTAGGAGTGATGTAAGTGCCTGGGCACCAAGGCCATGGGATGCGACGGCTCCATAGCAACTCAATTATAGCTGTTTTCTATAGTGAAATCAGAGTATATGGCTCAACTCTAGCTACTGGAAATGCACTCTGAGTGATCATGTGAGAAGACTTCTAGATACCTTTCAGTTCTCTGCCCTTTTCTCTTTTTGCCCTGTTCATCATCTCTTCTCCTGTTGTGATCTCTTCTTACCTTTTCTGATGTGTCCCATAACCACCATATTGAAGTCATAGGCACAGAACGTTGTACAAACGTTTGCAATTGATAAATAAAAATATCAAGATTTGCACTCTTGCACATTGTTTCCCTCTGCTCCTCCCCTCTCCGCCAGCAGAGCACTTTGTTGCAGCCCCAAAAGTTTTTTGTAAAAAAAAAGAAAAGTTAGCTCCACAGTCACTGCAACGAGAATCATTTCTCACTGTCCTCCACCGCTGCTGCAAAAATGCAACCAGCAAGGCCTGAGTGCAACAACATCTGTGGGCTGCTGAGTGACAGACCGATGGAGGCCACTGGTGCCCTTTTACAGACAACCACTATACATTCTAGACCCCATGAGAGTTTGTCTGGTCCAGTCCATAGCCAGTCCTGACCTACTGGATATGCTTGGTCTAGGCTGCTTCATATCACCTGCCAGCACAGCAAATTGGTTTAGAAAAAGCGCAGTATGGGTTCTGGTGGGTGTGTGTGTTGGATGGAGTTATGCAGTCATGTTGCACCCCAAATTACTGGAGTCACCCCTTGTAGATTTACTAAGCCACGAAAGGAAACGGCAACCTTTTTGGAGATAAGAAACCTGCCAGTTGTCTCTCACATGCACCCACTGGAATGTGCTTGTACAGGACGGAGTCTTAGGAGTTAGAAAACAACCTGCGACTCTCTTATCTGCAGGTGATGCGATAAAATTCCGCACTGATCACCAAAATTAGCATACACACGTTTTTGGTATTTTATACTTTATGATTATTTATTATACACTATTTGTCTATACGTAGTGTTAAGAAAAATGATCTTAAATATTATCAGGGCAATGTGTATTTAGCACCTATCATATTTTATCACACATTCTTAATGAATTAGTTTAATCGCAACATAAATATCTGTGGACCATATCATGTCTTGAAGTCTGCAGAAGGAGCTCCATATTTCAACAAATCCTCCAGTAACCAGCCATCTGTTTAACACTGCCCCAGTACCTTCATCTTATATACCGTTCATATGCATGGTGCTCTATGAAGCAAGGACACATCAGCTTGAACTCGGCCCCCGTTTTTCTAAAAGGGACAGGGAACAATTCAGATCTTAGAAAGAGCACTGAAACTCACTGCCACACATTTCCTCTCACTCCTTTAGGACTCAATTTTCAGGGTCATCTCTTCTTGTGGTCTTTTCAGCTGCCAAGTTTACTAAACAGCTTTAGAGAAAGAGATTTTTCCTTTCTCTTGTATGTTAATGTGAGCTTTAGAACACATGACAATCAAACACGAATTTTATTAGTTTGCACATTTTAAATCACTGGTATAAGAAAATAAGCCTGTATCCCAGACTGTATACCCCTGAAGCACACTCTAATGCATTCAATGCACAAACAGTGACCATGCTGATATACAGCAATGCCTGTGTTGTATATACCAATATAAAAACACAAAAAAGCAATTACACGTGTTAATGCGTCAAGGTTGGTGACTGCCAGCTTGGTGAAGGGACAATCTCCTAATTTTTGTGTGTGCAACGGTACAGCTATACATATGTCCTGAAGGTTCTCTGTTGACTTTATGAAAGTTCTAATTACGGGAAAGGAAATTTGTAACCAGTTTTGTCAAATTTTGCCCTTAACGAAGGCATGTGCACTTCCCTTACTTAGCCACCAGCAAAGATCCTTTGGCATCACGGACTACCTGAAATCCTCTCCATGCTAGTGAGAAAAGAAGAGGTGAAATTGAAAAACATGTGGGTCAGTTGGGCAGTGGGGGGGGGGGCAGGGTTGGAGTATGTGCATTTGAAAGGTACAGAGCAGTGTGCTCTGGTTATTGATCAGATGGTGGGCTCTGAAGCAGTGACTGTTTGCCAAGTTCATCCACGCATTAATGGCCATTAATGCTGATCTCTTGTTTGTGGAGATAAAATCACTTGACTTCTTAACTTCAAAGACCCTTAGGGCCTGATTTAGAACTTGAAGGATGGGTTACTCCATCACAATGGTCACGATATCCCATCCGCCAGAATCTAAATTCCAATATTTAGATTTTGGTGGACGGGATATCTGTCACTGTTGTCCAGAGTATCCCATCCACCAATATCTACATCAGGCCTTTAGCTTTGATACAGAGCACTCTTTGACCAAGCTTCATGATATAGCACATTTGGTGACAAATTTCACACAAAAGTTAAACGATTTCTGTGTGTGCTGGCAAATAAATTCTCATAGACAGATAGTAGTCTGATTCCTATGGACACAATGACATGATGGAAACACAGAAATGGGAGATTGCCAGGTAGGCCCAATATACTCCAAAATTATCTCTTCATTTTTTCATTGGTAATGCTAGACTCACAGTGATGTAAGAGTCATGAAGGAGCTCAGAAGTGCTCTACTTGCAGGTATGCCCCATTATGGCATAGATGATGTGCCTCAAAGTTTTGTCCACACTCATGGTACAGATATGCATCTATATTCTTGGGTTCACACTAGCATCCATTTTCCCAGACCAAGGGTCTCATTTTGAGTTTGGCACTAAATCATTGGGAGGACGTCACCGCCATGGGGGTGATGTCCCCACCAAGCGTATTACAATGTTCCCGCCAAACTGACCAGCGGGAACATTGTAATACACAATCTCACTTGTGAGTCCAGTGGGAGCTTAAGAGAGCCGAGTCCTATATCATAGCACTGGTTGGCCCATCCAACACCCTCTGAATGTGCCCTGTCTGCAAGCAGACAGCGCGCATTCTGATAGTGCTGGGAAGGGGGCCCCTGCACTGCCAATGCAATGGGCATGATTTTTTTCCTTCCACTTTATTACCAGCCACTTTGCTGGAAGAAAAGAGGGGACAGGGTGCTGGAAATTGGGACATGTCATATACGAGTGTCATGTGTTTGCAGGGAGCCAAATACAAGAGAAGTGAGCAGCACTGAATAATTCTCAGCATGCATCCGAGAGAAGTAGTTAAGGACATTTTATCAACAAGGATGGACTGTATGCTTGTGATATATACAGTATTAATTATACAGTTTCAAAGTTCGGTGGTATTGAAAGAATATTTGATGTGTTAGCCTGTCTGACCTAATTTGATTTGTTAAGGATTAGTTATAAGGGGATGCGTTAGAGCTTCGATTGACCTTTTGACTGCGTTTAGGTCATGAAAAACCACACCCTTAGTATAAATTAGAAAATGTATTTCCCTAGATTAACAACGCTAATATCACGTAGATTAGTCGCAAAACCATCTGATACACATATAAAAACAACACTGGTTGACCAAACCTTCTAAAGAATCTAAATTTTACTAAAGTATTGATAACTAACCCCTCTAATGCCACAGTACAAATTAACAATAAAACGAACTGCACAATGGAAATAGCATACATTTGAATTCAGCAACTGAGTAACGTTGATGACAGTTTTAGTTTGATGGAGAAAACCTCACTAACCTCGGATTAGAATAGCGTGTTTGAGCTTCATGCAAAACATTTTAGTCAACATAAATTTGGAAAACATCTAACTATGGCTCTGTTAAAAGCAGCAGTTGGTACTTAGAAACAAATGACAAATCTGCAACAAGAAACATCAGCATTGGTTATACCTCTGCTCATGGATCGGCAAGCTGCGATTATCTTCGTCAGTTGGAAATCAGCTCGGTCAGCATCAGCAACAGGACCATGTAACAGGGTGGTTTGGAAAATTGGGGCTTGAGGCTCTCCAAACCATTAATAAGCAAAGTCTAAGGGATCAAGCATTCGGCATCAAAATCTAAGTGATAATCTATCAGTAACTGATTAAGTTGAACTCACCTAAAGAATTTCCTGCATTGCTATTGGTCAAAGAATCACACTTTTGCAATTAGTCCAATAAGGATTTATTTCTAAATCTAAGATATAACTAAACTGTCTTTCACACGTCGACGATTGCCTCCTCTTTTCCTGTTCTCGCCGTCAAACTCATCAGGTAACATTTTAGTATCCATCCTTACTCCAGTCACTGCATCCGTTGTCAGTTCCTGGGAACGTCTCTGTCCCACCCTTCAAGTTAACATTTGTAACAGTTTGAGAACAACATGATTCTACAAGCAGTTTCTCATGAGAAAACTACAGACATCCGATAGCATTTGGTCAACTCAGTGGAAAACAATACATGAGTTATATCTGTGACGTATTTTCTTTTCACAATTTATTAGAACAGTACAGTTTAATATGAGGCAGTGCAACTAGGCCCAAACATTGCTAACTTAAGGCCTTCGACTTATAACGTGAATACATACTGCACACTTATTAGTATATCCTTATTAATATTCCTATCCTGCATTTTTGCAGTGCAAATACTTTAATTAATTTCAATAGGCCTATTAATGAAGACATTTTGTGATTTTTGGTGGACGCTCAGGTGGGCACATTTTCAAGTCGCACAATATTTTTCCATGTTAATTGATTTCTATGCAGAATCGTAATCAAATACACATGAATATTTTACTAGTAAAAGTTCAGTGTCCACAATCCCTCCTCTGACGACTAAATATGTAATCACATTTACATTTTCCCCACAAAGTTTTTGCTCCCCTAAAATTTGTCCTTTTTATAATTTTTATTTCTTCTTTCCCTTTTCTAATTTTCCCTAAACAATTTCTCCATTTTAATTTCTTCCCTCCTCTGATCCTTTTTCAATCTTTTCACTTTAATCACATGATAAAATTTTCATATTCCCCATGCTCCAATTATGCAAAATATAGCAATCAATATCGCCTGTATTATTTTCACTATTATCCCTTTCCCCAGGTTGCCAAACCAATTCCCCACAGAAGCAAATCCTTTGCCAACATTTTCCCACATCACTGGTTCTGTTAGTTCCTTTAAATCAGCGCTATCTTTAGTCAGGTTGTTAATAAGACCTCTAATTTCTTTACTATTGTTAGGAATATATGAGCAACAATGTTGCAGATTCAGCATTTTACAAACTCTGCCCTCCTTTGCCAAAAGGATGCAAAACGCACAGATCTTACTGCAGCCATCTCTGTATCCATTAGCATCATGGCTCCTGAAAATTTTGTCAGCATGTTATCCACAATAGAAGACAACTTTTGCATTTTCAAAGAATTCAAAATAACTCCCACTGAAGGAATTATCGCTCGAAATATGTCTCCAACATTGCCAGAATAAGATTCTAGCTTTTGTCTAGTATGATGCAATTCAGTCACTTTAGGTATTTTGCTCAGAGCCTCAAGTTCATAAATTTTTGGGAGAACTATCCCCAAGTAACATGTGCCATACCATCCTCTTGGAAGGCGGTAATATGCATTTGGTCCACAGATGTAATACACTCCTGGAATTGCTGGGTCTTGTCCATTTAACATGAATGTCCATTTACTCTAAACCAAAAACACATGCCTGCATTCACTCACTCTCACAAATAACGTGTCAATCCTAGACTTAGGCCTATATACACAAAGTTTTCCTACATGTTGCGCATCTAAAGCTAGCCTACCTTGTGTTTTTATATCACTAAATGCATAAACATTTCCTGGTGTCCTTTTCTCTAAACCTTTCTCTATCCTTTCCTTTAGTGCCTTTCTCCTATCATCAGTGTGATCTAAGAAACTCTTTTCTACTGGTGTGAGCAAGCATGTCAGGTTGTTCCTGTGTGCGTGAGCTGTTCCAAATGTCAAAGCAAGCTGAAAGAATCCTCTCACTTTCTCTTACTTATTCTCCTTAGCTACTCTACTCCAATAAATTATTATAGGGAGAAACAAAAACACAACATCGTAATTGGAAAAGAGGTATTGAATGTACTCCTGGTTATAGAATCCTGTTAGTAACAAACTACAACTTATTCCATAAGAAAGGGGAAAACTGTGGTAAGTAACTCCTTCTTCTACTGATGAAGGAATCATGCGTGCACACATAACAATCTCTTGCATCTATTGTATCAACATACTCTCGTAATAGTAAGCAATAGAAAATGTTTAAAGAAGGTTCTCCCTGTACATTGTTTGTATGTAAATATTTTTCTTATATCCTAAATCTATCTCTTTCCGAAAGTAGAGTAATTTTCTCTATAGCTGAGGTATGGTTGGCCCCATTCTTGTTGAGGGAAATCATGCTCACAAACAACACCAAACACAAAACCATGCATACAATTGCCAAACCAATACCTATATATTACCAGGATCTATTCTTCCTACACTGTTAGCTAAAGTCACTCATGATCTGTAAAGAATCAGAAAGCAGAAGTGAAAAATCAAAAACAAAACAAAAATCTTCAGTTCTTCAGCAATTATATACAGCTTTCAGTCTTTCTTCCAGGACCCTTGTGAAAAACAGGTAGTTTTGTCAAAATCAGTTTAGCAGCTAGTCAAATCAGGTTATCAAAGTACTTTCAGGTTACTTTCAATAGTCTCTTTTCTTTTTTTTTCTCATTCGCAATTTTTCCAACATTCAGTTCATTTATTCCTTTAACGTACCAAAATATTTGCCTGGAGTGTCCTGATCAAAACAAAAAGACCAAAATTCTTTCTGCCACTCACTTGTTGTTACATACGCCCATTCAGGACCTGCGTACAGTTGACTTGCAATTCTCTTTCTTTCAAATCTTCAATCTCCATTTAATTCTCCATCACTCAAGTCTTCTTGCCTTGTGGTGTATACTTCTTCCTCAATTGTTGTTAGGGCAATTGCTTCTTTTCTCTTTGTTAGTAATTTTGGCCACTTGGCTCCTTTCAATGGGCCTTTTTATCAATGCTCTTTTCAGTGCTGGATTTGCAATTTGTAGGACTTTCTCTTAGTATAGCTGTGACTGGTTCAGGAGTTGTCAGACCACTTTGGCTTTCATCCGCCTCAACTCCTTCCTTCTCAGGGTTTGACATTTGCTCTGTCTGACTTTCACGACCGTCTGATTCTGGGAGAGCTCTCCTCTGCCTAGACTCTCCTGCTACCTCAGTTGAGGTTGGTTCATTGTCACTCTTCTGTAGTTCTTCCACTTCGTTTCTCACAGGAGTGTTTGCATCGGATCCAGTTTGCTCAGATTCGGTCTCTGACTCTCCTTCTCCTCTCTCCAACTCTGGAGCAGGTCTGGAAGTTGTTGGTACTCTCAACAACTCTTCTTCATTGTCCAAAGGACACACTACTCTCTGAGTGTGGCTGCCATGAATCTAATTTGGAACTCCAGCACACTTTACAGCCATGGTAGTGATCAGCACCAGTTGGCAAGGACCCTTCCACTGAGGTTTCAGACATGACTTCCTCACATGTTTTCTGATCACGGCCCAGTCACCTGCTCTCAGATTGTGGACTTGGGCTTGAGAGGGTTGCAGTGTGGTGGCTTCCACCTGATGAGAGAAAGACTGAACCACATCAGCCAGACCCTTGCAGTAGTCCAACACCATATCTTCTGTAATGTCCACAAGAGCATTGGCAGGTACTGCTGGGAATCTCATTGCTCTGACCATGAGGATTTCATGCGGCAACACTCCTGTCTGCCTGTCGGGTGTGTTTCTCATTGTCATCAGAACTAAAGGTAGTGCATCAGGCCATTTCAGATTCATGGACGCACACATTTTTGCTATTCTTGATTTGAAGGTACCATTCATTTGTTTCACAAGTCCTAGGGCTTCAGGGAGTTAATTACAATGCAGTTTCTGCTCAATGTTTAAAGCTGAACATAGCAATTTGATTACTTCATTGTTGAAGGGACTTCCTCTATCTGATTCTAAAGAGACCGAAAACCCAAAGCATTATATCAGTTCCCCAAGCAGTAACTTTGCTACTGTGAGACTGTAATTTCTCTGTGTAGGGTAAGCTTCAATCCAGTGACTAAAAATTCAAATAATCACCAACGATATTTCAGACCTCCACACACAGGCATTTCAATAAAATCCATCTGCATTCTGCTAAAGGGACCTCCCGCTTTTCCAATGTGGCTCATGTTGACCACTGTTCCTTTACCTACTTTCATCTGCAGGCAGATGACGCAACAGTGGCAAACTACTTCGGCAACCAGTCTAAACTTTGGAGTGAACCAAAATTGCTTGAACATTCAAATCAATGCATTCCTCCCAATATGTGCTTGACTATGATAATATCTAGCCATCTGAGTCAACTGTTAGGCAGGACCACTTGTCCCTCCCCTGAAACCCAAACATCATCTTCACGTTGAACACATTTTAGCTTACCCAATTCCTTTTTTGGTCGTAGTCAACATTATCCTGTAATGCTTTCATTTCTTCCACGGTATCAATGACATACAAAGCATAATTTAGGCACATTTCGACTTCTGGTACCAATTCCCATTTATCTTTGGACGATATACAGTTCAATGCGTGAAACAAAGTCTTGGGACTTCAGGTGTGCACTGCATTTCACCACAGCAATCTTTTCAGGTAACTGAATAGCTTGTAATAATTCATGAATTCTCTCACCATTTCTCACTGGTGTACCAGAAGATGTCAGGAAACCCCTCAGTGACCAGAGTTGGACAGATTCATGGACTATTCCAAATCCATACTGACTATCAGTGTAAATGGTAACTTTAAATTGTGCAGAAACATGGCATGCCCTATTAAGGGCTACTAATTCTGCCACTTGTGCCAAATACACTGCTTGAAGCCAGGACGCTTCAAGTATACCGGAAATTGTGCATGCAGCATATCCTGCTCTTAATGTTCCCATGTTATCTCTTAGGCAGGAACCATAGACAAAAATAATGTGATCATTTTCTTCCAAAAGGGTGTCTCTGATATCAGGCCTTGGTTTGGTGTACAATTCGGTTACTTCTAGACAATCATATTCAACATCATCCAATTTGTTAATTTCAAAGTTTTCTTTCGGGAGCAGAGTTGCTGGGTTAAGCACCGTACACCTTTTGATAGACACATTACAGACCCAAGGATGACTGTCTCATACCTGGTCAAACTGGCGGTAGTAAGGTGCTGAGTTTTGGATCTCGTGAGTAAGACTTCAATGGAGTGAGTAACCATGACAGTTAAAGGATGTCCCGTCACAATGCTCTCACTCTGAGTGAGGCTCTTGTTCAACTGCTGCAACGGACCTCAGACAGCATGGTAAAGCTGCTGCGACTTGGTCACAAGCAGCTGGAAAATATGCTAATGGGCAGTTTAGGCTGCCATGAACTTGAGTCAAGACAGACAAAGAACATGCGTCACACTCATGACAGAACAACATGAAGGGCTTTGTGTAATCAGGCATACCAAAAGCTTGGCACAGACTCTCTCTCAACTCCGTGAAGGCTTTCATGCAGACTTGGTCTATCATTAGGGGATCAATAACTTCTTTGTGAGTCAGTTTCTGCAATGGCTTTGAAATGACTGAAAAATTAGGAATCCATTAGCGGCAGTAGCTCACCATTCCCAAAAACATCCTGACATCTCTTTGAGTAGCTGGGGGATTCATCTGCAATATGGCTGCAACCCTTTCTTGGGCTATTTTCCGAATCCCTTTCTCAATTAGGTGTCCTAAGTATTTCACTTCTTTTTGGCAATACTGCAGTTTAGCTGGGACACTTTGGCCCTCATTCCAACCCTGGCGGTCATGGACCGCCAGGGTGGAGGGACACGGAAGCACCGCCAACAGGCTGGCGGTGCTTCCAGGGCCATTCTGACCGCGGCGGTAAAGCCGCGGTCAGAAAAGGGGATCCGGCGGTTTCCCGCCGGATTTCCCCTGGGCCCGAGAATCCTCCATGGTGGCCCTGCTTGCAGCGCCGCCATGGGGATTCCGACCCCCTTCCCGCCAGCCTGTTTCTGGCGGTTTACACTGCCAGAAACAGGATGGCGGGAACGGGTGTCGTGGGGCCCCTGGGGGCCCCTGCACTGCCCATGCCACTGGCATGGGCAGTGCAGGGGCCCCCTAACAGGGCCCCATAAAGATTTTCACTGTCTGCTTTGCAGACAGTGAAAATCGCGACGGTGCAACTGCACCCGTCGCACCCCTGCAACTCCGCCGGCTGCATTCGGAGCCGGCTTCATTGTTGCAGGGTCTTTCCTGCTGGCCCGGCGGGCGCCCTTTTGGCGGTCGCCCGCTGGCCCAGCGGGAAAGTCGAAATGACCCCCGCGGTCTTTCGACGGGGTTACTTTGGCAGGCGGCGTCTGCCGTCCG
This sequence comes from Pleurodeles waltl, assembly GCF_031143425.1. NCBI lineage: Eukaryota > Metazoa > Chordata > Amphibia > Caudata > Salamandridae > Pleurodeles > Pleurodeles waltl. The sequence goes on from NC_090450.1 coordinate 251,841,637, forward strand.
CCAAAGTCAGAATGACCCCCTTTATGTCAGTTCTTCCTTAAGTGATTCAGCAAGGCAATAGTATCATACTTGCAGGCTTCTTTTGTTTTGGATGTGATGAACAAATCATCAGTGTACTGTACCAATGTTGGTAGGTAAGGCATTTCCAATGCCTCCAAATTATTTTTCAAGATCTGGTTGAAAATGGAAGGTGATTCTGTAAACCCTCAAGGAATTCTACACCAACAGTAGACTCAGTTTAAGAATTTGAAACAGAAGAGAAATTTACTATCCTCGTGAAGAGGTATAGAAAAGAAAGCTTGTGACAGGTCTACTACGGTGAACCATTCTGCATCACATGGGATTTGAAACATAATCACTGCTGGATTGGGCACCCCTGAGGAACACTTAATCACAATGTCATTTACTTTCCTCAAATCCTGAACAATTAAAAAGTTTCCCACATGGTTTGCGCAATCCCATTATTGGGGAATTACATGGACTGCTCAACAGTTCTTTTAAAACACCTTGGTTTACAAACCCTGCAATTATGGGCACAGGTCCTTCAATTGTCTCTTATGTCATGTGGTATTGAGGAATCTGGGGAAAAATTCCATTTGTCTTGACTGGGACTTTAACTGGCTCAACCCCTTTTATTAGATCAATATCTTTTACTGTGAAATCCCACACTTTCATTGTGACTGTTCCCTGTAAGTCAGAAGGAAGATCTCTCACAGAAGAAACTGGAAAAAAAGCTAATCAAATGGAATTCCTCATTCACTGCGTCACAATTGATTTCTGCGGGCAAATCATCTTCATCATCACTGTTTGTCTGGATGGCAATTCCATAATTTGTGCAAGTGATTGAACATCTTGTTTTGCACAACAAACCCCTTCCCAGTAGGGATACCGTACTCGAGTCACAAACTACAAATTTGTGTAAGCCTTCAAATTTGCCAATTTTTACCAGGACTGGTTCTGTAATTGGGTTAGTCAAATATTGGTTGGCAACTCCTACAGTTTGGACTGTTTCCCTGAAAGAGGCAGGGTTGGAACTTCTGCAGTTCTCACTGTAGAACGTGTAGCTCCTGTGTCAACCAAAAATGAAACTTTATGACCCATTACTTTTCCCTTGACATACAGGCCTTTCTGCTCTACCTCTTGTGATGCTGACAAAACGCATTCTTACTCATCCGAACTATCACTTGCACAATCATTGATTATTTCCACTCTCACTGTGTAGGGGAAAGTGGTATACCGTGTTGTTACTGTGGTCAAACATTTGACCTATGACCGACTGAGGAAGCATCACCTGCTGCTGCTTTATTGAGGCTTGAGGAATTTGAATTTGCTGTCTAGGTACCATTTGAACTTGAGGTTGCATCTGTTGTGCCTGGGGTATCTGTAATAGTGGCAACAGCACCTGCTGCATGGGCTGGAAATGTTGCATCTGATTCACATTAATTTGAAAATTTAGATTGTAACCTCTAATACTTGGTACTCTCATATTTTGGAAAGAAATTATATCCATTGTTTGCTGAACAGTACCTCCCTGACTTACCATCGGGCACTCCCATTTCCAATGCCAGAAGGCCCCGCAAGCGTGACACAGTAACATTCTCTTCATTCCTTGTACATCACCCTGCACTACTACCGTTTTCACATCAGGACCACGTTTCACACCTCCTATTCCTCCATGACCTCTACCTCTGGCTCAATTTTGAAATGGCACATTTCCCTGCTGTTGCCGGTGTGGAAAACTCACTGGATTCCCGTTTGTGCTTCTTTAATCTGCATCACCACTGCCTTCTCTTTCAACTTTCTTTGCTTCAACTCAATCTCATCACTACAGTACTTTGCATATTGCAACACCTCATCAATTGGCTTTGTCTGCCAGTAAATCAAATAGCTCTTAATCATCTCACTAAACTCAGGTCTCAATCCTTCGACAAATCTGAACACAAAATGAATCATGTCTTACGGATCAATTGTACTACTATAATGTTTGAACGCCTGTAACAATCCCTCATGGGAAACATCCTTTTTGATGACTTTTTTTTCCGAAAGTCGTGGTTAACGAAAGCGCAAAAACGCTTTTTTTAACCACGACTCCGTTTTTTTGTGCCTTAACTATGTATGTTCTGAACAACAAACAATCGTGGTTAAGGTACAAAGAAGGGAGTTGGCGAAGGTAAGTGGTGGGTTTAGGTTTTGGGGAGGGGGTGGGGGGCAGGGTGTTTTAGGTTTTGGGGTGGGGTTGGAGGGGTGGGGTGTTTTTGGTTTTGGGGAGTGGGTGGGGGTTTGAGGTTTTAGGGTGGGGTTGGGGGGTGGGGCATTTTTGGTTTTGGGGAGTGGGTGGGGGGTTTTAGGTTTTAGGGTGGGGTTGGGGGGTGGGGCGTTTTTGGTTTTGGGGAGTGGGTGGGGGTCAGGGGGTTTTAGGTTTTAGGGTGGGGTTGGGGGGGTGGGGCGTTTTTGGTTTTGGGGAGTGGGTGGGGGTTAGGGGGTTTTAGGTTTTAGGGTGGGGTTGGAGGGGTGGGGCGTTTTTGGTTTTGGGGAGTGGGTGGGGGGGTCAGGGGGGTTTATGTTTTAGGGTGGGGTTGGGGGGTGGGGCGTTTTTGGTTTTGGGGAGTGGGTGGGGAGTCAGGGGGGTTTAGGTTTTAGGGTGGGGTTGGGGGGGCGGGGCGTTTTTGGTTTTGGGGAGTGGGTGGGGGGTCAGGGGGTTTTAGGTTTTGGGGTGGGGTTGGGGGGGTTGGGCGTTTTTGGTTTTGGGGAGTGGGTGGGGGGTCAGGGGGTTTTAGGTTTTGGGGTGGGGTTGGGGGGGTGGGGCGTTTTTGGTTTTGGGGAGTGGGTGGGGGTCAGGGGGTTTTAGGTTTTGGGGTGGGGTTGGGGGGGTGGGGTGAGGGATGTAGGGTGAATGGTGCCTATTGCTAATGATTTTATCAGAAATGCCTTTACAACGAAATATCGTTGTTAAGGCATTCGTGGTAAAATCATTAGTAGTAGCAACGAGGTCGGTGTTCCGACCTCGTTGTTAAGGCAGTAGTTGTTTTTGAAGTCGTTGTTTCGTCGTACAATCATCTCTCATAGTATGCATGTATGGATTATTTTGCTTCTTGGACTGTCCTATATATTCTCTGCCAGTCAATGTTCATGGGTGAAATTCTTGTTTTCAGAAATTCAATCACCTTGTAGTAATATTTCCTTACGTCAGGTGATGGTGCACCAGTAACAGGATTCTCTCTGGCTCTATTGTTGGCCAATGTACACTCCTCTTGCATTCCACCCATACGTCTGCTGGGACTACTATCTCTAACAGGGTGTTTAGGTCTTCCCATAGGCGTTTAGCAAGCTTTACAAACCTATCTGTCTGCTGGTACCATTCTACTTGTTCTCTCTCAATCTGGGATAGTCATTTGTGAATGACAGTATGTCACTTCTGCTCCAGGGGACATGGACAAAATTCCCTCCTGGACTTTCTCTCATTGGTAGAATTTTCACTGGGTCCTCAGCCTACAGCATATTTGCAGGTATACTTGCAGAATCCCTTTTCCTTTTATCTATTTTTTTCACCCATCTGCCTTTCCACTTGTCTAATGCTCCCCATGTTTGAATGCTCTGAAGTAATTCTCTAAGTTGTGTTTTCATTTCTGGAGCTTGCATGTGTTCAAAGCCTCCCGATTCAAAATCTAACCTGTAACTTCTCTTTAGATGTTTAGTTTTCTCAATTTCTTTGTCATATTTATCTGCTATGTCTGCCAACTTTTGATGTACCATTCCTGCTCTGTTGGTAAGTAGTGGATACAAGTAACGTAGGTCATCTTCTTTGTATGATTCAAGTCTGTTTACCCCAATCATTCCTTCGATCAATTCTTCTGCTTCTAATCTAAGTCTAGTATAATATAGCCACTTTCTCCGCTGGAGTCACCTTGTGAGCTACTCAGTTTTTCCAACCATTCGGTTAATTGTTGGGCTGTCAAGTCCTGCAATGAAATGTTGCTGTGCCTCACACTTGGCAACTGCTGTAAGGTTAAATTCTGGGTCTCTGGTGTCACTAAGCTTAGGTTAGGACCTATGTATGACCTTACCTCATTATTTGGAGGGGTCCTGTAAGGACCTAAATCAATTAATGGACCTGCTCTGTCAAGTGTCGGTCTCATGGGGGTTATCATTCTTGCCTCTTCATCAAATCTTTCCCTTGCCATACTTGGATTCATAATTTTATGCGCACTATTTCTGTTATTTCCCTGGGCAAATAATGTTATGACAGGGCCTATGGTAACTGGTACAGATACGGCATCTGGTCTTGTCTGACACTTGAGTCTCTCGGGTATATTAGTACTGTATTCTGACTTGTTACGATAGATGTCTCAGGTTGTGATTGTGTTATGGGGTGTATCTCGGAATTGTCTGTGTCTGAATCGGGGATACCAAATTTGAAGTGAACTCTAATTGAACCAATGTTGGTTTCGGGTAAACTTGCCCTGTCGGCACTACTAGGTTTGTTGCAGTATTTATAATAGGTACATCTGGGAAAATTCTGGGAATAATGTCTGTAGCAATGGATTTTGGAATGCTGAAGTAGAGGGTCCAGTATGACTAGCCTGTGTCTGGCTCTGGGTCTGTCCAACTGGTGTCAGAGCTGTAGGATCTACACTGGTAGTTGAGCTTCCCTCGTGTGCTGCAAATGGTGGGGGATGATTTCTTAGCAATTGTAAAATGAACTCATCATCATCTGAGTCTTCATTGAGAGTCAAAGACTTTTTAGACTGTCGATCTCTGCTCTTTGTCATCAGAAGGATGTGAATCCCTCTTCCTTATACTTTTTCTAGCCTCATTCCTGTTTTCTTGGGTGATTGCAGGAAACAGCTCAATTCCTTGTAGAGTCTTTGTTATCCAAAATTTCTGATCACCATCCCATCTAGCTTCAGTTAGTGTCTTCTCTGCTTTTCTCATTCTTCTCTCGAACTTCAGCTGCTGTTGCTGTCTAGCCACTAGTTTGCAAATTGCTAATCCTTCAAATTGTGCTGGTCTTGGAGGGGGTTTCAAATAGTACACTATCCTCCTCAAATTCTCTCAAATCCTCTGATTAATTGTTCGATGGGCAGGAAACGCTAGGCTCCCATCTTTCTCTGTCACATTGCACCACTGTTTTAACCAAAGACATGGTGCAGCACCCTGTTCTTCAAAAACAACATATGCAGGTGTGCCTTCAGTTAGTGTAACTTCCCCTATTCTCATTGGAATATATGTGTCTCCCATTAGGGCACTCTTTAAAGCTGTGAAAAATTTCACTACATAAATTTATGCTACTTCAATCAAATCAGGAAGTGACTTTTGATCCCAAAATCCTTTTTTCTGATCTTCTTAACTAATTGGGCTTCACAGTTGTCCACCAAACCGTGCGCGACCCTTTTCACTAACCGACCATTCTCAGTGTGGCTCCGTCTTTCAGCTTGCCCTCCTCAGATGAATTTCACACAAAACTAATGCAGAATATTGCGAGCACTAAATAAAATCAAAACCCAATTTGTCTGTTTTACTACAGGTAGGGTAACACAATCGCTTCAGAAACCTTACAGATTTTTCACGGACTGCCTTTTTCGCTTTAACAGCTACTCCTTCTTTCTCAGTTTCCCTGATTTGCTAGCAAACTTTGACCCACAAATGTTTTTCTCAACTGATCCTTGGGACTGTCCTGGTGCACGTAGGACTCACCAGATCTCGAAGAAACCCTTCATTCACCTTAACGCACACATTTGAGTTGTCAATCATTGCCAATTGACCTATTAAACCAGACAAATTACAAAAAAAAACAAGTGTCTCATACACTTTTCAATACTCTGGAGTTTTAGACCACGCAGGGTCCATATACCAACAACCATGTGGACAATTTTTTAGTACAAAGCGCCACACACATGTGAAGTTTGACGACTTCCCTACTCTCACACTTAGGAGTATGCAAACTCCTTCAACAACTTCATTTGGAGTACACAAACTCCCTGAACCCTCACAAGCATCACAATTCATCTTTGATTTGCTTAAGCTGTGCAAGCGCAAAGAATAATCCTTTTACACGGTCACTAGAACTCCGAGAACATCCTCAAACAAGCATTGGCAAGCTCCAAGGATTTGGGAAAGTCATGGTAGGTCTTAGTGAGACATTCTCTCTTCACTTTGTATCATTGAATTTGAAAATCCTAACCTTTTCCAATTTCTTTTCTTACCAAATCTGTGAACTATACTCTAACTCTTACGGAAACTACCCATCCAACTCTTTTATAATTTGTGAGGTAACACTCTATAATGGGACGTAACCAATCTACTCTTCTTCCTTTTCCAGACTTTATGTTGATCTCTTAAGGAGATAAACCATGTACTGGACTTGAGCTCCTAAAGAGACACACCATCCTCTGCTACCATTTCTGTTAGTGCGTCTGACCTTATTTGATTTATTAATGATTAGTTCTAAGGGGACGTGTTAGAGGTTCGATGGACCTTTTGACTGCGTTTAAGACATTCCCACTCTAAGCCCAATACATCATAATCTTCGTCAAACAACCAGTAAATACCTTTGGAGTGAGTGACTTATCACACACCATGACCCCTTTGGCCATGAATAACCACGCCTTTAGTATAAAATAGAAAATGTATTTCCCTAGATTAACAACGCTAATATCACGTTGATTAGTCGCAAAACCATCTGATACACATATAAAAACAACACTGGTTGACCAAATCTTCTAAAGAATCTCAATTTTACTAAAGCATTGATAACTATCCCTTCTAATGCCACAGTACAAATTAACAATAAAACTAACTGTACAATGGAAATAGCATACATTTGAATTCAGCAACTGAGTAACGTCAATAGCAGTTTTAGTTTGATGGAGAAAACCTCACTAACCTTGGATTAGAATAGCATGTTTGGGCTTCATGCTAAACATTTTAGTCAACACAAAGTTGGAAAATATCTAACTATGGCTCTGTCAAAATCAGCAGTTGGTACCTAGAAACAAAAGACAAATCTGCAACAAGAAACATCAGCATTTGTTATACCTCCCCTCATGGATCGGCAAGCTGCGATTAGCTTCGTCAGTTGGACATCAGCTCGGTCAGCATCAGCAACATGACCATGGAAGGGGGTGGTTTGTAAAATTGGGGCTCTAAGCTATCCAAACCATTAACAAGCAAAGTCTAAGGAATCAAGCATTCAGCATCAACATCTAAGTAATAATCTATTAGGAACTGTTCGGCTCCTCCAGCAGGGCATAGAGAGTGAGAAAAAGAAGAAACAATAATAATACAATCTTGCTCCGCAGTCTGGTTAAGTTGAACTCGCCTAAAGAATTTCCTACAATGCCATTGGTCAAAGAATCAGACGTTTGCAATTAGTCCAATAAGGATTTATTTCTAAATCTAAGATATAACTAAACTGTCTTTCACATGTTGCTTATTGGCTCCGCTTCTCCTGTTCTCACTGTCAGACTCATCAGGTAACATTTTAGTATCCATCAGTACTCCAATCATTGCATCCATTGTTAGTTCCTGGGATCATCGCTGTCTCACCATTCAAGTTAACTTTTGTAACAGTTTGAGAACAACATGATTCTAGAAGCTGTTTCTCATGAGAAAACTACAGACATCCGCTAGCATTTGGTCAGCACAGTGGAAAACAAAACATGAATTACTTCTGTGACGTATTTTCTTTTCACATTTATTAGAACAGTACAGTTACATGGCTGACGAGCCTTGGGAGGCACCTGTGCGCTATGAGTGGTACATAAACCTGAGAAGACAGTTGACGGCATTTCGAGCAAGCCCCAAGCCCCTATACCATACTGCTCCCGGCTGATGATGGACTAAACCCAGAAACGCTTGTAAAGGGATTTACAGCACTTGCTACGCCTACGGAGGTGAACTACTTTTTTACTTTCTGAATGGGCTACGAATTTGACTGCATTTACCATGATGAATTGGAGTTGGACTTAGTTGCTGGAGTGTAAGCAGTGTGCTCCCTTTCTTTGTAATTTTGTCTTTAAGGTGGCTCCCTTGAGCCACGGCTGACAAGCCTTGGGAGGCATCTGTGCGCCATGAGTGGTAGATAACCCGAGAAAGACATTTGGCGGCATTTCAAGTAAGCCTCTATACCATGCTGCTCCCTGCTGATGAAGGGCTAAACCCAGAAACACGTGTATAGGGATATACAGCTCTTGCTGCGCCTACGGAGGTGAAAGACTTTTTTACTTTCTGAGCGGACTACGAATTCAACTGCATTTACCATGATGCATTGGGGTTGTACTTTGCTGCTGGAGTGTAGGCAGTGTGCTCCCTCTCTTTGTAAAAACAGTTCAATATAAGGCAGTGCAACTAGGCCCAAACCTTGCTAACTTAAGGCATACGACTTATAACGTGAATACATACTGCAAACTTATTAGTATATCCTACTACTTAGCGTAAATACTTCAATTAATAGCAATAAGCCTATTAATAAAGACACTTTGTGCCGCATTACAACCCTAGTGGTCGGTGGAATAGTGGAGGTATTACCGCCAACAGGGTGGCGATACCTACCTCCACTATTATGACATTGGCGGTTTGGCCAAAGCCAAACCGCCAATGTACCACACCGACCGCCACGGTGATAATGACCCGGTGGCTGTCACTAGGCCGTCCATGGCATTATGACCCCGCCCACCACCATGGTTTCAATGGTTTCGGTACCACCACTGAAACCATGGCGGTAGGCACTATCAGTGCCAGGGAATTCCTTCTCTTGCACTGATAGGTGTCTTCCCCGTCCACTTCCCTCTCCCAGAATACTCCCTCCCCCTCCCCCTCAATCTCCCGACCTCCCCGCACATTTACACACATATACACACATACATACACACCCATACACACACGCATACACACATTCACCGACTCATTCATAGATTTATATACACTCACAGCAACACTCATGAACATGCATCCAGGCACACATGCAATCTCACGACACAACATGCACGTACACTCACACCCACTCATGCACACATGCATTACACACGCATGCATGCATTCACATACAGTCACACACACCCCCACTCACGCACACAACACTTCCCACCCCATCTCCTGTCGGAGAACCCGACTTACCTGCTTGCAGGGGGTTCTCTGGCAGGAGACGGGATGAGGCGCTGCTGCCAACAGCAGTGTCCACCAGCAAAACACCACCAGGCCGCATCATGGATCACGATACGATAGGTGGTGTTTTGCTGGCGTGGCGCTGCTGCCGGCAGCAGCACCACCTTGCTGCCGTCCACCGCCATGACCGTTGACGGAATTCCACCAGCTTTCTGGCGGTATTCCGTCTACGGTCATAATGGCATGGCGGGTCGGTAGCCACGGCAATGGTATGTTGACGGCCGTCGCTGTGGCGATAGGCGGTATTTGCCGCCAATGTCATAATGAGGGCCTTTGTGATTAATGGCGGACACTCATGAGGGCACATTTTCAAGTAGCAAAATATTTTTATATGTTAATTGATTTCTATGCAGAATCATAATAAAATACACATGAATATTTTATTAGTAAAAGTTCAGCGGCCACAGATGCTCTCTTTCAGTAGCATGTTGATTTGAGCCCAATAGTCTTATAGGTGATTATGTCCTGTATGTTAGTCAGAGATCCCTCCACTAGATAGTGTAGTGAGGGTCACAAGTAATGGCCAGTCTGCTTGCCTGTCTATTCTGTCACCCTATGACATTGTTGGAGGAAGGCCTCTAGCTATAGGCCTTTACATTGTAAGACACAGACACACATAAGGCAGGCCTACAGATTGTTGCCTCCTTTCAGTAGTTTGAACTGAATCTGGCAATTTCGAACTAGAAGCATATGAATCAGTGTTGGAGCGTCAATGGTGTTTATTTTTTGGTAGCTGAATCTCAAAATGTGCTTTTTGTGTAATTTTTAATTTTCAGGTGTTTTCATCCAACTGTGGTTATGAAAAACAGATTACTTGTTTTTAACATTTTACAAGTGTGTTTGGTTGCTTTATTGCAATGTTCACTCTGCGTGGATGCCTATAAACATGCAAATGTTTGGCTCTGTGCGCATTTAGACTTTGATTTCAACAGGGAAGGTGACCTCATTGCTTGATCTTAGGTTTGCTTTTTGGGTGTGATTGTTGTGGATTTTGTGAATAGGCTGTAACAGCAATTCTGTAATCACAAATTGTATCTATTACACTTTTAGTTGAGCTGTCCCAAAATGAGTTCCTTAATAAGAAGAAGGCGGATGCATTAAAGAGAACAAAAGAAACAACTTATTAGAAATGTTTTCAAGGCATATGTAAATACACATAAATTAGTCATACTATTTACTTTGGGGGAAGCTATTCCATAGTAGAGTAGCTTTCAGTGCGAAAGGAAAGGCTACTCAGAAGTATCCATTGGCATGCAGTCTCAGAAGAAACCTGCTCCCAGAACTGGACGGCTTCGCTGCTGAAACCAATTTCAGTAGCTCATTATGTACCACGGGGCTTGACCTTGCATGTGATTATTAGCATTTCGAGGTCATTGGTTTCTTTCATCTGCATGACGCATCTCATGAAAGGAATGCATGTTGGTATTCAGACGCACCTAGAAAAAACATGTTGGCTACAGTCTGCAGAAGTGCGGTTTTACAAGTTGAACGGCCCAGACGCAATACAAGCCACAGTGCACATGTATGCCATCAATAGCCAAGAAAAAAGCCCTGTATCTCAGACACGCGTTAAATGATAGCCTCACGCAAGAATAGAAAAAGCTTGCCCTAATAAGATAATATTCTGATCCGTGCATATGACCACCAAATATTTATATTGTTTGTTTAGCGGCACCACAGAAGAAAGATGATACTGAGAAAATGAGACATGTTTCACCTTTCAAGGTACAAATGCCTTAGCAGACAGGAGGGTTCATACTAAAATACACTACGTTTTCCCCCCAAGATTTTTATTGGATGTTTGCAAGAGAAAACAACCTAATTGTTTACAGTATAATTTATGATGTGACGTGATATATATGAAGCAAACCATACATATTATAAAAAGAGAAGGATTCGAAAGCTTATCATAATAAGGAATTACGAATGACTGACCACACATGTTCTATTGTTATGACATTTTCAACTGGTTTCCATGCGTAATCGTATAAAACAAATTAAATATTATAATAGAAGTATTTTAATATATTGCAATAAAAGACATGCAAATATCGAGATCCCCAGTTCCTGAAATACGTATCATCTAAGGCAGATCTTGGGCAAAAATATGAAGTCACACGAGGGCTGCCTGTCCACTTCAAAGACACTTTTAACAACCATTTGCAATGCAATGGGTCTTGCGTTTGCTCAAGTTAGAGCTGTTAGAATTGAAAATTCGTAACTGGACTTTTCTTGCCACATAAATTGAAAATGAAAAGTAAAACAGTTGACAGAAGCAAGCCGATTCAAAGCGCCACCACCTCCATGAGGATGAGCGCAAGAGTTATTGGCTCCCTGCGTGAATGCCTGGAAAGAGTCCCGGTTGGGATGAAATGCAAACTGAAGGAGAGACCATCACACGCTGCAACAGGAAGAAGCGTGACTGACGTAGTGTGATGGCCAACAGAAATGTTCAATTAGTTAAAACGCCTGGGAGGGGAATCAGCACACAAGATGCACCAATAAAAACGAAGCACTTAAAACAAGCACAAAAAACAACGAATAGCAATAGTGGGCGTAGTTAAGAGCCGACATAGAGATTGCATCAGGCCAGAGCGCATGCGCACTTACCCCTAAAAATGTACACACCACACTGAGTCAGAAAAGGAAAACCAATATCAAGTGCCTACAGAGCTTAATTTGTATAAGTGCAGGGGCCCAACACTTTTCTTACAATCACATCATCATTACTTTCAATACCAAAGCTGACTAGTCCTCAATCCACCTTATGCCCCTTTCTTCCAGCTCCCTGCACTTCCTCTGTCTTTATCTCACTCTTTCAAGTTCTATTTTATTCCTTCTTTTTCCCTTTGTTGCTGTTTACCTATCTATCTTTTCCTCCACCTTTTTTCCTGTTCTTCATTTCTCTCTTGTATTGGGTCAAAGCTTGTTGATGGAAAATAACTCTAGGTTCCCACCACCTGTAAGCACCCACACAAATTAAGGGATAGTGCATCACCGGTGCTACTGCCACAATGGCTGATTGGAATTACACAAAATTTACATCTGAAATTATGTCATTGATAAAAATAGTGTGCATGGTGAGGTTCATGGTGAGGGTACAAGTTATATTTACTTTAAAGCATGTGTTATAGTTACGTGATATGACTGAATATAAATATATATATATATAAATATATATATATATATATAAATAAATATATATATATATATATATATATATATCTAGTGGCAGTCACCACTAGCTAGTTATAGTTAGGACCATGTTTCCAGAGAGAAAGTGTTTTTTTACTTGCCTATATCTTTGCCACCGTTTGACGAATCTTCACAAACTTTTCCAAATAAGTGTTGCGGTGAGTCCTGTTGTGCACAGTAAGTTTTAGGGTGTTCCGTCAAGCAGGGGAAGAGAAAAAGGAAAGGTGAAAAAAGTTGCGTTTCCCATATTAATTCCCATAGGACCTATAGACACGTCTATAGCCTGAACATCTGGGCAGAATGGCATCAAATTTGGCAGAAGGCTATCTTTCGGTACGCAGATCACGTTTTGCTTATTTGGTGTAAATCCATTCAGTAGTTTTTGAGATATTAAAAATAAATAGCAAAATTTGTGAATTTTTCACAAATATGTGTGCAGAAAGAAGCATTGCATTTGGCTGATCATAACCTAACTAGAAAGTTGCGGCTGCCATTTTATTTCACAGGATATGGTCCCTGGGGGTGAAAATCCAAATTGAAAGTGGCATAAGGGTTCAGGGTGAAGGTACCCTGACCCCAGGGGTGTAACGAAGCTCCACAGATTTGTGTGACCTGCAGCTTTTTCCACATTAGCGAGCAATGGAAAGTTTTGCAGTGATTGGTCAAGAGGAAGCAGTGAAAAATGGGGGGTTCCAAAACACATTTTCCAACAATTAATATACCGTAGAGTTTTAAATCAAATGTAGCTAAAACAAAAGCTGAATAGATTTGAATGAAATTTGCCAGGAATATAAATTATGATGTGTAGATGATTTTTTTGGGTACTATAGGTAGAGTAGGAATTTTCAACGTCACGACTCCATCTTGTGTCCCACGTGCGATGGGTTTTACTCAATAGGCTGATGTCAACCTTCCTTTGTGGCGCCTCTCTTCCATGAGTACTCCAATTCATGCTTCCCTTGTGGTGCATTTCAGTCTTGATCACTCCATTGACCCCCTCTCAGGAAACGTGAACCACCTGTTCTGTTGTTATGCAAGTTTAGTCTGTTTTGCACTTGCAGATTATCACATCTATTTAGGATAGTTACACTTCCACTTTGTACCACTGAACTGTGCCATCATGCACTTGGGCTTCCGTTGTACTTGTTTATTGTTGCCAATTACTGTTTGCACCAGCAAGGCAACATATCTGTTGTCTGTAACACATGATCTTCCCCAGGTTCATTGGAATATTCCACGCTTCCATGTGGGGCACGTGCTTTCTAGAACACTCCTTTCCTCCAGCATAAATACCCCCCTCTGAACCTACATCAATGCTTGGCCTCATTTCCAATCCTGCAGGAGCTTTGTCCCTGCACTCACTCCTGTTGTAGCTCGGAACTTCCAGCATTCTAATCTTCCAAGCCTTCCTAATGATCCTGTGATCCTGGTACCCATGACGCTTCCAGTGTCTTTCTTAATGATCTACTATTCTGCCTCCTCTTGAGCTTCTTGCACTGAGTTTCCTGTTGCCTTTGGAATCCAGTTAAAGTACTAAGACATGGCTAAGAATGTTTCCCTCAGGTTAGTGCGCACTAATCCATAGGTTAGACATTTTTTATAATTCAAATCTAATTCCTATGAAGACGTGAGCACGTTTTCAGACATTGTACCCCGCATGAGACCCACCACTATGGAATTTTTCATTGCATCGCTCTAAACTCTATTGTACCCGAACTGAAAGCTTGCTATTGTGTATTATGACAAGTGGTATCTGGTATTTTGGGAGAAACCTCTAAAGCTTGAAGTAGTACTCCAATTTGAACTTGAGCCCTTTATGTTCTTGAGTGTCAGAATATCTCCAGCTTATTCCTGAAATGGTTTCTGTCTCCCACGCAATGTTTATGATGATATCTGTAAGTGTACATATAGCGTAATCAATTGATAGATCCTTTAGAGCTAAGAGCATGTGGGTAATTTTGTCTGTTGTCATTTTTTAATGTTCAATTCCTGCCTAAGGTTAGCGAGGCCCAGAAAGTCCTGATCCTACTAAGCAGTGTACAAGACAGCAGAGCAGTCCCCTTCCGTGATGAAAGTTCATCTTTTCTTGTTTATTCCTTTCCCCTCCTCCCCTTGGAGGCAGTGGGTGAATAAGGGTTGATTTTCCCTTTGGTCAGTCCCTGTCTCTGGAGCATAGGAGGCCCACCATTTTCTCTGCTGTTGGAAACAGGTGAGTGCATGGCCGAAGGCCAAGCCTCTCACATTCCACTGCTCAGGCGAGATGAACAACTAATTACATGTTGACAATTTAGCATTCAAGGTGAAGTTCAATCCTTGCAACTGGAAAATCTGTTGCTTAAGAATGAGTTAGTTCAATATCGCTCCAGTTATTCACCCTGGTTATCTGATGTGGGGGTGATTCCTAAAGACAGGTGGCCTGTCCTACAACCCACACACTTTGGCAAAACTAAAGACTCCATCAGTATGTTTCGATTGAAGATGCTAAACCTGTGCATGTCACCACTCTCACCACTGTGCCGTTGGCCTGCCGGAGATGTTTTTTGGGGATAATAATAAATTTGATGAGTCTTGGAGTCAGTGTCAGTTACAAGTTCTGGTTAAACCTGGAGCCTATCATTCCGACACAGCTGAGATAGCACTTATAATATACTATATTGGGGGCACAGCTGCTAACTGGGCTCTTCCACTCATTAAAATTAATAACCCAGTCTTGCATGATTTTGGAAAATTTAAAGAGAATATGCGTTATCTCTGCTAAACAAACATTTGTTCAGGTTAGCGGTAGTGAGTTATTGAATTGACATCAGTGTAGTGAGGATCTTCTGACTTATACTACAACCTTTTGTAGACTAGTTACTGCAACCCAATAGCCAGAAGAGAAGCAAAGCTCCCTTCTTTACAGAGGTATGAGAGAAGAATTAAAAGATAAGGTGCTTATGTAGTCCTTCGACTACCGAGGAAAAAGGTCAAAGAAAGAGTTTACACTTATGTTTGTATCGCGGGAAGGCAGGATACTTCACTCGCATGTCAAACAAAAAGGGACTGAAAGGAATATTGCTGTAATGTCTGGTTTGATACAGGAAAGCTAGAGAACCTGGCTGATGTAGGGGTCAACCAGTCAGGTAGGGTCCTAGTGCAGAACCCCAGTTTTTCACAAACACCCCACATAAAATTCCACAACAGTTTACTATAGTAGTCACTTTAACACTTTCACCTCAGCAGCATAAAATAATACTTATACTTTTAGTTTCTGGGTCTACAGGGAACTTTTTAGCTCTAACATTGGTTAGTTCCTTGCATACACCACATGTTAAGAAAAGATAACTGAAGCTAGTTAGAGCTGTGAATGGCTCTGAGCATTCTTCCAGAATGATTACATATGAAACTGTTCCTGTTATCCTAGTATGTGAGAATGGGCATACGCAGACCTTGACCTTTAATCTTATAGATACACCTACCTTTGGTGCTGTATTGGAGGTCCCCTGGCTTCTACTTCACAACCCCCTCATTGATTGGTCCCACCGCCTTGTTACACTGGGTTCCCATTTTTGTCAAAACCATTGTTATAAAGAGCCACAGGAAGTTTTAGCTCCATTAACGTATGCGGCATTAAAACAGGAATTCACAACTCACATTCCTGTGGAATGAGGATTTTTGTGATGTTTTTGATGAACAAAAGGCTACACAATTACCTCCCCATTGGGAATGTGATTATTGCATGGTTTTAATTCCAGATGCAGCGCTTCCTTGCAGTCGCATCTACAGTCTTTCGGAACCTGAGACCAAATTCCTGAAAAAATTCTTGGATGAGGTTTTAGCCCTGGGATTCATCTGTCTTTCCACATACCCTGGAGGGGGAGCAGCACAACACATCTGCTGGGATACTCTGCAGACTGCACATAGTTGAAACCTTTTTCAGTTAATAATCATGTTACTCACCTTGTCAATAAACACCTCACTTAGGGCCATATGTAGGAAAGCTTTTTCCCATAGACACAGAATGGGTAAAATCCTTTGGTACATCTGACCCTTATTCACAAAATCCGGCTTTGGTCTCTTCAATCTACACAACATATACCACAGGATTGTGAGACTAACCTCAGGGAGCATGTCACAAACACTAATCTGATAAGTACAGTAGCAACATCACATGTGATGTGTAAGATTGAACTGCTACCATCACTCATTTCACAAATAGGCTCATCACCTGAATGTAACAACTGAAGGACACAATCTATAGACCACAACATAATATTTACATGCATGTTGACAACCTGTAAAACAATAGTTCATCACACACAACTACAACATGTCCAAATAGGAGGTAAACAAGGGGCTCACACATGAGACAGGGGATGTCAAATCATGGTGAGACTGTAATGTTTGAACAGACCACTGTCATAACACAGTGTGAGAGCTGCAATGGCTGCATGGAGCATGTGTGACAAGGGGGGACATCATTGGTGACAATGGTCATCATGATTAGCTCAGGTATGACAAGCAATGAGAGAAATTGAGTACATCCACGGAAATCAGTCCTGCCACTGCCATGGGTCCCAGTCCTGTCACAGGGTACACATTACCTCACACTTTGGATGGAGACGTCTGTGGAATGCACATCAGAATGGATGAGAACATATGCAGCTAGGGCTGCAGGTTCACCTCACAAAAAATATTATTACAATGCTAAATGTAATGACTTTGATCTGACTATTGTGTTCAATACATGATATGGTTGGCATGTAGGCAGAGTGTGTCAATCACAGTATGTACTAAATATGTACACGTGTCAAACATATGTGTAGTCCACACACAAATTACCATAAACTCAAGATCAAGATATGGAGACAGTTGTCGGGTAACATTTGCTGGATAGCATTTATCAGCCATCATCAACAATGCCAGAGCTGTGTATGTCGTCTGAAATGTGATGCTCTGTAAGACAACTACACACATCACATAAGTGAACACAATTCACAATCACATTCCATTACTCTTGCATAGTACTGACTGCCATACATATGTGGATACACTGTTGTCACACGTACATACATATGCATGACATGAATACATTTGCATGCTGTTGATTCTGTAACACACACATTGGTATAACAGACCAATCACACCCAAATCACATTGTTGTATGCACTACTACATGTGGCCATACACAAAACGCCACATTGCAGCCCATCCCATTCAATTTGTATGTTGATACAGGGTGCATCCATTGACAATGGATGACCTGGATTGGACCACCTCTTTCCTCACCAGCAGAACTCAGAGAGTCCAACTCCCCCCATTCCGCTCTGAAGCCACCAAAATCACCTGCGGCGTCCCCCAGGAATCGTCCCTCAGCCCGACCCTCTTTAACGTCTACATGGCTCTGCTCGCAAACATCGCCTGATCTCACAACCTCAAATTGTCTAATACGCCGATGACACCCAGCTGATCCTCTCCCTCGCCAATGACTCCGCCATAGCCAAAACCAACCTCCACGAAGGAATGAAAGCCATCACCGAATGGATGAAGAACAGCTGTCTGAAACTGAATTCCTACAAAACTGAGGTCCTCATCTTCGTCTCCACCCCCTCTGCATGGGACGACTCCTGGTGGCCTGCTACACTGGGAACCGCACCGACACCCACTGACCACGCACGCAACCTGGGATTCATCCTGGCCTCATCACTATCAATGACCCAGCAAGTCAACGCCATCTCTTCCTCCTGCTTCAAAACCCTCAGCATGCTTTGGAAGATCCACAAATGGATCCCCACTGAAACCAGAAGGACGGTCACCCAAGCCCTCGTAAGCAGCAAACTGGACTACGGCAATACCCTCTACAGAGGAACTACGGCCAAGCTCCAGAAAAGACTGCAATGCATACAGTATGCTTCTGCACACTTCATCCTGGACAGCCCTCGCCACTGCCACATCACAGCCCACCTGAGAAACCTACACTGGCTCCCCGTCAACAAGAGAATCACATTCAAACTCCTCACCCACACTCACAAGGCACTGTACAACACCCGACCAGAATACCTTAACAGATGGCTCTCCTTCTACACCCCGACCTGACAGCTTCGCCCCGCCGACCTTTCCCTCGCCACAATCCCATGCATCCACAGAATGACCGTCCGTGGCAGGTCGTTCTCCCACCTTGCCGCCAAGATGTGGAACACTCTTCACACCCACCTGCGACAGACACAGGACCTACTTACCTTTAAGAGACACCTCAAGACATGGCTGTTCAAGCTGTAGCATACCCCCGTCCCCTCAGCGTCTTGAGACCCTCATGGGTGAGTAGTGTGCTTTACAAATACCCTGATTGATTGATTGAATCACGCAATCAGGAATAGAGTAAATAAAAATGATGCAAATGTGTCGAAAACATCCGCAAACCCAAATTATATGACCCATGGGCCATTAGTGTGATTTCCACCTTTGCACTCATCGCAATGCTGATTTACTGTTAAATCGACACATAAAGGTTATGCGTCAGTAAAAAAAACACACGTAAGTCATGCATCAGAAATACTCATGCAAATATCAGATGCGTCAAATAAATACACGCATTACAGAAAACGTGACGCTCGGGGACAGGAAGTGATGTAATAAGAAATCCTGTTTACAGGCATGGTACAGTGGGTGTACTTTCACTTTGTCTTTACAGTCTGCGCCTCTTTTGACTGAGTGGTTGTGTCTTGGAGTTGGTGGTGTGTTATTGCTCTGTTTTGTAACTTGTGGTGTTCCTCCTGTTGTGTTTTCTGTAGTATTTGACTGTACTTTGTCCCAGAGTTCGTGAATTTGTGTGTTTTTTGTATTTTTCTTGTACCTGTACTGTGGGTGTCTGTCCGGATTAGTTGTCAAATTGGGTTAGTTTGGATTGTTATTTTTGGGCGTTAAGTTTCCTTTCCTTTAATTTATTTTTACAATCATAATTTTTTGTCAACCTGTACTCAGTGATATGTCTGGTAGGGGAGGCTGACTTGGATGAGGGAGGCTTTGTGTGGCTAGTAGCCCACTAACTCCCATTAATGTTGGAGATGGGGGGCCGTGTGATACACTGCTACCGGTCGGAGGCGGGACGGCTGAGGTGGGGCAAAGTACTCCACCACCTGAAGAGGGTGTACTGCAGCAGCCTCAACAACCACCAGCTGAAGCATCGCTGGGCAGATCTGGTGGCCAGGGAGAAGGATTTGCTAGACCATCTTGGTGTGGTGATCGGTGGTCCTGTTGGTCAGTCGCCCATTGGCAAACTATTTACTGTTCACCGCACTTGAATGACAGTAGCAGATGTATTGGTGTGCTGCATGCAATGCTTGTGGACAGGTTGCATGCAACCAGAATGAAGTGTCACTGCGCCAGTATAGACATGGAGTTCACATATCCTACCATTTTACCAATGCAAGTCAGATGTTTTGTGAGTTATGTACAACCATAACTATGTCACACATTTCAGGGGCCATGGCAACATCTGTGACCCAGCATTGCGTCATGTATGATAGGTAAAGACACTGACAGCAACAATATATGTAACAAAGTAGGGCAATTCATGTATGGCACTACATTGTCATAATTTCACATACATCATCCCAGCCATAATGTTTGAGAAGGGGGCATACCCGCCCTAGGGGAAACTGGCAGTGAGGCATTTGATACCATCAGACAACTGTGACACATCAGTCATGGATTACTCAATGCATGAAAATTGCAGACTAATAATTGAGCCGTTTGTCCTTCACAAAGTGCCTCTGTGTGCATTGCAGGACAAGCCAGAATACCTGAGTGAGTTGTCTTGCAGAGCACCAGGATAGTGTCATGTACCTGTCACCCAACTCCCCCTCATTCCATGGAGTTCCATCTTCTACAGATTGCCCACATATGGCTGCTGCAGGGTGTTGCACTACATGAGTCTCAGGCCCAGTGTAAGAGTGCAGATGTATGGCTCTCACTCACCTGAGTGTCAGTCTCATCGTGAGTTTGCAGTGGTGTGTCTTTTGCACTGTCCTCAACCTGAATACTTAGCTCACTCCTCTAAAGTACTACACACTGTAATATGTTGTCCACTAGTAGTGATAGTGATATGATACTAACCATGGTTTTCCATCCATATCTTTCATGTGGACCTGCCCTCTACACCATAGACGAAGTGGCAAGATTTGAGGACCCAGATGTATCAAGTAAAGTGTGATTAGGTCTGTCCTGTGTAGTGATTAAGGCCCTCATTATGAACACGGTGGTAAACACCGCACCGCTGGCGGTAAAAACCGCCAACAGGCGTGCTGTCCGGACTGCCAAATAATGAACCACCTGAACACAGGCATCCTGAAAACCACTGACCACCAGCAGAGGAGTGCCGACAACGACAGCAGAGCCCGCCCACAGGCTGATGGAAAGGCCACACCCAGCCATCAAATAATGAACCACCAGACCGCCGTCAGTTCCGGGGCGGGAACCACCGCCACGCAACGAACCAAATATAAGGAAACACTCAACGGAGGCTCACACAACACGCCGAAGCAGACATGGATAGAGAGTTGCAGATCATGCCAGCCCTGCTCCTTGCCATATACCTCCATGCCGACGACGAAGACAGTAAGTACTGCAACCTACTATACAAGGCAAGAAAGCACACAGTTACATACCCACCCACTCCTCCCACCCTGTAACGCTCCCACAACCCTTCACAGCAGCACAAGCCATACACCCCACACCAAGAGGTACTGACCCGACACAATGCAAATCCAACCTGTCCAAAGTACATACATGTGCCCCACACCCACAAACAATGAAATGAGAGACCACGGATTCAGAGTGTGCCTCCAACAACACAGGCCACACATTAACCTTTGTTATGCTCACTGAGCTACCGAAGTGCATATAAGGCCAATGGCCAGTCCTTTATAAAAACAAGTCTGATGGGCCACAATGGCCCTGAGAGAGTGTAGCTTATATAATCAATATTAACATGAAATGTTTATGAACTATATGAATAATGCTGCATAAAAAATGTACTAATGTATTTTGCAAAAAGCGTGCTTGAAATGTGCCCACGGGGAGTGGCTGCCAATATATACGGGGACTAATGGAAATGACTAATAATGTTGAAATGATATATTAAAAGATGGTTTTAAACTAATTATTAAAGTTTATGTTGTTAAAGTTCTGCTAATAAATCATTAGGCCTTAGTTAGCATGAGTGGAGGCCTAGCTGCCTGGCTCTCATATAAAATGTGTTTTTCTAGCGTGCAGTGTGCTGACTTGCTGAAGGACATGAACTCTTGTTTTTTCCCAAAGCTAGAAGCTGAATGTAACTGTAGTAGATCCGTTCTCATGAAATTTGACTTGCTTGTGGAAACATTTTAGCCAAATGCAACAGTGTAGATTAATAACTGGAACAGGGTCGCCTGAACCGGTACAGACGATGGAGCCACTGACTAAAGATGTGCAAAGGACCCTGAGAGGATGAAATCATACCAGACATTCTACCCACTGAAGAAGTCAATCATAAGGACCAATAAAATACGTGAGAACTGTTATGGGGTGACAAATTTGATGAGACAATTGAAACTCTATTGGATGGAGATAGTGGGGTGCAAACACTCAACCAATTAGATTTTAGGGGACTGTGCAAGGAAAAAGGGATAAAACCCCTTGACACAAGGAAATGAGAGAGATTAGTTAGGGAGATGCTGATGCGATTTGCTATGATCCAGACACTTTGTCATTCTGCATAGAGACTTTGCTGTTTGGTTCTTAAACCAACCTTGCCCTTATATTGCCCGCTTATACTTTACCTCCTTATGAGGGAAGTACCCCTTTTGCCCTTCCTGCCCAAGCTGAGTTCCTGACCAATGGCGAATCAACTGATGTCCTGAGGAAGAAGACAGAATCTGTGTGCTGACCCAATACGGAGGGTAACTATATGACAATGAGATTGTGATTGTCTGTTGGCTTTTCCTTTCTAGGTACCAACTGCTTACTTTTGACAGAGACCATAGTTAGAGGTTTTTCTGAAATTGATGTTACTAAATAGTTTTGCATGAAGTCCAACATACTAATGCTAATTCTTGGTTAGTTAAGGGGTTCACTAAACAGACGCAAATAGACAAATTACTGAATCTATACTTTGTTGAACAATGCACTAACGTTACTCTGCTGAGTTTGATCTATGTTGATGCCGTGTTATGTTCTAATATTCATGATTCTTGCTTTGATGAAGTCTTATCAGAGTTGCCACATTGTGACTATGCTATTGTGCTTCTTGGTTTTGAGATTAATAAACTTGCTAGTAGAATTGTAATCAATAGGAAATAAATATCACAAAATATACTAAACTGGTGTGGTTATTCATGACTGAAAGGTCAGGGTGGTGTCCTGAGTCTTATTAAATGTCTTTGACTAAAGTAAATTGCCTTGTTATAATAAATATTGATGATGTTATTGACATATTGATTGGCATGTTGATTAACTATCCTAGTCCTAAGGTGTCTTCAATCAGGGTCGAAAGATTCATTGGCCTAAAATGAGTCCCAGAGTGTATAAATTAGTCATAAAGGGATGCGTTAGCAGTTCCAACCTGACTCCCACAAGTGCTACGATACTCCACCTCATAGGGGCAACAATGGGGCATCCAGGCACCTCAGGGAACAGGGGCAGGGGGTGGTGGGGGTGGGGATTTATGACTGGGGTGGGGCTTAGATTTGCATTCAGAAGGTGGAGGGGGTTTGGCCTTGGAAGGTGGGGGAGTGTGCTTGGACTGGGTGGAGCAGATGGAACAGGCTCAGGACGGGGCTTCTTCCTCTCTGGGGAAGGGGCACGGGAATGTGAAGGGTGGACAGGGGCGGGCTGTGACGTGGAAGGAGTGGACAGGACAAGGAGGCGTGCATGTTTAGGGACGAGACGGAGTGGGACAGTGGTTTGGAAGATGTCAGCACAGGAGAGGAAAAGTTTGTTTGGTGCAATTGGGTTGGACTTGGAGAAGGGTGTGGGAGTGGAGGTAGAGGGAGTGGTCGTAAGTGGTGTAGGTGTGCGTGCAGATGACTGGACAGTATGCTGAGGTGTGGTGGATGTGTGATGGGTGGGTGTTTTGGTGCGTTTGAGTGTCTTGGGAGAAGGGGGGTGGACACAGTGGGACAAGACAGGCTGTCAGTGTGAATGTATGTTGTTTAGGTATCTGCAATTCTGGGTAGTGTGCTGCATGTGTAAACTAAAGTAGTTGTGGTGAGTGCAGGTGTGGTGTCTGGAGTGGATGTATGGATGTGTGCTATTGTAGTGACTGCAGGAATAGGCTCAGCAACAGTGAAAGAAGGTGCAGTGCCTGGGGTGTGCATGTCGAGGGGACTGACAGGCAGAAGAGGTGGGCACACTGGGGGAAGTGGATGTTGTTGTGTGTGCATGTGTATGTTGGCTGTGTGTATGCTTGTGGTGGGAGGTGTGGTGCTTGTGTTTTGAAGTGTGCTTCTTGCATGTTAAGATGTGTGCCTGACTCTGCCTCCAAGGATCCGTGGGCTGCTGCATCCCCACTCGCTGGTGCCTCAGCTCCCTCGCCAGATGATGCTGATGTACACAGACAACACAAGAGAACAGGGATGGGGAGACAAAACAGGAGAGACACTTATAAATAGCTGAATAGAGGTACAGTAGTGGTTCACACATACACCCACCCAGAAGACGCCCACAACAGGCAGCACCTACCGCTCTTCCCATGGCTATGCCCCTGATAGTGCCCAGAACCCTGCTCTACACGCATTCCCCAAATAACTTAAGTACCTGACGTGTAGTAGACCTGAACAAAGCACCCCTGCTCCCCACGGGGCCATAATGTAGATGGACATCATTCATAGTCCCTGCAACTAGGCAGCATAAATCCAAATGCACACACACACACATGCATCAAAGGTAAAAAATATGGTATGTGTACTCACCCCCTTAAGACTGCAGTGAAGCCTTCAAGCGCCCATCCAGGTCCGGGTACGCCACCGCCAGGATGTGTTGCATAAGGGGGGTCTGTGCCCGACGGGCACCTCTTCCCCGTTGGGAGGACTTCCCCAGCTGGGCCTCGCAGATTTTTCACACCCAGCGCCACAGGTCCTCCCACTCTTCCTGCAGTGGGTGCTCCGCCGGTTGTAGACCCCAAGGGCCCGCACATCATGGGCGATGGCATGCCAAAGTCCCCTCTTCTGGTGGGCGCTTACCTAAAAGGGACACATAGAAATGTAACACAGAGGTCAGGCACTAGCCAATTATATACAGCTGGCTATACGTCCACTATGGGATGGACAGTACAAACCGACTGACAGCACATACACACGCAGCATTTCAGGAACCCTGGCCCATCCAGTGTCAGAGGTGCACACATGTATGCAGCCAACACCAACCATTACACACATCCATGGCCCCCAATTCTCCTAATCACCTGTACCTCTGGTCGTCCGTAGAGCTTGGTGTACAGGGGCAGGACCCTGTCCACGAGCCTCTCCAGTTCCTCTTGGGTGAAGGCCGGGGCCCTTTCCCCTGCAACACGTGCCACTTCCATGACCAGAGGCAGGACACAGCAGTACACTCAGTGGAGTACCTGCTTGCACGAGATCAGGGAGTCAAGTGAAGTTGGGGTGATGAGTTCGCGTATGCACCGCACCGGTGTGCACCGTCACCGCCGGCGGAGATCATGATACGCTAGGATTCCCCATTGACATCTATGTTAACCAATTAATTTGCGCACAGCGGTAACCACCGCCTTACGCTGTTACGGCAACCGCTAGCGATATGAGGTCACTTCCACAACAACAGTTCAGAATTTCATGGGGCAGACATTTTGGCTTAAACTACGCATTTGTAAACCTCCCTTCTGCACAATGCAGGCTCTACTGTTCCCCAAACACCCATAGGCATGTGACAATTAACATTACCTCACCTGACCAGCCCCGATCTATCAATGTGGTCAAGTTGCTGTTACATCACACACACTATGCATTAGTGTCAACGACAATCATGCCAGCAGTGCTAAAAGACTAGCAATGTGTTCCGATGTATCTGTGTTCCTCACACATGTTTTCTACTCCTCCTAGGTACAGAGCCTTGTGGCGAGGAAGGGCCCCATCGGTGTACAGACCACTTGTGGATTTGCGGACCATGGTGGAGCGTCACATCATTATCAATTACAGACTCACCCGTGTAACTATTCTTGAAATTTGTGCATTACTGGATCCTACACTGACTCTCGCAAATCGTAATCAGCATGCCATCCCTACTGAAGTACAGGTGCTCTCTGCACTCCATTTCCTGGCCACAGGCTCATTTCAAGTGACAGTGGACATGGGTGCAGGTTTTTCACGGCCAATGTTTAGCATTAATCTTTCCAGATTCCTGAATACATTTGTACGATACCTGCAGTCCTATGTGAGGTTTCCCCAAAATGCTGACCCCCTGCCATCAAGTCGGACTTATATGCCTTTGCCAACATACCCCGTGTGATAGGTGCCATCGATGGAACCCACATAGCTATCATCCCCCCAAGAGTCAGTGAACAGGTGTACAGAAACAGGAAGAACTTTCATTCCATGATCATTCAATTGGTGTGTACTGCAGACCAGTACATCACACATGTGAGTGCCATGTTCCCTGGTTCAGTCCATGATTCATTTGTGCTGAGGAACAGTAGTGTGCCACACAAGATGGAACAACTACAGGAGGACAGAAGGTGGATCATAGGTAGGTGTTTCTGTCACTTATTGCCACCTAGCAGACAGCCAGGCTGTCCGCCTCTGAGGCTTGTCATTTAAAGTTGTGTTGTGCACCTTTTTCTAGGTGATTTTGGCTATCCCAACTTGCGTTGGCTCCTGACACCAGTGAGGAACCCTGGATCAGATGCAGAGAGGAATTACAATGAGGCCCATGGATGTACTAGGAGGGTGATAGATCGCACAATAGGTCTTCTGAAGGCTAGATTTAATTGTCTACATATCACTTGTGGTTCCCTGGCCTATTGGCCTGAAAAGGTGTGTAGAAGACTGGTGGCCTGCTGCATGCTGCACAACGTGGCTGTGAGAAATTCTATCCCCCTCTTGGAGGAGCAGGACCCAGCTGATACAACTCTACTTCCAGTAACTATGTGGGACAATTGGATGAGATTGGTTTTTGTGCATCATACTGTCAGTGTGCCTTGTCATCTAGGGTGGTGTTGGGTCAATACTAATTGCCACTGTGACCAGGTCTGCATAGGACAGATTACAATTTAGTCTATTATTTCAACACATATTTAGGCACAACAACACGTAAAGCGTGTGGTGCTTTATATGCTACTCAGATACAAATAAAGAGTTATCAACCAGTTGCATCCATACTTCACTTTGTTCAGACTTAATGACATGGGGCATTGTAACAGGTGAAAATGTGTTTTATTCGGTGCAGTGATAAAATCGTGCAGATTACAGTGATGGGAGTGGGCTAATGTTGGTTATCCAAAATGGCAGCATGGTGACAGCATTGTTGGCAGTATTGATAGGTCCATCCATGCTTACATGAGTTTGTATTATTTCTAGCACAATTGGTGGTTGATTGAGTGGGACACTTGGTGGACAGTATTTTGCAGAGTCACTTCTTAGAGAGGGCCTTGTTCGTGGCAGGTGTTCCTGTGCCATATCTTGGCCTGAGGTTCCATTTGGGCACCTGTTGTTGGCCTGTAGGGGTTGAGATGGATGTTCCTTGTGTGTCCTCAGAGGGTTGTACATGTGAAGTTGTTGCTGATGCTCTTGTTGTCCAGTCTGTATTATGTGCTGTAGTAGGGGCTTCCTGTTCTGTGTGGGCCTCAGGCTGTGTTTGGACAAGCTGCAGCAGCGCACCTGCTATGCTGGCTGTTGTGGCATTGTGCAGTTTCCACTGCTCCATGGCCTCTTGGTGGTGTGCTTGCTGCATCCTCTGACTCTGCTCCAGGGTGGATACTATCTGGGCCAATCTGTCTTGGGTATGGTGGTAGGCTCCCAGGACTTCCAAAATCATGTCCTGGGTTTAAGCATCCATCCCCCCTGGGCCACTGATGCCCTCCCACTGGGCCTAGCCCCCGTGCCTGTGTCCCCTGCACAGGACTGGTGGTACCACTGTACTGGGGCCATCGTGTTCCTGCCTGTTGGTAGGGGGTGACCGTGGCCTCTGTACTTGTGTTACACCTGTCTGTGGCCTGGATACACATGTGTGGGGATGGTTGCCCTGGGCTGATGGTATTGGCTGGGTGGTAGGGGTGTCAGTGGTATCCTGGGTGGGGCTGCTGGATGGTGACAGTCCAGGACGGTGTGAGGGGCCAGCCTGATCGTCAGTGTCCAGGGTTCCATTCCCAGTGTCCTGTGAGGTCCCTCTGTCTCCCTGTTGGGCATTGAAACTCCTTGTCCTGTCCGTCAGGGTGGCATGGATGGTGGTGCCTGTTGGGGGAAATGGACATGTTTGTTACATTAGCATGGTCGGATGGGGTACAGAGGCCTGGGCGGGTTTGTGCAGCTTACACACTTTGGGGCCATGTAGGATGCTTTGGTGAGGTTAGCACTGCTTTTAGCTTAGGATGTGGGGTTGCATTGTGGGTGTTATAGACCATTGTGTTTCCTTGCAGGGGTGGGTGGCTGTGCACAGGGGGAGGGATGTGGCCCTGTTAGTGAGTTTGTGGGCATGCAGGGGGAGTGGATTAAGTGGTTGTGGGCTGGGTGGGTGTTGGAGGGGTGGGGTGGTGCATGCATTACAGGTGTGATGGATATGGGGTAATTGTAGATGACTTACCCGAGTCCATCCCTCCAGTGAGTCCAGTGAGGCCCTCAGGGTGCAGGATGGCCAGTACCTTTTTCTCCCAGTCAGTGTAGTCGGTGGTGTTACTGGGGGTCCTCCCCCAGTCTTCTGGACTGCAATGTGGTGCCTAGATGCCATGGCCCTGACCTTCCCCCACAGGTTGTTCCATCTCTTGCGGATATCGTCCCTGGTGCGTGGATGGTGTCCCACTGCATTGACCCTGTTGACTATTGTCTGCCATAGCTCCTTCTTCCTGGCGATGGGTGTGTGCTGCACCTGTGCCCCGAATAGTTGTGGTTCGACCTTCAGGATCTCGTCCACCATGGTCCTTAGCTCCCTTTCTGTGAAGCGTGGGTGTTTGGGGGGTGCCATGGTGAGTGTCGTGAATGGTGTCTTGTGTGGATCTAGGTTAGGGTGCTCTTGTGTGGTTGGGTGTAAGTATCTTGGACTGTGGCGTTCGTGTCTGCTTCTGGTTTTCTCTGTCTTTGTTGGCCTACTTTTGTTGCAAAGGATTGTGGGGTGTGTCTGTGAGTGTTTTAAAGTGTTGTGGATGTGTGTCAGGTGTGTGGGTTTCTAACATATCCACAGTGTGCACTTTTTACTGTTGGGTCCACTTGCCGCCTGTGGCGGTCTGCACCGCCAATGGTTGTTCGCCTTCCACTGACCGCCACAGTGATTTGTGCATCATTATTTGGAGGGCGGGTGTTGGTGTCCTCGGTCCAGCATTTCTGCCGAAAAAGTCCTGGTGGTGACTGGTGGAAGGGTGATTTTTTGTCAGAATCAGAGTTTTGTTTCATTAAGTGGCAGATTTGTGTTCACCACCAATGGCGGTCTTTTGTTCGCCATCACCACGGCGGTCAACGGTGTTTACCGCCATGTTCATAATGAGGGCCTAAGGCTTTTGTGTGAGTGAGTCGTGTGTGTTTCACCCAGTGCTAGAAGGGATGAGCTGGCAAATGATCAGATATGAAAGTAGGCTGGATGGTGTCACAGTGTCACATTTAAGGGTTCCCCACGCATGTGCAGAGAGTCATATCTTGTGAGGCTTGTGGCGCTCAATGGGCAGCATCATGTAAACAAGGTGATGACAAGCCACATGTAGGCCCATATGTGACTTAAATGTGCACCATTGTAAAAATATTGGCACTGGGGCACACCATCATTCTCACAACACAGTGATGCACCATTTTGTACACAAATTGGTGCATCCTTGTATTGTAATGTACATGTAGGACTGGGTGGGCAATTGTCCGCCAGCATGATGCCACATATATTGTACTCCACTTACGTGACACTTATATGGAATGTAATAGGCGTGCATACAGGTCAAGTCCAAACGTGTGCTGGCATGGATATGGGTTGTAAGGAATCAGATTTTGATGGGTGTCTGAACCTGGACACATGAATGTAAATGTGAAAGACCTATGGAAACCAGCTTCCTAGTTTTCAGCCCTCCTAACATATGTTCCACTCCCTGACTCCATGTATGAGTGGGTATGCCTTGGTGGATGACCTGGACAGTTGAGATGATGAATTGCATGGCCATCCCCCAGTGAGGCACAGGGGGTGGGAACAACAAATTTGTAGGTAAATGTGATGCCCACAGTGTAGGTGACAGGCATTTTGATCAGGCTTGCATGTGTACCTATAAACACTGACCCTTTATGGTTACCGACTGCATCCCATGCTCCCCATAACAGATTCAAGTTACTGGTGATGTATGGTTTAAATTTGGCTCAGATGATAAGGAATAGTGGCCCTGATCCATGTGAAGTTGATGCTGCCTTTGCATTATTACACATGACACAAAATCAATGCACATCTAACTTTGTTTGTTTCCTACTCTTGTTTTGGACGTCTATGGTGTCAATGAAATGATGCTAAGGCAGCGTTGTCATTTCATCCATCCGGGCCATTGCATTATCCGGAATGTGAGTTGGAGTGCATGTGCAATTCGATGTAGAGTGTAAGCTAATAATCTGTACATTCTCCACATAATGCTGACACTGATGGTTGCCTGTCCAATTTTAACAGCTGCCAGCATGAACAACGAGGAACTACGGGCCATATTGATAATTTTTTACGCTAAACTGCGCAGACGCAGTTTTGCGTCAAAGAGTTTAACACCGGCTAACGCCATTTCTTTGCGCCACCCGGGCGTCAAATTTATACTTTGACGCTCTGTGACGCAAACCACGGGTTAGAGTCATTTGTTTTTCTCTAACCATTGCGCCACTTCGTAAAGGAAACAACGTTAATGCAGCGATAATTACGTTAATCCGGTTAACGACATTCCAAACCGCATACGTGCCATTTTCCCCACAATTGAGTCAAAAAGTGGAGCAAACACAGCAAAATGTGCTACAGAGCTCCAAAATGGATCCCAGCATGGGTGCATGGGCTGTGCAGAGGAAACCAGGGGCACAGCACAACATTACACCAACAACCTTTGCAAGGGGATAGTCTGCCATGGCAAAGATGTTGGAAAGGCAAAGCCAGTCCAGGAGGGTAGGGTACAACGTAAAACTGGCCTGCTGTCACATGACAGCTGGTATTTTCACAACATGAACTAGGGCTCAATTTCCAGTCTCGGGCCATATCCGCAAGTGGTATTTACCATTGACAACAGTTGCCACCACCACCTGTGCTCTGTGTGCAGGTCAAGTAGCTAATGGCAGTTAGGTGCCCATGGATCAATCACACTCAAAATAGAGGGTTCAGGATGACAATGTTATCAGTCCCCTGTAATTCCTAACAAAGTGTAAATCCTGTCAAATGCTCATGTCTATAGGCGCTATAAACATCAGGTATTGTTACTTACATTATGAAGTACACAGCAGTAATGTCATACCCATGCTGCCCATTCCAGGGTCTGCCCCGTGCCTGTGTTACAATAGCTGCAATGCCACCCTACACGATCCCAACTGTCATACTGCTAAGACAACAGCATTGAGGGGGAGAACATATGTGTCTAGCTAGTTAAACACACTCACACAGTCATAAGAGGAAATGGAACACTGCCAGGCCCATCATTGCAACCCAATGTAGCACACATTCCCCAACATCAACATTACACACTACCAATGCTGACACCTGTATCGTGCCATGCCAATGCTATACATAGTATGTGCTTGATCTCAGCAACATATAGGTTTATGAGAAATATCAGAGACTCGGTCAGTTCCATATTGTTAAGTGTGGTGCACGTGGCATCAGAACACCCACAGCCATTGCAAGGGCTCACCATGCTAATGGAAGTAGACGGAGGGTTGAGTAGGACAATAAGGTAGCAACATACAATTTGGACAGAACCTACACCTAGAGGATGTGACGCAGACTATTCCCCAAACTGCCCACACTACATGTGACATGCAGGTGGGGCATTGGCCTGTGAGAATGCAAATATTAATGACAGGAACAATGAACGGGAGCCATGATTACAATGTCTCACTAATAGGAAGTCAGTAACGTCACATTACAACTGCCACAGACACACTAATTGTACAATATCTCCTTGCAGAGGACGATGGCTCTCTTGTGGATATGCCTGTTCTGAACTTCCCTTATGACATGGATGACGAACTGACAAACATTAGCCAGCAGACCCTCCAGATGTCCTTGGATCCCTCCAGACCCCACCTTCACTCGCAAGGAGGATTACAGATGCAGCAGCCATCACAGAGGACCCACCCACCACCCCAATAGTACGACCGGCCAGCTCCAACCCAGCTAAATCAATCAATCAATCAATAAGGGATTTGTAAAGCGCACTACTCACCCGGTAGGTCTCAAGGCACTAGGGAGGGGGGAGCTACTGGTCGAAAAGCCAAGTCTTGAGGTGCTTCCTGAAAGATAGAAGGTCATCGGTCAGGCGGAGGTGGAGTGGTAGGGAGTTCCAGGTCTTTGCGGCAAGGTGGGAGAATGATCGTCCTCCGGCGGTCTTGCGGCGGATGCGAGGAACGTAGGCGAGGGCGTGGTTGGCGGAGCGAAGGTTGCGGGTGGGGGTGTGAAAGGTGAGTCTGTCGTTGAGGTAGGTGGGACCTGTGTTGTGGAGGGCCTTGTGTGCATGGATGAGGATTTTGAAGGTGATCCTCTTTGATACTGGTAGCCAGTGTAGGTCTCTGAGATGGGGTGAGATGTGGTCGCAGTGTGGGATGTCCAGAATGAGGCAGGCGGATGCGTTCTGGATTCTTTGCAGTTTTGTTTGGAGTTTGTTTGTTATTCCTGCATATAGGGCGTTTCCGTAATCCAATCGGCTACTGACCAAGGCGTGGGTGACGGTTTTCCTGGTTTCGATGGGAATCCATTTGAAGATTCTGCGGAGCAGGCGGAGGGTGTTGTAGCAGGAAGAGGAGATGGCATTGACCTGCTGAGTCATGTTGAGTGTGGAATCCAAGATGAAGCCCAAGTTGCGTGCGTGGGTAGTGGGTGAGGGTACGGATCCTAGGGAGGTGGGCCACCAGGAGTCGTTCCAGGCTGAGGGGTTGGTGCCGAAGATGAGTAATTCTGTCTTGTCTGTGTTTAGCCTGAGGTGGCTTGATTCCATCCAGCTGGCTATGGCGTGGAGTCCGTTGTGGAGGTTGTCCTTTGCAGTGGTGGGATCTTTCGTGAGGGAGATGATGAGCTGAGTGTCGTCGGCATAGGAGGACACTGCTACCACCTTCGAGAGGACAGTAGTGGGAGTATAGCGGGAGCTGGCCAAGGAGGTGCAGGTGGGGATGCAAAATATGGCAGTCAGCCTTGAGGGGATGCGCACGTGCATGATGTCATCTGCAGACCAGGCAGCAGCCATGCAAGTGCTACCATCCCTCCTGCAAGGACTACAATAATGTGTGAGGGATTTCACCACAGCAGTTAGAGAGTTGCCACAACACCTGGCCTCCCAAACCTTTCACTGCGTGCACAAATGCAATCATGACCCCTTCAGGGCCGACCTGGCTGCCTACCACAGTGATGTAGTTGCTATACTCAAGAACTAGCAGCTCCTCCTTGCTGCAGTAATGCCCTTAATAGCCCCACAGTTGGCAGCTACCGGGAATTCAGAGTCAACGTCTTCAAACACTGAAGTGTGTGTTGCCCCGTTAAACCCACCACCACCAAGGGCAGAGGAGACGACACACACATCAGAAGATGAAGACGTGGAACAGATCACCTTCACCCGTAGGAGTACCCTGTAGCACAAGTCCATGCCACATGGGCACTGATATCCTAGGTCCTGTGCTTGTAAACATGCCTGCCTTGCAATAGTTGGTAACATGCACTGTTCTCCAGCACACTGTTTACCTTACCACTATGCACTGCAATTGTCTCTCACTACCTCGTTGGCAATTCATGTACCTCTGCACTGAATGACACTTCACCCCAGCATGGCCAATGTCATGTCCCTCACCATTGCACTTGTGTTGCGTCACAATAGAAGGCGTCTCACTTCTGGACTTACAATCCTGGACTATGGAAATATTGCACTACAGCACTTTAAAATGCATTGCACTCACACAACCACTTTGTCTCTGTGTAATGTGACACATCAACTGTGTAGGAGATATGTGATGTATGTAACATGCCAATGGCCATAGAATGTCAATACAACAGTGGAGAAAGAATGTGGGCTGATAACTATGCATTGGGGTCTGGATTTTATTATGATCTGTGTTTCCTTAGGCTTATTTCTGAAGTGAAATGAGAACAAACAGTATAATGCTGTTTAGAACAGAATAAGTCAGCTTCAAAGTATGTGTAAGCTGAAACTCAATGTGGCCAACATTCCCTTCAAGACAATCTTTATGTATGTGACATCTGACTATAAACTTTAATCACACACACACCATATAGCAGGAATGGATGTGTTCGTGTGTATAGACAATTGTGTAACCTGGGAGTACAATGTAAGAAATGATAGGTGTGAGTTATGTATACAGAACTACATAAGATTATGCCATCACTCAGCTTATCCCAGTTCACATGAACATCAGGCTGCAGGCAGACGTCCCACAGTGCCCAAGATTCCAATTCAGGACTCAAACGATGACAGATTTAAAAACACACCAACCTTTACAACACATTAGGAACCATAGTAACCCTGAGTGGTGGGTGCAATGGATGGCAGATGCATAGAGAAGCAGCTTTGTTGTAGCTGACAATGTGACATCTCATTTGGAATTGGAAATGACCATGTCAATAATGGGTTACTGATGCAGGATGGAACACAAATGCAAATACTAAATTGACAGTACACCCATGCCAAGGCCCTGATCCCCAAGCATATGACACATACTGTAAAGAAGTACCTAAAACTTTATTTTACCGTAATAAAGGAAACTTAAACTAGGGGAAACACCTTAACTAACCTATCCTAACTATACATTACCCACAACTACCCCTAACTACCCTAAGCTAAACTTACTTATCTCATTTAACTAAACACTCTAAACATCAATCCCCCACCCCCCTTATATGACGGGACACATGCAGGACAACATATACTAACCTAAACACATACTAACTTATCCTAAACAAAGATATATTTTTTTGATATTTTTTTTAAACATTTTTTATATACACATAAACCTCAGCATCATCAAAAACAAAAAACATGTAATAATATAACCCCCTCCACCCCCCAACCCACTTATACTAACTAAACTAACAGCCTACTCTAACCTAATACTAAGCCCCCTAAACCCACTAAGGATAAGAACGAGGTAAGAGGAGGGAGGTGAGGGAATCATGGGTGAGGATCCATTATTTACAAATTGGCCCTCCGCAGGATCTTTTTGATACCCTGCAGTCTCCTGCTATTGCGGGACACCTCCTGCTGCAACCTGTCCATCCTGCACAAAATTCATTGTCTGTCACGCTTCAGTGTCTGAAATTCCAGATTGTCCATCACAGAAGCTGGGGTTGTCTGTGTACCACTTATAGATGCCATTGCTGGTGCTGGTGCCGTGGTTGGAGGGGGAGGTGCAGGAGGTGCTGCTTGTCGGCCTGAAGCAGATGAAGTTGAGGGACCTGCTATAGTGGCTGACCTCCTTGGGAACACTGTGGTCTGAGCTGTGGTGTTGGTGACTGTTGTGGGCAATGCTGGCCCCCCTTGGCCGAATGCCCTCCATACCCCTGCGGCTCTCTTATGGCGATAACGGCGTGCCATATTGCAGAACCCAGCCTCCACAGCTAGTATGTGGCTGTAACGCACTGTCCGCCTCTGGAATTCCCTTATCTCCTGGGCATTCATGTTGGCAGCTGTAAAAATAGAGAAAGCCAAACATTAGTGACATCATTGTTTGATACATCTACAGATGATATTCTAACGCTTCTTCAGAAATAGCGCATACAGTCCAAACCACAGTAGAGATGATAGAATGTCCCTGAGGATTGACATGCCAACGCAGCCTACACATCTACTATCTAACACCACAGCAATGCACAACAAGGTGTGTACTTAATTAAATGATCTGTGCATCTTTGTACTGCTATTAGTCACATAACAAATGCTGCACATACTCCACATGTGCCAGGCCAACTAATGACTATCTTCTGGATGACAATCAAGGCCCACAAGACCTGTGATTTGTAAATGGAACTGGCTGGACGGTATGCAGTTGGTAATCATGAGGGGGCATTGTTGTTTGGAACACATGAATGTTTGAATTACATGTCTGTCTTCTACACTGGGATCATCACACCTAGGTACACATATTTCCTAGCCCTAAACCTGTGCCTGGGGGGGAGGGGTGGACAGGCAACGCATACTTTCAAACATCAAAGACAGCCAGGAAGCTTTGGACAGCTGTCCATGGGTTAAGTCAGTCCACCAAAGGTAAGGAGGACTGACAACTAGGATTGACTCAAACATTGGACAATCACATCCACACTAATTTTCTAAACATGGACAATTGTCTACATCATTTCATCTCACTGACACCTTTCCAAATTCAGGCACATTGATGCAAGCACCCATTTGGCCTTGACCTGCATGCATGCCTATGACATTTCACTCATGTGCCAAATAAACGGAGCACAACATGTGGAGCTAGATGCTGCCAGAAAGTCAACCTTACAATCCTACATGTTCATTACTTAACAGGGATGCTCAAGTCTGTGGGTAAGACTTCGGCATCACTGGCCTGTGTGAATCAGGGTATGACCTGCTGAATAAATCATGACACTGGCCACCTCCAACTTAATCATTGGCATACATATAGCAACAAATCACTCTGTTCTAAATGTGGACAATTGTCTACATCATTACATCTCACTGACACCTTTTCAAAATCAGGCACATTGATGCAAGCACGCATCTGGCCTTGACCTGCATGCAGGTCTATGACATTTCACTCAAGTGCCACATAAACGGAGCACAACATGTGGAGCTAGATGCTGCCGGAAAGTCAACCTTACAGTCCCACATGTTCATTACTTAACAGGGATGCTCAAGTCTGTGGGTAAGATTTCGGCATCACTAGTCTGTGTGAATCAGGGTATGACTTGCTGAATAAATCATGACACTGGCCACCTTCAAATTAATCATTGGCAGACATGTAGCAACAAATCACTTTGTTCACCTGCCCATGCCTATAACGCAGCACTCGAATCCCAATATATGATTCTCCACCACAGAATGTCCAGCTCAAACATGGAACAAAATGTCAACCTCCAGTCAAGTTACATATCAGATCATGTGCCAGCACATCATACCTTGCAATGAGTCCAACACAGGGGAGTCAATCACACAGCAGCTGCAAACACAACCCCAGACAAACATGTTAACACTTACTGGATATGTCTGGGTCCGCAAATCGAGCCACCTCACCAATTGTAAATGGGGCGGGTCCACCTGTAAAACATGGAAGGGTGACATGTGCTCAATGTCTGCTCACTGTACAAAACCTGGATCATCAAATTACTGTGTGCGACATTTTATATGATAGAGCAGCACATCAGGCATGTAGACACACCAACAGACATGGTCATGCAAACATGCCTTGACACTGTCACTCCAGTTAGTGATGGACACACCTATGCACACATGCACTGGCCCTAACAATCATGTGGTGCCAAACATGAATACTCAATTTTGTGCTTAATCATTTCTAGAGGGTACTCCATTTCATCATTTGTTATTATGAGAGACATGCAAAGCCACATTCCTGTTGCACTGCAATACCAGTGACTCAGGTATTGTGGCTTGTGCATTAAGGGACAATGAGTTACTGTGTGATGGTCATGTGGGTTGAGTTTCGTTCAGGAATTATTGTGCTTTCAATGGTCCAATATATGTGTGCCTGTGCCACATTGGCAGTGTACCCAGAGTCGTATATGCCCCCTATGACAACATGATGGCAGGGATCCTGTGTGTTACTTGATGACAATGTTACGCTAAACATGGATTGGCCATTTATCTAAATCAAAACAACAAAAAGATGTATGCTGACAGTGTCTAATTTGATCATCCGTGACAGAATGAATGGGCACAGGTGTAGTCATTGCACCTGAAATGTGTTACTCTGGGCCCTGTGTGCCTATATCAGGTATTGTAAGTCACGGTTTGCCACATTCATTAACTTAGAATTGCCAAGTTGGGTGATCTGTGGTAATACAACCAAACTGACACTGTCCGCTAATTAAAACATGGGTTAGCAAATGTCCTACTTCTGCAATCTTGATGAGGTAGGTCTCTATTTGAAAGCACCTTGGGAATGGCAGCACTTACAGGAATGCTGGCCTGCTGATCTTAGCATACCACTATGTCTGTGTTAGCCTTCATACTGAGAAGATAATAATTGTACATATGCTGCACTATATCAGCAGGGGTGTACCAAACGTAAAATAACAAACTATTTTGTCACTTTAAATGTATGATGGAAGCAGTCAGTGGTCCCTTGCACAACATCATACAAATAAATAGTTCTTGACCATGCATTCACAAAGTTCAGGGATCCCATGATGACCCATTCACTTTCGAAAATTGTTTGGCTATAAAGTGACACAGATGGCAAATGCACCAGCTCTGTACCAGCAATTGTGCCCAAGGCAAAAATGTTGCTAGGCCATGCTACTCAATGATAGGATTTCTACGCCTACTCCGAAAAGCCACAAGATGAACCTGTTTAGTGCTACTGCAATCTGGTAGCATCCGGGCACAATTAGGTTTGGCC
Organism: Pleurodeles waltl; assembly: GCF_031143425.1. NCBI lineage: Eukaryota > Metazoa > Chordata > Amphibia > Caudata > Salamandridae > Pleurodeles > Pleurodeles waltl. The sequence goes on from NC_090450.1 coordinate 251,879,919, forward strand.
ATGTGAAAGATTTTCTGTCCAGACGTAAACACACAGAAACAATTAACTTAGGCACAGATGTTTTTGTTTTTTTATGTGTAGCATTTGCTTCATTTGTTTACCCTTCAGCTATGGAAAGTAGCACAAAATATTTTGATATTAGCAAGTGTGCTATATTTTGGCATGCAGAAATAATTTAAATGCTGCACAAACAAAATCGAAATATCGGCCTAAGATTAACAGGAAAGATCTTTGTACGTATGGCCATGAATACTGTTCAGACATAGTTTTAAAAAAATGGGGCCTACATTGGTTCCTTGTATTAGCATGTGAAATACATCCCATTCCTGGTACACTCACAGGCCCTGAATCATTAAGTGATTTTTGCCGCATTACCATCATCTATTGACGTCAAAATTACAAGTTAAAGTTGTCTTTTGTAAGTTTGTGCAGCTTTTGCATCAACAAATGACGGTAATGTGTTGCAAAAATTGTATAAATCAGGGCCACTGTTTGTTCAACTTACATTCCACATGTCCACAAACACTGCATGCAGCATGTAACAAAATCTGATACTGTCACTACAGAGCATTGTACTGTACACATTAGTCTAATTTGTACTCACCAACAGGGCCACCAATCACCACACCCAGGTGGTCCAGCAGGTCCTGCTCTTGGGCCACCAGGTCAGCCCAGCAATGTTTTAATTGGTGGTTGTTTCGCTGGCTGTTGAAGAGTATTCTTAGGTGGAACAGCACCTTTGCCCACCTGAGCCTCCTAGCCTCTGTGTGATACCCCAGTATCACCCTACCACCAGCCTCCAACATCAGGGGGAGGAAGTGGCACACCAGCCACACAAAAGCCCCCAGCTCCTCCTCACCCATTCTGCCCCGACGTGGTCTTCCAGAAATCTCAACAACAATAAAGATAGGAAAGGATAAAGAGGGTAAAACAGGGAAAGGAGATATGGAAAGGAAACTTAAATAACCCACAAACAGCCCAACAAAACCCCAACCAACAATACCCACTAAGACACTCCCAACAGTACAAAGACAAATCTAATCTTAAAAAATGGCAAAAACACACTTGCACTGATTAACACAGACACTTAAAAAAAAAAAAAATACAATGGCAATAGCACACATGAGACAAAAGTACAATATTCCCAGACACAACTCAATACACAGCCACACAGTCTAGAATAATCACAGACTGCAAAGTGAAAGTGAAAGTGAAAGTACACCCACTGTACCATTTCTGTAAAGAGGATATCCTATTACATCATTTCCTGTCTCAAATGCGGTGCGTTTTTATTATATTGTGTGAAATGTTATGACAGTTACGGGCTTTGCCTCAATATTTTTTTACGCATATGCATAAAAATCCCCCCGCATTCAAGGATCAATACTTTTTAATGGATAACCGATTTCATGGGGTGCAGTGTTGGAATTAATGCTAGGGACCAATCAATGTATTATGGGTGTGAACGTCATTTTGTAATGCATATGTGTCATATTTTGATGCGTATGCGTCTTGTTTGACACTTTTGCGTCAAAAAATCTGTCTATAACTGTGTTTGTGTCATTTTTCATTTTTTAACAACCATGCAGCCTATAACTATACAAAGATAGGATGGTATGACCTGCAGTGTGTGTTCTAGTGTTTGGGCACAGGGGGCAGACCACACTACTGCGGACCATAATACTCATGTTGTTGTGATGGGTTAGCTCTCTTAACTGACGCAACAGCAACACAAACTTTTGTAATAAAATTGGTATTTCCTAGTTTGAGCAGGTGTTGCATCTATAGAGGATAGCAAGGCTATGCAACTAAACAAATAGACTCATGGCCTGTGTGTTTATGTCTGTGAATTGGCTATTTTAATTGTTGTTGTGCCTCTGTGTGAATGTCACAAGAACATTTTAGCATAATGTGCATTTATGAATATGTTGAAATTGTGTATAACCATCATATGCCATTAATTGAGGTACATCAGTCATGATATGTGTTTGTTATATCTGTTGCATCTTATGCTGTGTGTACTTCCTTGACTTTGGGGACAAAACATTTCCCATGGCGAACTATACACAGGATAGATAGAGGGTGGTTGATAATGGCTATGTCAGAAATGTAACCCATCACATTTAAAGAAATCTTGAATACCACCTCATGGTCACTTGTGTGTATACTACCCGTGAGTCAGACATTTGAACAGTGTTTGTGACACAGAGTCTCAGATCCATTTCTAAAATTGTTATGTACACCACAGTTTGAGTCATGTAAATGGCCTATGTTTCTCCTGTGGGTGTGGACGACCAGCAGACGATGCTGCATGTGTTCACATATTTCCAGTGGTTCATTGCACAAAGGTGTCCAGTTCAAGTGTGTGACCATGTGCACCCTGTGTCAGTATTGGCCTCCATGTTGTCACAGTTACGTGCAGGTCTAGTCATGAGTCTGTGGAGCCATTCCCTGAATTAACAGAGTATCCTTCAAAGCAGATTTGACTTAAAGCCAAAGATCAACTAACGACACACATGGGGATAGTCCAGCTATGGCACTGCAGAACTTTAATAAGGCTGACGAGAGGGCAACCTTGGTGTGCTTAAAAACTGTATAGATCAGTAATATGAAACAGGCAGCTTTCATCACATGTGTACACAGGGTAGGCTTGAAAATTTCCACTGCAGCAGGGAACATCAGTGCCTCTGTGCTGATTAATCTCACAGCTAGTCATCACGCAAGCACCATCAAAATGTGGTGGCAGAAGTGAATCTGTGTGTGGACCGTCAGGGCACAAACATGTTTTGTCCTTACATATACATTGGCAACCCTTGTTTGTTGTGCTGGAGGCACCGTACCAAATCCATGCGTACAGCCATAGCACACTGTCACTGTTTGGCAATAATGAATACATGCAAAACCAGACAAGGGATGGGGGCTGGATTAGGCAATTTGAATACATGTCCCAGAACAGAATGTGATAGGTAAACTGATTAAACTATACTATCTATTTGAGGATTCATCGTAGACCTACCAGGCACAATACCCCAGGAGGAAAGAAAGGGCATGGAAAGCATCTATGAGACAAATGTAGCCACAGGGAACCTCTATGGTTAACGGAAAGACAGGAACCATTCAGGCTAACAGGATGCAGGCTCTGTCAGGAACAAACATGAACAAGGCAAAAACACAGTGAGCAGACTCTGACTGGGAAAAGCTGAAACAACACTGTGGGAACTAAAAATAGTTTGTGCTGTGGTCTGCAACGTTACACAATCCCCGAAGGGCTCTGGTACACAAGTGATTTGTACGCCAATGCACAACAAGGAAATTCAGAAAATGGCAGCTTCTAAGCCGTTCCAGGCAGCAGCAATGGCAGGGCAGGTTCAAATGGATGGTCTACATGGAAGTGCTCACAGGTGTGTGCAGCTTCAGTCTCTCACAAGTCTTGGAGTTGAGAATCAAGTTCAAAGGGCCAACTAGAACCTTTCACATGGGAAACAATGGACAGCTGATTTCAGGTCTACCGACTACCAGGCAGTGCATTATCGGACCTGAAGTCCATGCAGACTGATGAACTATGACTATGGCATGCCATACTGAAGAGGGAAGCACACAGGAGTCAGAATGGGAGCCTGGGTGTGTGTAGATGAAGATTCTCAGGGTACAGATAGTCCCTTTACTGGGCCCCCTAGGGAAGGGTGGGGAGAGACTTAAAACATGGCAGTGGCAGGACTTATTACCTGGGATGGACTGCGGAGGGCATGTCTTGTGAGCAATGCTTGTCATACCTGGGGCACTCGTGCTATCCATTTTCAGCTTAGATGGACTTCTTGTCACACATGCTCCTTGCAGAGATAGCTGTTGTCACATTTACTGCTGTCAAGGGTCTGGTCATACATTTCTGTTACCAATTCAATAGCACATCCACTGCCTCATGTATGAAACACTTTTTAACCTTATGATTGATGGTGTCTTAGTTGTGTGTCATGTGCTGCAATGGACCATGTTGGCAACATGGATGTGTCTCATAGCTGTGGTCCTCTGATATTGCCCTTCAAATGTGAAATAGGAGGATATATGTCATTTACACTTTGTGTGATGTTGGCTGTACATTCATACCCATTAAATGTGATGTGGCTTTTTCAGTATCCTAATCTGTATTTCTGCAATGCTCCATGAGACTAACCTCTGATTATGATTCCTAGGGATCATGTGATGAATAAACAATTACCCAGAGCATGATTGAGTGATAAAGTCAGGTGTTTAATGACATATGATAACAAAGTGGTGATAGTGACTATAGTTAGAAGACGTTTAGCACGATGTGTTGTCTGCGACGCAATACTGCAGCTGTGTTTGGATGTTCCCCCTCATTTTCACAGACAGCATCCTCCTCTTCCTCCTCTTCCTCCTCTTCCTCCTCTTCCTCCTCTTCAGGCATTTGTGGATCTGGTTCATAGAGGGGAATGTTCCTCCTTACACAAATGTTGTGCAGGATGGCACAAGTCAAAATGATTTTGCAGACCATTTCAGGGGAGTATAGGAGGCTGCTTCCGGTGATGTCCAGGCACCTGAATCTGGACTTCAGAATGCCAAATGTCCTCTATGGTGCGGGTCCTAGGTTGTGCATCATTATAGGCACGCTCTGCTTCTGTGCTTGGGTTGGCAATTGGGGTCATGATCCATGGCTGGATCCTGTAACCTTGATCAGCTGAAAGAGAAAATGAGGGTAAGTATTTTGATGTTAGTTGCACCTTGATTATTACTTTGCATGGCAGTTGTTATCTTGTGTCGTCTGTGACTCATCAGTGTTTGTGGTATTGTGTGGGATCCTAGGCTTCTGTGATGTACTTTCTGCATTGGGTTGTTTAACTATCAAAACTGGTGTTTGGCTGATTGACCTGATATCAGTGGTATATTTCGAAACTTGTTGTTCAATGTGAATCTCCCATGCGTTATGTAATATGAAATAAGTGTCCTTGTGCCTTCACTGGAGGTGACATGATACTTCCACACACACAGTCGATTCCACTGTGGTGGTAACAAGGTTGCACTATATAGCCTGAACATCCCATCCAAATCAACATATATAATTGCTGGTGAAATACAACAGTGAGGCCCTTTGATTTGGCTAGGTCACAATGCACAACAGATCTCCTTAATTTGGCAGCACTGAAGTGTTCACAATTGACAATGAACAATTATCCCATGTGTGACAAGTTCTATGCAAACCTATTTTTTTGCCCTCACCGAGTTGGCTTATGAGCAAACGTGTACCTACACTACTGAACATGCTCCAGGTAAGCTGGCTAACTTGGTTGTGGGGGAGAATGTTTTAGTGTCAGAAGGTCCATGTGCCTGTACATCTGTTATATATATGCGGAATTGTCTCAATCCGTATGTGTAGCAGTGTGCACTTTGCATTAGTGTCACATCCACATGTTTCCATAGAACAGTCCACTTCCTTATTTCTAGCTGGCAATGTCACCCTAGGAGTGATGTGAGATGTTGGTACTACCTCAGTGATTCCATGTCACCTCCATTAGAGTCAGCATCATCATGCTATGTGTCTCATGGTGTTTGACATGCAGCAAAACTGTCAACACCAGGACAGTGCGTGCTCTACGGGCATCTAGAATGCAAAAACCCCAACACTCGCAAGATAATGTAATTTATGCATTGTGATGATATGTTATTGTTTAACCTTTTGCATTGCAGAATTCCATCCAAAAGATTCATTTTTAAGGTGCTTATAAATACTGTACATTTGCAATGTATTGCTGAAGACATTCAGAGTGTGTTAGGGTGTGGTCCCTTTCCAGGGCCTTCTAGAGATTTCCCTGCAACATGCCTGGGCGTGGTTCTAGGCTGGGCCAAGACTCTATAAAAGAGAGTCAGCCCAACTTCCAGTGCTCACTTTTCAGAGGTCCCGGTGCAGAGCAGCAGCTTCTTCCTGAGCTCCTGTCCCGGCGGCCTATTTGGATTTTCCAGTCTTCTGCACTCATCTCTCATTGGTGATCACTGTTTCCAGGCGGTAAGACGGTGTTTGGACATTTCCCAACACCGTAATTGAGAATTTTCATATTCTTGATTTTAATTTTTAAATGAATAACAGATTACTTGTGTGCTGCCATTTTTTGACATTTGTATGGTGGTTTGCAAATAGGGAGGACGCGCAATTTAATCCATAAAGATTTGACTTCGTTATTACATTGTTGTTCATTGAGCGCTGATATTTCTTGACATTTACATGATGTTTTACGAGTTGGCAAGATGTGCAACTCGTTTCATGAGCATTTAACTTTGTTGTTCATTGCCCGCTACCTTTTCTTGACATTTACATGGTGGCATTCGAATCGGCGAAACGCGCGATTCACTTCTTGTGTGTAATTCATGCTGTTCATTGTGCGCTACCATTTTCTGGCATTTACATGGTGGCATTCGAATCGGCAACACGCGCGATTCTTTCCTTGAGTGTTTTTTCATGTTATTCATTGTGCGCTACCATTTCTTGGCATTTGCATGGTGGCATTTGAATCGACAAGACGCGCGATTCTTTCCCTGAGTGCTTTTCATGTTGTTCATTGTGCGCTACCATTTCTTGGCATTTGTATGGTGGCATTTGAATCGGCAAGACGCGCAATTCTTTCCTCGTGTATAAATAATGTAAATTACTGTGCGCTACTATTCTAAGACATTTTCTTGGTAGCATTTCAAGTTGACACGTTGCGTGATTTATTCCTTGAATCTACGTTGTGTGATTTCATGGTGCACAATCCTTTATGGTGTTTAATACTCAAATAAAAATCTGCAATGTGCGCAATTCACTTCCCAATGTTTTTTCTGAGATGAACACAACAATACCAGAGTTCTAGATGTAATGCTGTGTGTTCCTGATATATATTCTTAAAAGGAGATTCATATGGTTGTTTAGAAATTGCTCAGAGTGTTTCCTGATTCTCATGCTAAAGAAAGTACTCGAATCTGAAAGTCCTATTTAACTTTTCCTGTTTCCTCCTCAGGCATTCGGTCATCTAAAGCCTAGTCAGTTTTAGGACTATTTTAGGGTTGTTCATGTTTTTTCGGAAAAGATGAAGCTTAGAGTTGTAGCATGGTACTGATTTCATGAGATATAATTTTGATGTTGTGTTTTAACCTTTTGCTTCCTACAGGACTCCTTCCCAGCTGTCCACGTCCTAATCCCCTTTTCCCCACTTGGACTCTCTTAGACTCTGTGATAAATCTAATCAGAGTATTGGAGCTGTCTTGTGGTGGAAGTGTTGGGAACGTGCACAGACCCCGAAGTCTGGTGACTCTGACAAAAACACACTAAACACCCCTTACACAGGATGTATTGATTGGAAGGGTGTGTCATTGAGTGTTATTGATGTGATATTGAAAACTTCATCGTCCAAATTGTACTGCCAGTTAAGGCCATGTCATTGTCACTGTGTGGTTTTAAATTGGTCCTGTGTGGTTCTGGAGTGGCATCTGTTGTTATTTCCATCTGTCATTTGTCCATAGGTGTGTATCCCATTGGGTCTGGATATCAAACATGAATACCAGTGACACAACCTCAGTGTCTTCCTGGCCACGTGTCAATGTAGTGGTGTATGTGTTGTGTGTCCTACAGGGTTGCTGTGCTGTGTGTAAATTATAAGGTTTCTGAACTTAGCAACAAGTAGGCCATTGCCATGTCGTCCATCCTGGAAGTGCTGATTGATGGTGCTGTGGCGGAAGATGAATGAATCATGTACACTCCCAGGATACTTTGCCATAATGTTGGTGAACAATCCACAGTGATCCACAATGGCCTGCACATTGATGGAGTGTGTGTGCTTCCTGTTCTGGTATAGATGCTCCATTGCAGCAGGTGTCACAATCCTGACATGTGTGCAGTCAATGGCACCAAGCACGTGCGGGAAGCCATGACTTTGATAGAACCCCTGTTTGGTCTCCTGCTGCTTCTGCTGTGTGTTGGGGAAGCTGATGTGGCGGGGTTTGAGGGAGATGATGGCATCAAGTAACTTGGGAAGGAAGGCAGAGAATGAGGGCTGTGAGATCCCGGTAACCAGGGCACCACTGGTTTGAAAAGAGCCACTTGCCAACATGTGCAGGACAGCTAGCAGCTTGGTCTCCTGTGGAATGATGTGGGGTGTCTGCAAGCTGGGTGCCAACTGTGGCTCAATGTGGCGCAGCAGCTGCTGTATGGCTTGCCAGTTTAGTCTGTACCTCTGGATGATGTCATGTTCCCTGAGGCCCTGGAGGGTTGTCCTGGTGCAGAATATCCTCTCCTGCCTTCTGCGTTGCCTTTGGGGTCCCTGTTGGTGTGGTGGTAGCTGCTGGAATTGGTCCTGTGCTCTCCGTCTTCGTGCATGCTGGATGAAAAGCACCTCCATGTCTTCCTTTTTGAGCTCTGATGTTGCTTGTGTGAGTTTTCCTTAATTAGTGATGTGTTTGCCCCATTTTAACGGCTGGCCAGGCGGTACATTTTGACACATATCGGGATTTGCACCATTTACCGGCTCCGCCTCCCATCCGGTCGTCATTTTTGCCCGGTTGGATAAATATGGCGCACGGGTGTTTAAGTAATTTTTTAGACGGGAACGCCTACCTTGCATCTCATTGACGCAAGGCGGTTTCATGCATCCAGAAAATGACGCACACTGGGATATTTTGACATTAGATGGGTTTTGCGTCAATATATAAATATGGGGGTACGCTTGCGCCGAATTAGCGTAAAAAAAATGACGCTAATCCGGCGCAAAGGGAGTATAAATATGGGCCTGCAGGCCTTTCAGAAGAGGGCTGTCCTCTATCGCCACATACCGGTGGTGGAATCTGGGTTCAGGAGGAAGGCACGCTGCTATCGCACGGATCGATCCACCAGTGAGTGGCGGACATTCACCCAAGGGGGACCCACACTGCCCACACAGGGAGGACCATGCACCACAGCTGTGCAGGGGGCCACAGCTGCCACCATCACAATAGCCCCAGCTGCTGCATCCTCAACATTTGTGCCACAGCCAACCACACCTGCTGCCATCAGGGACCTACAGGGGATGTCACACTGGTCCTCAAAAAGTTGGACTCTCTTAAGGAGGAGGTGGAGAAGAATACAAAAAGACTATGGGCCACATGTAGCAACGTCAGAGCGACTCGCAAGGGGGTCGCAAATGCCCACCTCATAAATATTCATGAGGTAGGTCTCAATTTGCGACCCCCTTGGAAATGGCGGCCCTCACAGGGATGGTGGCCTGCTGGAGACAGCAGCCACCATGTCTGTGACTGCTTTTCAATAAGGCAGTTTTTCTTTTTGTAAGGCGGCCCGTTTTCCTTAAAGGAAAACGAGATGCATTACAAAAACAAAAAATGAAACGTTTTTGTTTCATTTTTTCAGAGCAGGCAGTGGTCCGTAGGACCACTGCCTACTCTGAAAAAAAATATTCTGTGACATTCACAAAGGGGAAGGGGTCCCAGGGGGACCCTTTCCCGTTTGCGAATGTGTTACTACCAGTGTGACACTGGTGGTAACTGCGATTGCTTTGCAACCGCGTTCGTGGTCACAAAGCAATTCTACATCGCACTGCAAGTCGCAATTAGGAAGGGAACACCCCTTCCTAATTGCGAGTTGCAAACCCGTTTTGCGATTCGGTAACAATGTTAACGAATCGCCAAACTGGGTTTGTGCATCGGGAAGTGCTTTTTGCACACCGCAAACAGCCAAATTTGCTGTTTGCGAGGTGCAAAAAGCTATGTTCATGTGGCCCTATAATTCATGAAGAGGAAACTCTAAAGGTCCAACCTGTGAATGGCATAATGACTCTCATTCCCAGTTCAGTCCCCTCCCTCCTCATTTGTTTTAATGTTTTTTAGTGGGTATTAGAGGGTTAGTTGTAGTTTAGATTAGGCTAGTGGTTTAGTTAGGATAAGTAGGTTTGGGGGGTAGGTTTTCTACTTTTTACTATATGGGTGAGTGTGGGTGTTTTGGGGGCTTTTATGTGTTATAAAAATATATATATAAAAAATATAAACTTTTAAAAAATGAATACCAAAAAAATATTTATTTGTTTAGTAATAGGTAGTATATGTGTAGTTTAGTATATATTGCCCTGCATGTATCTCGTAATATAAAGGTGGGTGGGGGGGGCCAATGTTTAGAGTGTGTTGTTAAATGTTTTAGGTAAATTTAGCATATTGAGTTGTTAGGGTCTGGTTTTGTTTATGTATAGTTAGGCTAGGTTAGGTTATGTTATGTGAGGATAGGTGTTCTTAATTCTTTTTAATTTTGTTAAAATCTAGTTAAAAATTTTGGGTGCTCCCTTACTTCATGTGTCTTATGCTTGGGTCTCAGGGTCTTCCCATTGCGTACAGTGAAAATTGTGTGTTGTCCTTGGGATTCCGTCCTGCCTCAGATCTCTCTCTTGACATGTTCATCACCTTCTTACAACTGAGCTGTCACATTGGCAGATACAATACATCTACTTGTCTGTGCATTTGCCATCTAGTGTTCCCACCACTCAAGGTGACTATGTTGACCATGTATAGGACAGGTAGGTGTGGTAATTCAGCTGTCATAGTATGGGTCTTGTATTGGAATGTTGGGCACTGTGGGACATCTGACAACAGCCTACATTTCATTCCTATCCTGCTAAACTGACCAGTGGCAATTACAGATGATGTTGAGTCCCTCTGTTTCACACCAATGTGTTCTACTGGTACTCCCAGCTTACGATATTGCCTGAGAGCTGTTTCACAGCCATTCCTGCCATATGTAGTGGGTGTAGCATACTGGTGTTCCACATTTTTTACATTCTCAGTGAATTGCTTGTAGGGGACGAGACCAGCATCAACATTCATCGTGTAGGTACCATGTGCATAGATATGTGCCCGCACATTGATGCACTCTTGTACTGACACTCTGTGCCTGATTACAACTTTGGTGGAGGGAGTTAATCCGTCCCAAATGGAACGGATAACCCACCAGCCTTATTACGAGTCCATTATATCCTATGGAACTCGTAATACAGTGGGCGGGATATCCGTCACATTTGGGACTGATTAACCCCCTCCGCCAAAGTTGTAATTAGGCCCTCTGTCACTAAAGACATGTTACACACATCACAATTCCTAAGCGTAGTAGATGTGTCACAACACACAAAGACATGCTGGTTGTGTAGGTGGTGTTTAATTACAAGTGTAATAGTGCAATATTTACAATGTCCAGGTCTGTCACCCTATTTGTGGAATCCATCCAATTGTGACACAACACAAGTCCAGGGTTGAGGGACATGTCATGGGACATGCTTGGGTAAAGTGTCTTTCAGTGCAGGGGAACATAAATTGCCAATTGAAAAGTTAGAGACAATTGCAGTCCATATCAAAAAGGTCAACAGTGTGTTGGTGAAGAATGCATATCTGCAACAGTGCTAACACTGGCTTGATGTGAAGCACAGGACAAAGGTAAACACTCCCCATGTGGCATGGGCTGATGCTACCGGGAACTCCTATGGTAAAGATGATGTGTTCCACATCTTCATCCTCCGATGTGTGTGGTGCCTCCTCTACCCTTGATGGTGGTAGTGGAGAGGTAGAAGGGGCCACACACACATCAATGGTTGGAGAGGTGGACTCCCAATTCCATGCAACTGCCATCTGTGGCACTACATAGGGCATCACTGCAGCAAGGAGGATCTGCTGATTTTTAAGTATAGCAGTAACATCCCTGTGGTAGGCAGCCATGTCTGCCCTGAGAGAGAACATTTCCCGGTGCATGGAGTCCATCTTGTCCTCAAGCACACTTATGCCAGTTTGGGAGGGCAGTTGTTGTGGCCTCTCCCTCATGGCAGCAGCTATGTGCATCAGACACTCCTGGACACCATGCATTGGGAGTGTGTGCATCAGTTGGCTGAATTCTGTTCAGTAGCTGTAACCATGCACGTCCGCATCCCCTCAAGGCTGGCTGCCATAGTATGCATTCACACCCACACCTCCTTGGCCAGCTCCCTCTGCACTCCTAGCACTGTCCCCTCAAAGCTGGTCCCTGGGTTCTCGGAGTCCTCAGCTGTGTTGGTGCTGGCAGGTCGTCCTGTTGGGGTACGAAGTGGGGCCTGTGGGATGCCTGCTACATCAGTACTCCTCCTTGAGACTAGAGGTGGTGTCTGGAGGTTTACAAATAATTCTTGCAGGGTCTCTTGGCTGATAGTTGCAAGCTAGTCATCCAGGTCATCAGGGTACTCCAGGACAGGCAGATCTGCAGGAGACCCATCATCCTCTTCAATGAGGTGGTGTAAAATCAGTCTATCTGTGTTGTGGCAGTTGACATGTCATGTCACTGACTTGATATTTGAGACTCATTGTCATCTTAGGGCCATATTTATGGAAAAGTGGTGCGCTGTGGTAACACAAGGATGGCCGTATGTAAGTGAATACGGCATACCTCTGTGTTGTCCCCCACGCTGGTGCAAAATTCAGCTGCCAGCGCCATCGCAGTTATCCTTGCACCATCGTGCAAGGATTTATGCATTGAAGGGTGTGATTGTTTATGTGCGTGAAGGTGTCCCTTCCTGCACATTAACAATCACTAATGGTGCTTTAACACTTCTGTGTGAGCTGTAGAATGCAGCACACACAGAAGAGCCAAAGCTTCATTTACAAATTATTTGCTGGAAGGGACACCTTCACGCACATAAACAATAATTTCAGGCATTTTGCTCTTCCTATGCGTGCTGCAGAACGCAGCACACATTGGAAACGCAAAAAAGGAGGCAGTATAAATGTATTCCTCCTCGTTGCACCCTGCTAACGCCACCCCTGAGAGTGTTGTAAGATTTTGGCACTGCCTCAGGTGGACAAAGTTCCATTTATCTGAGGCAGCATCAAAATGCAATGGGTGTTGCTGTGGCTCGCCCACAGCAGCACCCATTGCATGCACCTTCCACGCACAGTGATGGTTGGGAAGGGGCTGTATTTACAAGGTGAGGTTAAGCAACAGAAAAGTGGCTTAACACCACCTTGTCAATATGGTGCAATGCTTAGCACCACAGGAGCATCACTGAAAGTGATTATGGCCATCCAGATCTCAACTTACTGTACTTTGTAGAGGCAGATGCCTCTCAGGTTGCCATACGTGGAATTCTGTGGCAACGTGGCAGCACCACAGGACACATGCATCTAGTAGTATTCATTTTAAAATAGTTCTTGCCAGCTAAACAGAACTATACAATTGCTGAATGAGAACTATTGGAAATTAAATCATGTTTCTGAGAATGGTGATAATACCTTTTAGGGGTTCAAAAAAACATTTGAGTATATAGTGATCATGAGAATCTTCAGTTCTTGCGATTGTTAAAAGCATTGGCCCCTGGACAAGTAAGGTGGTTGCTGTTCTTCAGTGAATACAATTTCATCTTTATGTGTTATTCAGACATACAACAAACTAAGGAAGACCTGCTATCCCAATGGTGTCACTTGAATTAGAGTTCCCAAGAACAGGCACAACAGAACATCGTAGTGCCTGAACACATAGTAGGTCTTTGCAAACAAGAGACATTTTTTAACAGGATTAGACAAAGCATGAGCCAGGAAGACATAGATTCTTGGGTAACTGGTAAGGATAATCATGTCCATAATAGCCTTTGATATCATGGCAGCACTTTATTTATTTCCACTGAGGAATTAAGGCAAGTAGCACTAGCTTGGTGTTATGATACTCCCCTTGCTGATCACCCTAGAATTCATAGGACCCTAGCTAATTGTCAGTGATGGTTTTGGTGGTCAGCACTGTCCAAGGATGTGCATAAGTATGTCCAGACCTGTCCCATTTGTTCTCAGAGCAAGTACTCTCACACCACCCCTGTATGTCTGTTAAGAATCTTGCCTGTACCCCACATCCTTTACATACTATACGTATGGATTTTATCTCAGAATTCCCCAACTCCAGTAGTTACAATACTATTTGGGTAGCTGTTTTTAAGGATGGTACACTTTGTGGCCTTAAAACAAATACCCAATGCCAAGACTTTTTCTACCCTGTTTGTTCAGCATACCCTGTGGTTACATGGTCTTTTCTCGGTCAATATTTCCAACATAGGCCCGCAGTTCATTTCATGGTTTTGGCTCAGTCTTTGCACATCATTGCACATTGACGCTGGACTCTTGTCTGCCTATCACCGACAAACTGATGAGCAGACAGACCGAATAAACCAGGTACTGGAACAGACACTGCAATGTCTTTTAACCTCTACTCTTAAAGGGTGGGAGTCATTGTTACCTTTTTTAAAATTTGTGTATAATTTGTGTATAACAATTTACTGCATTCTGCCACTGCGTTATCCCCCTTCTAATGTGTGACAGGAACTAATCTAAGAATGTTACCTGAAAATATTGTGAAATTGTCTGAAAGTGTAAATACAATACTTTGTAAAAACACTTCTCTGACTTCCATTAAGAAGCGTTACAGCACTCACAGGCTAAAGTGAACATAGAGAGAAATGTTAATAAACATCATCAACCATCACCAGGGTACAAAAGCGGGAAACAGGTTTGGCTTGCTGCAAAGAAATCACGACTACATGGTCCTCGCATATTGCAACGTCGATTTATTGATCCTTTTCCAATTAATCAGATCATTAATCCCATAGCAGTCCTGCCCTAACTGCAAGATTGCCTGTTCACCCTGTGTTCTCTGCTTCTCTCCTCAAACCATATAATGCCCAACCCTGCCACACTCCTCCACCTGTAACCCTGGATGGTCACCAAGAACTGGAAGTCTAAAGGATTCTAGATTCACAGTGTTTGTTTTACTTAATTGCATGGAAAGAGTATGGACCCAAGGAAAACTCTTGGGAACCCGTTAGTAACGTTCATGCTCCTTGCTTAGCTTATTAATTTAATGCCCGCCACCCTTAGAAACCATCACTCTTTGCAGGGGGGAACTGTCACAACTCCATTTCGTGCCCAATGTCCAGTGGGTTTCACTCGCCTGATCATGTCACCCTTCCCTTTTGGCACCTCCCTGCCTTGGGCACTCCAACTCATGCTTCCCTTGTGGCACCTTCCAGTTTCGAGCACTCCATGACCCCCCTTCCAGGAAACTTGAACCACTAACCCGTCTGTTCTGTTGCTATGCAGGTTAAGTCTGTTTTGCACCTACAGATTATCATATGTCTATTTAGGACAGTGACGCTTCCTCAGTGAATCATTGATTTGTACCATCATGCACTTGGAGTTCCTTTGTACTTGTTTATTGTTGTCAATTACCATTTGCACCTGCCACCTACAAGGCCTCATATCCGTTGTATGTTACACGTGATCTTCCCTAGGTTCTTTAGAATATTCCTCGCTTCCACATGCAACACGTGCCTTCTGGAACCCTCCTTTCTGCCAGCATAAATACCATCTCTGAACCTGCATCGACGATTGGCCTAATTTCCAAACCTGCACAAGCTTTCCTGCCCAAGCGTTGTCCCTGCACTCACCTCCTGAGTCGCTCAGAACTTCCAGCACTCTAGTCTTCCAAGCCTTCCTAATGATCCTGTGATTCTGGTATCTGTGACGCTTCCAGTGTCTTCCTTAATGATCTACGATTCTGCCTCCTCTTGAGCTTCTAGCTCCTTGTCTCCCTTTATCTTCGGATTCTAGTTAAAGTAGTAAGACATTGCTAAGTACTTTCTGAAAAGATACTCCAACGCCTTCCATCCATGAAAACAGGGTTGTTTTATTAATATCTGAGTTAAGCAACCAACCCTGGCAGGTTCTCCTTCCAACTGCTGTCCTCTCCATTCCCAACATTCCACCTCCCTCATAGAGTTACTAGGCAATAGCTCCCACCACATTCTAACTACAACTCAACACATCGCCCCCTTCTACACAAGACAAACAAAAAATACATTTAATAATATACACATGGCATAAGTATAGGTGACATATAGTGTTACTAGGCAATAGCTCCCACCACATTCTAACTACAACCCAACACATCGCCCCCTTCTACACAAGACAAACAAAAAATACATTTAATAATATACACATGGCATAAGTATAGGTGACATATAGTGTTACTAGGCAATAGCTGCCACCACATTCTAACTACAACCCAACACATCGCCCCTTTCTACACAAGACAAACAAAAAATACATTTAATAATATACACATGGCATAAGTATAGGTGACATACATGTCAAACAAAGAAACAACAAAAAAATACATTTAAAATTACAACTTATTTAAGCACAGATCCAAATTGTATTTGCATAAATATGTGGGCATACCCACCACCTCTAGGTGAGATAACATCTCAAGGCTACCCACGCTCTGATGAAGGTGACCCTCACTCTGATGAAGGTGACTCTATGTTAAGTAGTCCTTCAAATACTCCGGTCTCCTCACAGATCTCCTCTCCCTACACATCTCCTTCTCCACATATCCCTCCTTTTTGCTATCCATCGTACTCTTCCACTTCCGCAATTCTGCTCTATTACATTTCACCACCCTACTCACATTCCACCTTTTTCCATCTTCCAATACCACACTATAATCATACACTTTCACCACTCACTTAGGCACCGACCACTTAGACAAACCTTTCTTGGTTTTATCCCCACATCCTAGTCCTCCCCCAATCACCATCTCTCAAACAGCCTTTCTTCCAACATTCCTTACTTCTCTCATCGTACACCTCCTGTTTTCCACTTACACATCTCAATAATGCCTCTTCATCCACCTTATCCTTTCCAGCTCTACCCATCCACCCTGGCACAGCTTTGGTACATGGCTTTCTACCTTTCAACAATACAAAAGGGGTTTCCAAAGTTAAGGAATGTGGAGTGGTTCAATAACTCCACAAAAGATTCTTTATCTCCCGCCTTCAATTTAGTCCATTTTGTACAGATAACTGTATGTTCTCACTCAATACTCTGTTGAATCTCTCCACCAATCCATTCTCCCTGGGATGTGCAACAGCTGTTCTGATATGTTTAACGCCACACTTCTCCACAAAGTCAGTAAATTCACCAAATGTAAACTGTGGACCGTTATCCATCACCACCGCCTCTGGATATCCCTCTCTCCTCCAGACTTCCTCACAAAATTCGATTACCACATCTGACTTTACTTCTTCCACAGTGCTTACCTCAGGCTACTTGGAATGATAGTCCACCATCACCACAGCAAACACTTTCCCATTTGTGTCCAATGCGAAAGGGCCACATATGTCCATCCCCACTTTCTGCCAGGGTTTATCCGGGAATGGGAACGGGACCACAGGGGTCCTCCCCCCCACATGCTATAAGCACAGCTCACACAATTTCTTATAAACCTTTCCACATCTCTGTCCATTCCCGGCCACCAAAAATCCTCTCTCACCTTCCTCTTCATTCCCGACATACCTCCATGCCCTTCATGTAAAACCTCCAGCAATCTTTCCCTCAACTTTTGTGGAACAATTAACCTGTCACCTCTTCTCAACACTCTGTCCTGATCCGATAATTCAGACCACACGCCCTTGAAATTTGCTATAACGTTTGTAACATCTTCCAACTCTGACCAATGTTTTCCCAGGTTCTTTCTCAACATTAGCAATTCCATATCTTCATTCACTGACTCCCGCCAAACCTTTTCACTGATAGCATCAGTCCCCGACTCTTGGACACTCGCAACCATCCACTCCTCTTCTTCCTCACCCAAAGAACTTTCAATCGGTAGTCTGGATAAACAATCTGCGTTCACATTATTGACCCCGGCAAATACTTCATTACACAATCATACACCTGTAGATTATATATCCATCTTGCTATTCTGGAAAACACTCGACCAGCACCCTTCATGGTAAATACATTGATTAAAGGTTTGTGGTCCGTTCTTAGTTCGAACTTCCGTCCCCACACATAGTACTTGAAATACCTTACCCCCCACCAACAGGCAAGAGCTTCTTTCTCGATGGCAGAGTACGTTGCCTCCGCCCCTTTTAATGTCCTAGAAGCAAACACTATTGCATGTTCTTTCCCCTTGTGTGACTGTATCAATACTGCCCCCAGACCATACATACTCGATCTGTAGATACTATGGTATGATCGCCTGCCACAAAAGGTTTCAACTCCACTACATCGATTATGCTCTTCTTTAATACAGAATATGCCTATTGACACTCCCTAGACCACTCAAACCTTTGATTTTGCTTCATTAAGGAGCGCAACGGTTGAGCAATATAAGCAAAGTGTTTCACAAACTTTGCATAGTATTCTGCTAAACCTAAAAACGATCTCAGTTGATCCTTGTCTGTAGGGGTTGGAGCTTTTTCAATCACCTCTAATAAACTTGTCTTCGGTTTTATACCTTCTCTGACACCGTATGACCCAAATAGTCAACACATTTGCATTCAAATTTACATTTCTTCACCTCCACGGTCAGCCCTGCATTCTCCAAAATCGAACATACTTTCCTCAATACCTTATTATGTTCTTCCACGTTTTTCGCCCAAACCAACACGTCATCCTGGAAAAACTTAAAATTTTCAACTTCCCCTAGCAAAGTTTGCATAACCCTCTGGATAACCGATGAAGCTGACGCCAACCCAAATGGCATACGTACAAATCTAAATGCCCCATCAGGTGTTATGAAGGACGTTAAATGTTTTGAATCTGGATGCAGCATAATTTGGTCTAGTCTAGAGCAGAAAATATCTCACCATCCCGAACACTAGATAATAATTCGTTTATGTTCGGTATCGGGTGCCTATCTACCCAGATGTTCTCGTTCAGATCCTTCAAATCCACGCACATACGGATTTTACCATTCGGTTTCCTTGCCAAAACTACTGGACTTAACCATTCAGAGGATTCAACTTCCTCTATCACTCTCTTTCCTAACAACCTTTTCAATTCCTCTCTCAAGGCCTCCTTTAGTACCACAGGAACTCCCCTCACCTTATGCACCCTAGGTGTAGCTCCTTCTTTCAGTACGATTTTGTGTTGGAACTTTTTCAAACATCCCAATTTCTCACCAAACAACACAGGGAATTCTAACTTCCATTTCACTGATTGTTGTTCTTCACCCTCCAAGGTCAACACTTGCTCCTTCGTATTTGGATTCAGCACAAATCCTAAATTATTTTGTTCACCCCAACCTAATAAACACCTTCCACTCTCCACCATATAGATGTCACTGGTGATGCCCCTTTGTTTGAACTCCATCACTCCTTGGAAATAACCAATTATGGGTATCTTGTTCCCCCCATAACCCATCAATTCAACCTTAGGGTTTAACAAACGCACCTCTCCCACTCTCATCCACGTCTCTCTATCAATTAATGTATATGGGGAACACGAATCCACCCACATACTAACCGATACCCCATTCAATTTCACAACACACTTTGGCGGTCTATATTCAGCATTACTCAGCATTAACACATCACCATTATGCGGTGTATCCTCCGAGACTACCTCCTGCCTCATAAGCACTTCTATATGTTCATTAACTTCACCATCCCCCAAGGAGTTTTCATCACATAAACAGTTTACATCTTTCTTGTCCCCACCTTTCTTTTGATTACACACCTTGGAAAAATGTCCTATCCTGTTACATTTAAAACATTTGCTTTTCTTGGCTGGGAAGTTCATCGAAAATGCCAAATGTCTAGTGCTTCCACACCTGTAACATTTCTTCTTACCCTCGGCTTTCCCATCATCTTTTTCACATTTGATCCTATCCACCTCCTGAATAGTTGTATCACTCTCATCTTTTTACCATTTTTTTTCCCTAACTCTTTGATATACTTAGACGTGGCTTCTATACGCCTTGCCGCCGCCAACGCCTCATCTAAAGATGGGTCCCTAAGTGACAATAATTTTTCTTGAATTTTCATATCCCTGGTATGACTTATCGGTTGATCTCGTATTATTTCCTCATGCAGCTCTTTAAACTTGCATGTGTTGGCCAAAGTTCTTAACGCGCACACATACTGATTAACAGATTCATTAGGTGCTTGAATTCTCAAAAAAAACTTAT